>NC_044565.1:26668507-26968507 GCF_007565055.1 Rhinopithecus roxellana
GGCTGGTTTTGAACTCCTGACCTGGGTGATCTGCCCACCTTGTCCTCCTCACCCAAAGACTTTTTGAGTGGAAAAACCTTCCTTATGCTCCTCACATCCCTGTAGTGGGCACTGAAAGTGAGGCTGCTCTGCTCTGGCATAGACTGGGAGGACTGGGTGGGGTCACTGGGTGTGGGGGCTTCTGTACCCTCCTTACTTTTGTTCTTTCTGTTTTGAATTCTTTCTATTTTTATTTATTCATTTTTTGTAGAGATGGGGTCTCGCTTTGTTGCCCAGGCTGGTTTCTAACTCCTGGGCTCAGGTGATTCTCCCACCATGAACTCCCAAAGTGCTGGAATTACAGGTGTGAGCCGGCACACCTGGCCTGTTCTTTCTATTTTGGATCATGGAGAGAGGTGGCGAGGAGAACAAGGTGGCTGCATGCCATTAGGAAAAGTGGATTCTTCCAAGGTGGCTTGGCTTCTAAACTGTTCTCCTACAGGAGAGAGGGAGGTTATTCTTTCTCTTGTCTTCCATTCTACAGTCCTCCTTTGGCAACACTGGACAGAGCTGAGAGGTAGATGATCACAGAAGAGGTGTGACTAGGGTGGGTTCTAGGAGGGTCAGAGGTAGGCGGACGGTTACAATGACTTCACACTGCTACTGCCCTGTGATTTGGAATCGGTCTCCCATCAGTTGTTTGGATCTAAGCCTTGTTCTCCCTTTGTGGGCAATAATGGACTTGGATCTTGCTGAATGTTTTTATTTGATTAAATAATGGTGTTCAGAGCACTAATTTTCAATTCATGTGTTAAGAAGGTAAAAAGGAGGCTTAGTGAGCAGACTGAGAGACCTATAGCTCTAGAATAGAACTGGAATCAGAAACGAGCCTTCTTAACCTATCTGTCTGGCATGTTTCTCTCTCTGGCCTCCTGTTTTCACTTATCCGAGCTCATCTCACTGTCTTTTCACTGTCTCTCCTCCCCCATCTTGCCATAGTTTTCTTTAAACCTCTTTGAGGTAGATTGGTCACTGTACTGAGCTTGGACAATATAACTCCGAAATGCCCAGGCAATTTATCCACAGCTAGGTCCATTGAGCCATAGTCTGGGTCCTCTGTGTGTCCTTGAATCCTGTCCATCATCATCAGGCTGGGCTTCTGGTTGCAAATCACAGAAAAGCAACCTCAATTAGCTTAGAGAAGAACGATGAAAGAAAGAGAGAGAGAGAGAGAGAAAGGGAGAAAGAAGGAAGGAAGGAAGGAAGGAAGGAAGGAAGGAAGGAAGGAAGGAAGGAAGGAAGGAAGGAAGGAAGGAAGGAAGGAAGGAAGGAAGGAAGGAAGGAAGGAAAGAAAGAAGGAAGGAAGGAAGGAAAGGAAGGAAGAGGGGAGGAAAGAAGTAACTTATTAGCATATCCAAGGGAATGGGGAATCCAAAAAAGTGTCAAACAACCAACCTGTAAGGGCATCAGGGACACACTGGGTGTCGGAAGCTGGGTATCAGAGGCTAAGAGTTCTCAGAATGCTCCCAGCTCCTTTTTTTTTCCTCACTGATAACTGAAAACCTGGCCATTGGCAGATTGTGTGTTCTACACATCAGATGCTGTGATAAATGGATTTTCATTCCCAGTTCCAGGTAGGGAATCCTAGAAAAGACCTCTGCTCTTCTCCCGAGGACAATTATATGGCTAGCAGGCAGGGTAATATACAATTGACAACACCACTAGGGTCTTGTGCTTGTGCTTTGAGGGCCAGTCCCAGAAAAGAGGAACTCACTGTGAGCCAGGAAGCCTCCCTTGTCCTTGAGGGCAAGAGCTGGGCAGCAATGAGCTCTGGCAGGTTCTCATAACCGGGGCAGAAACAGTTCCCTCTGCTTAACAATGCCCCTGGAGCAATTCGCCTACTCCATCTGTCTGCCAGCTCCAAGGAACACTGCTCAAAATAAAAATCCCTAATTAGCAATTCCTTCAATCCACAGCAAAACAATTTATTTGTTTCCTAGAATAATCTGGAGCCACATTTGGCTTGGCAACCAGTGGGTTCTACATGTTCATGCGGTGTGCCATGTGAAGACTTCAGCAGGGAGTTTTATTCAGTCAAGGCATGAGGGGGGATACCCTGGGGGTCACCTCCCCAGGCAGCAGCAAGTGGGGGCCTAGAACAGAACTGGTTTTATCAATGTTGTGCAGTGAGTTTCTGGTACAGGGTAGGTAGCGAAGGAAGAAAGTTCAACAGGATTTCTAAGTACCTGCTCTCACAAAGGCCAAACCAGTGATCCCTACATTTGGTAGGGATACATGGCCTGCAGGAGACATAGAGAATCTGACAAGAGAGTAAAACCTCAAGCCAGGGAGTCAGAGGAACTGATTGTGACCCAGTTCTGCCACTCGCTTGTTCTGTGACCTTGAACAAATTACAAATACTTTCTGTGCTTGTGTATTCTCACCTGTGAAATGGGAGTATGTTATCTTCTCTACCTACAGTCTCAGGATTAAGAGTCAGAATTAACAAATTGGCCGGGCACGGTGGCTCAAGCCTGTAATCCCAGCACTTTGGGAGGCCGAGACTGGCCGATCACGAGGTCAGGAGATCGAGACCACCCTGGCTAACACGGTGAAACTCCGTCTCTACTAAAAAATACAAAAAACTAGCTGGGCGAGATGGCGGGCGCCTGTAGTCCCAGCTACTCGGGAGGCTGAGGCAGGAGAATGGCGTAAACCCGGGAGGTGGAGCTTGCAGTGAGCTGAGATCCGGCCACTGCACTCCAGCCCGGGCGACAGAGCAAGACTCTGTCTCAAAAAAAAAAAAAAAAAAAAAGAATTAACAAATTAAGTGGTGGTTGAAGCACAGGTACTTGCTACAAAAAAAAAAAAAAAAGGTGATGTTAGAAACAATATGTCCAGTTGAGAAATGGTGAGTAATTCTTCGTACCCCAAATTTATGCCCT
The DNA here is from genome assembly GCF_007565055.1 of Rhinopithecus roxellana. Classification (NCBI taxonomy): domain Eukaryota; kingdom Metazoa; phylum Chordata; class Mammalia; order Primates; family Cercopithecidae; genus Rhinopithecus; species Rhinopithecus roxellana. Next base: position 26,671,432 of record NC_044565.1, read on the forward strand.
GTGTTTTCTGGGCATCTATGCATATGGGGGTGGAATTGGTCACTATGACATGAATTTCATGACTAGTTGTTTTCCTCCAATCCTTGCTCTCATTCATTCATCATTCATTCATCTAAATATTTGTTGAGGACTTAATACATCAGCCAATTCAACTACGTATTACAGAAAGGTGCGATGCATGTGCCAGTGGGAGAAGGACCGGATGGTTTGAGATCATAGAATGAAGCAGGAGGTCCTTAGCTCATCAAGATATTCAGGGAAGGCTTCCTTGGGGAAGGAAGTCTAGTCTCCATTTGAATGGAAACTAGAAGGTTAAGTAAAAGTTAGCCAGAAAAAGGGAAAGGTTGAGTGAGGAGAATGTTCTAGGCAAAAGGGACAGCATATACAAAAGCCAGAAAGTGAGAGAAAAAAGACAAGGGAGGAGAAAAGGATTCAGGGAACTGGCGGAAGCCCATGACGGCTGGAGCGTAAGGAGGGAAAGGGCAAGCGGAGTCAGGCTGGAGAAATTGGTGAGCTTAGGATCCCGGAAGATGTTTTAAGCGGGTTTAGGCATTTGGACTTGTTCCCCCCCCCCCCCCCCACCTATCTGATCACAAGCTTCCATGCATAGGCATTTGGACTTTATCCCTAGGGTAATACAATGCTATTGAAGAGATTTAAGCTGTATAGGCAATGCGATTTTTATCTTAGAAGGACCAGCGTTCTAAGACCACCTTCCACGCTCTAAGATAGCATGGAAGGTGACCTGGAGGGTGGATCGGTTAGGAGGCCATTGTGGCAAGTCACCTGACAGTGGGCTCTCAGACCTGAACAGTGGGTGGCAATAGGAAAGGAGAAGCTTTCAGAGTCAGCAGTCATTTAGGAGCTCTTTTATAACACACACACAAGGGTGAATAGCTACCCATGGGGCAGAAGAGAGAGGAAGGAGTCAAGGTTGACTCTTGGGTTCGGTTTTGACCATGGGTTAGTGGTTTTTTTTTTTTTTCAAGACAGGCTCTCATGCTCTGTTGCCCAGACTGGAGTGCAGTGGCACGATCATGGCTCAACTCAACTTTCCCCAGCTCAGGCAATCCTCCCACCTCAGCCTCCCAAGTAGCTGGGACCACAGGCACGCACCACCACACCCCACTAATTTAAATTTTTTTTAGAGGTGGGGTCTCACTGTGTTGCCCAGGCTGGTCTTGAACTCCTGGGCTCAAGCAATTATCCTGTTTCAGCCTCCCAAAGTGCTGAAATTGCAGGCATGAGCCACCGTGCCTGGCCAGTGGTCATTTATTTAGGTGGAGAATCAATAGGAGGAAGAGTCTTCCTCCGACCCACTATATTTTATTCGTGGAGCTTTAATTTACATACAGTAAAATGAGCAAATCTTAAGTGTATCTACCATTTGATGACTTTTTAACATAAATCAATATATAGAACATTTACATCCTCTAAAAAGTTCCCTTGTACCTTTTTCCAGTCAGTAGATACCCCCTCTTTCAGGTAACCATATTTCTCAGTTATATCACTATAGATTAGTTTTGCCTACTCTTGAACTTCATATACATGGAATAATTCAGTATGTACTGTTTTGTGTCTGGCTTCTTTTGCTCAACATAATCTGTATAAGATTTACCCACTCCATTTTTTTTCATGCATCAGTATCAATTAATATATGTTTTATATGTATCAATCCTTTTTTCTCAGTCACTAACTTTCCATTGTTTAAATATACCAATTTGTTTATACATTCCCTTACTGATGGAAGTAGATTGTTGTTGCTTAATTCTAAGTGTGATTGATATATTTTATCACACTTTAAAGATGTCATTTACTTCAGCAAAAAAACCTTTAAAAATTGAGTAATTACTAGTCATAAACTTAAGAATGTGAAAGATGAATATGAAGAAAATGATGAAATTTTTTCTGAAGGGCATTGAACAATAGACTAGGTGGGGAGAGATGTCTTATCGGATGGGAAGACTCAATATTATGAATATGTCATTGTCGGTGTTGGTGGGTTCTCTCTGAAGCAGACATTGAGAGGGAAGGCTACAGGGAGTTTATTTGGGAGTAACACATGGGAGAGATAAAGGCAAGATTGGATGGAAGAGCCTCATACTGCAATGAGCATCTGATGGTTTCAGCCAACCTAGTGGCGAGTTCCAGAGCAAATACCCATTAGAAGAATCCTGCACTGGGAAGAAGAGGCCAGTCCCTATGCCCTCTTTGCTCTCAGTCATTGGTGAGGGGCCTAGTTGGAAAGAGCATGGTCTTGGCCTGAAAACTGAGGTGAACCTGAAAGGTGCTAACAGCTGTAGGCTCATGGATAGCTGCACTGCTTGCAGCTGAATGGCAAATCCTTTGTTGAAGGGAGACTCAAGTGGCTACACCTCCATAGCTGCCACAGTCAGTTCCCCAAATCAATCTGTAAGTTTCATGCAATTTCTGTAAAGAGGCCAATAACATCTGTGTTTTTTTTTTTTTTTTTTTTTGTGGAACGGGGTGCAATTTGACAAATTAGTTCTAAAACATGTTTGGAAGAATAGGAAAAAATAATCAAGAGAATTTTGAAAATGATGTCTAAAGCTCTATCAAATATCAAAACCTGTTAACATAATGTAGTGCTAGTGCAAGGGATACCCAAATGAACCAGTGGAACAGAGCTGAGAAACCAACCCACATGGATATGGAATTTAGAATATGATAAAAGTACCTGTTCACAGTAACTCAAACATTTGATTATTGAATAAATGCTATTAAGAGAACTGGGCAGACCTCTGGAGGAAAAAGTAGAATATATATTTTACACAACACTCAAAAGTAAATTCCAGATATATAAAAATACAATAATAAACCCCAAACTATAAAATAATCAAAAAATAAATCAGGTAATTTTTATAATCTTGGCATGAAGAAGGTCTTTGCAAGAATGAACTAAAACTCAGAAGCCATATTGGAAAAGAATGGCTATGTATCCATCAAGAGGGGATTAGTTAAATAATTATAGTAATTCATGTGATTAAAAAAACTGTAGCAGAGGCCGGGCGCGGTGGCTCAAGCCTGTAATCCCAGCACTTTGGGAGGCCGAGACGGGCGGATCACAAGGTCAGGAGATCGAGACCATCCTGGCTAATACGGTGAAACCCCGTCTCTACTAAAGAATACAAAAAACTAGCCGGGCGACGAGGCGGGCACCTGTAGTCCCAGCTACTTGGGAGGCGGAGGCAGGAGAATGGCATGAACCTGGGAGGCGGAGCTTGCAGTGAGCTGAGATCTGGCCACCGCACTCCAGCCTGGGCGACAGAGCCAGACTCCGTCTCAAAAAAAAAAAAAAAAAAAAAAAAAAAACTGTAGCAGTTTAAAATAAGATAGATCTATATATACTGTTAGAAAGTTGTTTTGATATATTGTAACATAACAAAAATGAATTGCAGAACAGTACATATTTTTAGTCTATTAAATTCGATAGTGAGTATAAAAATGTTAATTTGTAGAAAATGAGCTGGATGGATACATTTCACACTAATAACCTGGTAACCTTTGTAGAGTGAGACTGAGGGAAGAGAGTATGCTAGGCACAACCGAGGAGCCAACCTCAAGGACTGGGTATCTATTAGGCGAGACCAGATGAGTGCCACAGGTGCATCTGGAGACAGAGGTTTTAAACTTCCCTGCTTGTAGAGTGATCTCCTCAGTGCTATCATCATTACACCCACTAATTCTGCTAGCCAGTATAAAAACAAATCATGAAAAATCAGGTAATAAATATGGAAAAAGGGAAATGAAATAAAAACAGTTTGAAAATATGGTAGTTGGTATAATCAATTGGGCAGAAGGTAGATGCGGATATTTTGGACTGATTTGCTTAATCTCTATTTCTCCTTGCTTCTGAGGGCCTCCTTGTACTGCAGAGGCTGGAAAGCTGAAAACTACAGTTCTCAGATTCCTTTACAGCTAGAATTTGAATGCAAATTAAGTAATACCAAACATATGCCTTGTGTGAGACTTAGAAGGTGGGCACGGGGCAGAGTCATCTCCCTGTCTCTTTGGGTGGTTTTTCTACTGTTGAGCCATATCAAGGGACATGAGCAGTGCTCCAGTGCCCACTCCCTGGTTTTTTAGGTGTTGAAAAGTGGGTGTGTTGGCCAGCAGGGACTTCCTGGTCCCTGTACTATAGCATATTTTTGAGTTTAATAATTTTATGTTCTGAGATTCATTCCAGCCCTTTCAAATAATTTGTAAGTATTTGATATCTTCTAGTAAACCTCTTCCGTTTTAAAACCTATAGTTTCTGTTTCCTAGTTTCAGTTATCTTATTGCTGTCTAACAAACCATCCAGAATTTAGTAGCTTAAAACAACAACAATAATTTATTTTGCCCACAAACCTGCAATTTGGGCAGGGCTTGGCAGGGAAGGTTCATCTTTGTACCACATCGAATGAGTTGGAGGGGTTCTACTGAAGGCTGAAGGGTCTACTTCCAAGAGGGTCCATGCATACAAGTGGGCCAGCTGGTGCTGGCTGTCAGCTGAGTTTCCTGGGTTCCTGTCCACGGGGACTTTTCCAGGTGACCTGGGCTTCCTCACAACAGAGTTGCTGGGTTCCAAGGGAGAGATTTTTGAGACAGAGAGAAAGACAAAAAGAGAGAGGGAGAGGGATCACCTTTATTACTTAGCTTCAGAAGTCCCATAGCATCCCTTCTGCCATACTCTAGTAGTCAAGGCAGTTATATAGACTCATCTAGGTTCAAGGGAGAGGACTTAGACTCCACCTGTTGATGGAGGAGTGACAAAATTCTGGAAGAGCATGTGTGATGGAAATATTGCAGCCATTTTTAGGAAGTATCTGCCACATGCCTGCTCTGAATCATGACTGATATAGTTAATAACAAGGATTTAAAGCCCTCAACAATTTAAGCATAAAAGGTTGAACACTAAATACAATAGAAAATATTAAATCTGTAAATATTGAAATAATATTTTATTTTATTTTTTTTATTTATTTTTTTTGAGACAGAGTCTCACTCTTTCACCCAGGCTGGAGTGCAGTGGCACAATCTCGGCTCACTACAAGCTCCGCCCCCTGGGTTCATGCCATTCTCCTGCCTCAGCCTCCCGAGTAGCTGGGACTACAGGCGCCCACCACCACGCCCAGCTATTTTTTTGTATTTTTAGTAGAGATGGGGTTTCACCGTGTTAGCCAGGATGGTCTTGATCTCCTGACCTCGTGATCCGCCCGCCTCAGCCTCCCAAAGTGCTGGGATTACAGGCATGAGCCACCACGCCCGGCCTCAAAATAATATTTTAAAGGAATATACAAGTATTTAATTTAATACAATATTAAATTTATAATTAATAATAATTAAATCTATAAATATCTAAACAACATTTTAAAGGAATATACAAGAAAATATAAGTGAAGGAAGATTTTTTAAGGTTAAATTTTTCTTAAATAAAAAGGCTAAAACATAGAAGCGAATAGTTTTAAAAAGAATGAAGTTTAACACATAGGATGGAAAGGTAAGGGAAAATAATAGAAAGGAGGTAGAACTGGAAGCCTGAAAATTAGGAAGAGAAGCAATGAAATGGGGTAAGGATAGTATAAGAAGAATGGTTAAAACAGCCCTTATTGAGTCAACAAAGTATATTCAAATAGCATTGAGACAAAAGCCTATTAAATTAAATAGATCTTTGTTAAAATAAGGAAAAATGACCAGAAGTCAGTTAGAAGTCATTTCTAGCCCTAGACACGAGGAATCCCTCTTGAAAGGCCCTGTGGAACCAGACTTACCTTACAGGGCTGCTGCTGGTAACCTTGCTACATCCTGCCTTTGGAGGTACCATCTCTGCTCTCTCTCGCTCTCTCTCTTTCTCTCTCTCTCCTTAACCGTTTCTTCTCCATGCTAGTTTCAGACTTCTGTCTAAGAAAATCTCCTTAGACTTTGCTGCCTATATCCATGGTCTTTCCTTGTCCTGTGACCATCACAACTGCGTTATCATCCTGGTCTTGGCAAGGAGAGAACAGAGCCCCATTGGGTTGCTTCTTGTGGAGGCCATTTTGCCACCGTGCAGGTTCAGGTAGAAGGTGGTCTGAGAATTGGTGTGGGAAGGTTGTCACGAGGACCCAGGAGTCGGCTATATCTTCAAAAATGCATCCTGTCAGTATTTGGGTTCTTTAATTTCCCTTGTCTAATCTGCCTTTGCTCTTATGGTTATTTTGTTTTCATGACAGTGATTAAGAGGAGAATCAGCTGTCACCCCAAGCACATGCCATGTTTCCCAAGGGGACAATCTGGGTTGATTCGCTTTCCTGGACAGTGCTTTTGCACTGACTCCTTTGACTCTTTTGTCCCTCTCTTTTCACTGGGTTGCTATCATTTCTACCACCAGAGCCTTGTTGTTGAGGCCAAAACCCCCACCACCATGGAAGACCCAGATGTCCTCCAGGCCTCTTTGGGAACCACTGTAAGCAGAATTTACCCAGCTGTTGGGTGCCAGCAGCAAGTTCTCCAAAGCAGCTCCGCGCAGAGCAGGAGCTGGGCTGGAGGTGGAGGGCTGAGAGGTGAGCGTGGCAGGCTTCAATTACGTTGCTAGGTTCTGAGTTGCTAGGTTCCGAGTTTCCTGAAAGGCTGTGCTGGCTCACCCTGGAAACAAGTTGCTTTCCTGGCAGCTCCATATATAGGCTGCTGGGTGCCTGCTGCCAGCACCTTTGCCTCGGAGCTCCTGGGCTCCCTGGTGGTTCTGCTGCCTTTTAGAGCCTTATGTCCCTTGGTTATCAGAGGTTGAGCCTTTCTCCAGAGCAGCAGGATTGCCAAGACTCTTCTTTGGGGTGTTAGCTTTGTGGGAGGGGCTGGAGGATATGGGAAGTAGGAGTGAGAAAAAGAGAAATTGAAGCCTGTGATTGAAACTATTTCGTCTCTCTCCTTATTTTAGAAAATTAAAGGATGAGAGTGGTGGGGTCCACACTGTTCAATGGGGGAGGGTTCCTTGGCCCACCCCTGCTTTCCCATAGGCCCTCCCATGACCATCTCAAAATATGGCTGGCCCCCCAGGCTGGGGACTGTGCTGGAAGCAGGCTCCATCTTTGATGTGGAACCAAGAAGCATTAATGGATCCATAGGGAGACTGAGCCTCAACCCATTGGCCTCAGTAGTCCACATTTTGACCAGCTGAATGAATTGGCCCTTGATGACAATGAAATGGATTTTTGAAAAAATTAGTGGGGACAGAGAAATGGAAGGACCCTCTGGTCAAATGCCTAGAGAATACTCGCAGATAACACTGATGGGTGCTAACCCTGTGCTAGCAGTTTCTGTTTGTCAGCTCCTTTCCTGCTGCTCACTGCAGCTCTATGAGGTAGGTGATTTTATTGTCCATATTTTATGAATGAGGAATCTGAGGAACAGAGAGTTTAAGTTTTGAATCAGGATTAAGAAGATAGAAGGTGGAGATCTGGGACATAAACTGGGTTCCAGTACTGTGCCCCTAACCACTTTACTCTCTTTCTTCTACTTTCTCACGTCGGCCGGACTGCCTTCCTATCAGTCTCCTGATCCAGCCCCTGACTTGGCTATCCAGGCAGGAAGCCACCTATCCCATAGCAGACCTGGTCCTCCAGAGACAGCTCCCCAGGTGGTGAGTCTCGGGGTGAGACTGCCCTCCAGATTTCCCTCAAGAGCTCCTATCTGACCCAGCATCTGTGCCCAACCTTCCTATCACTTTGGCCACATTAACCTCATCTTAGGGGCTCTTGGGCCTTCTGGAAAGTCTAAGAGCAAGACCCAGATTTAGACACTGCCCTTCCTCATGCCCCTTGTCCCTACGACTTCTCACCCACCCTTCTTAAGGCTTCAAGTCTCTTTTCTCTAAGCCCTTGTTCACAGCCTTCTCCAGTGAGGCTCTTCCTGGCTTTTTCTCCAGGCCTTGCTCAATTTGACTCAAATTCTCAAGTAGACTTGTCCTTCCCCTTGTTACTGTGCTCTCAGTATCTTTTTTTGGTTATTGTTGTTAAGCTTTGGTCAAATTCTGTGTTTTTGTATAAATTATCTATTTGTATAGACACCTATCTCCCCTATTCGACACCAAGCTCCTTGCAGGCAGGCATCAGCTCTTATTCACCTTTGTATCTTTTCTGCACCCAGGGCTTGACATACATTAGATGCAATGCACATTTATCCAGGTGACTTGCCAGCAGGGTACAGATTATTTCTGGCCCCACAGTTATTCACTATCCATTAAACACCCTTTACCTTTATACAATTATTTTTTGCTTGAACCAAATGAAAGCAATCTTTCTTTTTTTCTTTTAAACTGATTATCTTTGTGTACTCTTATATATGATACATTTCATGACACAAATTTTAATTAAACATTATAATTCTGCCAAAGGAATACTTGAACATTTCCTTTGATTATTTACAAATATGCTTTTCAAAACTTTTGAACAAATTAGAAATCACATTTGTAAGCAAAAATAACATTAACACTAGAAAACCTTATTAATTTGCTAGTATTTGCCTAACGATTGTAGAATTCCCAGGTCAATATCTAAACTTTTCAAAAATAATGAAGCTTATTCTATCACTTTCCTCCTACTAAGATGTTATTATATAGTAATTCTTTAAAACCTCATCCCTCAAAAATTTATGTATGTTTTATAATATTGGAAAACTAGTGCTGATATATAATTTGTACATAAACACAAATACTAAATTGGGGAGATATGCTAATAATTTATTTTTTCATCTTTATTGTTGTAAAACTGACAAATAAAAATTGTGTATATTTAAGGTATACAACTTGATGTTTTGATATACATATACACTGAAATAATCATCATGATCAACTAATTAACATATCCAGCACCTCACATAGTTAACGTTTTCTTTTTTTTTTTTCTTATGGTTATAACACTGAAGACCTTATGATTTCTTCTTAGCAAATTTCAAGAATCTAATATAATATTACTAACTATAGTCACCATGCTGTGCATTAGGTCTCCAGAACTTATTCATTCTGTGTAACTGAAACTTTGGATACTTTGACCAACATCTTCTTATTTCCCCCTCACCCCAGCGACCACCCTGGCAACTACTCTCTGCTTCTATACATTTTACTGTTTTAGATTCCACATGTAAGTGAGATTATGCAGTATTTGTCTTTCTGTGCCTGGCTTATTTCACCTGACATAATGTCCTCCAGGGAGTACAGGCACTCGCCACCACGCCCGGCTCTTTTTTTGTATTTTTAGTAGAGACAGGGTTTCACCACGTTAGCCAGGATGGTCTCGATCTCCTGACCTTGTGATTTGCCCGCCTCAGCCTCCCAAAGTGCTGGGATTACAGTCGTGAGCCACTGTGCCTGACCTGGAACCAAGAAAATCTTAACTGACACGCTCATCAAATTTCATGTTTCCTTTATTAATTTGTGGTTTTGCTAATCATCTTTAAATTTCTATAAATCCTTCTTGTATTGATTTTCCTGCTTGAATTGCCTTTCATAGAGATGAGTTCTGCACTTTCAGTGGGTGCAACAGGACTGCTTTTTATTTACTTTGACTTGCTTTGTTCACTTTTCTAGCCATATCCTGCTGCCCAGCCCTTGATGCCCCACCATTTGGTATTTGGGATTTAGGGACCAAATTTACGTTTCTATCCTCTTGCTATCCAGCATCCTCCCACACTCTCCCAGCCACTCTGGAGGCCGGGGCAGAGGACAGCTTCAGCCTAGGAGGTCAAGGCTGCAATGAGCTATGATCGCACCATTACACTCCAGCCTGGGTGACAGAATGAGACGCTGTCTCAAAAAAAATAAAAAGAAAGAATGTCCAGTTTCCATGTCTAGAAGGTAAATTATGAACAAGAACATTAAAATGGTATTTTATTCACTTCAATGACGTAGAAGTCATTGAATGGCTCCCAATTATCTGACCTCCTGATGTTCATGCCCCTCCCGCAGTGATTGGACTAACCTGTGTGATGACAGGACATTGTAGAAATGGTGGTGTGTAACTCTGAGCCTAGGTTATGAAAGGTATTCCAGCTTCTGCCTGGGTCACTCGTTCTAGGGGAATGCAGCTGCCATGTCATGAGCATACTCAAACAGCCCTCTGGAGAGGCTCCTGTGGAGAGGAACTGGAGCTTCTCACTGTCATCCAGCACCAGCCACAGGAGTGAGTCAGCTTAGACCTGGATCCTCCAGCCCTAGCCAGGTTTCCTGGATGTTTCAGCAACATCTTGACTTGACCCTCCTGAGACTTTCATGAGAGGCAGAAATATCCACTGAAGCTGCTCCTGAATTCCTGGCTCACAGATACTGAGCTCAGATACTGTGTGAGATAATAAATGTTTATTGTTTTAAGCTGCTACATTTCGGGTGTAATTTGTTATACAGCAATAAATAACTGGAACAGATATGTATATAGATCCAAGCTGTATTAGTTTCCTGGGAATGCCATAACAAAGTATCACAAACTGGATGGCTCAAACAACAGAAACTTATTGTCTCACAGTTCTAGAGGTCGGATCTTTGAGATCTAGGTGTCGGCAGGGCTGTGCTCCTTCTGCAGGTACTTGGTGAGGATCTGTTCAGGTCTCTCTTGCAGCTTCTAGTAGCCTCAGGCATCCTTGGCTTGCAGATGGCTGTCTTCTCCATCTGTGTCTCTTCACATCATCTTCCATCTATGCATGTGTCCATCTGTCCTTGGGTCCAAATTTTACCTTTTTGTAAAGACAACAGTCATGTTGGATCGGGACCCACTCTAATTGTTACCAGAAAAAGTGGTCTTGATCCAGACCCCAAGAGAGGGTTCTTGGATCTCGGGCAGGAAGGAATTAAAGGTGAGTCACAGAGCAGAGTAAAAGAAGCAAGTTTATTAGAAATGACTACGTTACAGACTATGGTGTCCTCACAAAGCCAGCAGAGGAATGCACTGTCTTTAAGCTATTTTTCTTATATAGGGGTCTTGTCTACATAAAGACTAAACTAAACCATGACTACGTGGGGGTGAGCAGATAGCATGACAAAATGTATCATCCTATTGATTTCAAGAAACGATCCTTGACATTTTTGTGTGTGTGAGTACATCAAAACATAACTATTATTATCTTGAAAGGGTATGTTGTTTTGGGTGTTGGGACATCTGGACTTTCTGTTGTTGTAGGAGTTTGTCCTTGCAGGCATTACCAAGCTACTTCCTCAGCTGTAAACATCTTAGCATCATGGGTTGTGACTGGTAAGGAATGTGCCTTGCTAGGTTTAAGATGGAGTTGATTTTAAAATGATATCACTGTGGCTCTCCTGTGCTCCTGCTTCCTTAACATCATGACCTCTTTGTAACTTGATTACCTCTGTTAAAGACCCAAATAAAGTCCCATTCTGAGGCACTGTGAGTTAGGACTTCAGCCTGTCTTTTCCTGGGGTGTATGATTCCACCCATAACAAATGCTTATGTGTCAAGAAGTCTGGAGGCAGAAGTCTCAGGGCTGGTGTGGCAGCTATAGGATGCCATCAAAGATGCAGGCTCCTTTTAGTTTTCTTTTTCTTTTTTGAGACGGAGTCTTGCTCTGTCACCAGGCTGGAGTGCAATGGTGTGATCTCCGCTCACTGCAACCTCCACTTCCCAGGTTCAAGCAGTTCTCCTGCCTCAGCCTCCCAAGTAGCTGGGATTACAGGCGTCTGCCGCCACGCCCAGCTAATTTTTGTATTTTTAGTAGAGATGGGGTTTCACCATGTTAGTCAGGCTGGTCTCAATCTTGTGACCTCGTGATCCACCCGCCTTGGCCTCCCAAAGTGCTGGGATTACAGGCGTGAGCCACCGTGCCCAGCCTCCTTTTAGTTTTCTTTTCCACCATCCTTCATTTTGGGGAGGATTCTTTTTCCCCATTTCTGCTTTTTTCCTCCATGAGCGGGGATACCCATTACTGAAATTCCTATCCTTTCTAGAAGGAAAATGAAGTTTCTTCTCTGTTCAGTAAAGTTAGGGAGGGTGAGCTTGGTGTGCCTGTCTTAGCTCTGACTTCTTTTCTTCTTGGGAGACAGCTGCCAGCAGTAGGGACATGTGCCCTTCAGTGTTCTCCCTTATGACATTAGATTTATATGGGGAGGGGCCTTGCCCCTTGAGTGGGCATCAACTTAGAAGTTGGGAGTTTGCAGTTTCAGAAACTTCAACATTTGGTACATTGGCCAGAAACACTAAGAAGTAAAAACCTAAGAGTGGGATGAAGAGGAAAAAATATTCATATGGAAAATTTTTTGGTGGGGCCAGATGTGCGGTTTGGAGGTTTGTACTGTAGTTGTGGTTTAAAAAGAAGGAATTTTTCTGCAGTTGGCTTTTAATTCTGTGATCCAGGTGACAGGTTTTCAGCTGTCTACATAGTGTTTAGCTCTTAATGTTACTGTAGCTTATGGAAGTTTTGTCCATAGATGAGTGACTGTCTCCATAAAGAGGTGCTCGCTCCTTCCTTCCTTCCTTCCTTCCTTCCTTCCTTCCTTCCTTCCTTCCTTCCTTCCTTCCTTCCTTCCTTCCCTCCCTCCCTCCCTCCCTCCTTTCTTCTTTCTTTCTTTCTTTCTTTCTTTCTTTCTTTCTTTCTTTCTTTCTTTCTTTCTTTCTTTCTTTCTTCTTTCCTTCCTTCCTTCCTTCCTTCCTTCCTTCCTTCCTTCCTTCCTTCCTTCCTTCCTTCCTTCCTTCCTTCTTTCTTTCTTTCTTTCTTTCTTCTTTCTTCTTTCTTTCTTTCTTTCTTTCTTTCTTTCTTTCTTTCTTGTCTTTCTCTCTCTCTCTCTCTCCTTCCTTCTTCTTTCTTTCTCTTCTCTTTTCTTTCTTTTCTTTTCTTTTCTTTTCTTTTCTTTTCTTTTCTTTTCTTTCTGAGATAGCGTCTCACTCTGACACCCAGGTGGGAGTGTAGTGGCACAATCATAGCTCACTGCAACCTCAACATCCTCCAGGCTCAAGCGATCCTCCTGCTTCGGCCTTCCAAAGTACTGGGATTAAAGGCTTGAGCCACTGGGCCTGGCCTTGTTTTCAAACTTGAATGTGAATAGAATCACCCAAAGGCCTTGTTAAAACACAGATTTCTAGATCTCATCTTTTTATTCTCTTTCCCCCAAGGGATTGTTCTGAAGCAGTTGAGTCCTACCTGGCAGATATCTTGTGTGGCTGAGTAACAGCAATGCTTGCTTGTGAAGCTGTGGCCAACTTGGTTGTATACCAGCTTGGGTTTGCTTCCCCTCCTTGCCTCCCTCACATCTCACTTCCCTCCCTCTTGCTGCCCTGGGGCTTGTCCCTCTCAGAAAAGCACTAGCACAGAAGCTTTGCCTCCGTGCTTTCTGCTAGGAAACCTGGGCTAAGGACGGGCTGAAAGGGAAGTGAATCTGAAATAAAATAACATTTTTAAAAAAAGAAATTAAAGGGCTATATGTAGATGGATTCTCCTCAAAGAAATGGCAAGTGCATAGTCTCCAAGTTAACCTTATGCTGGGATATCTTCTGATTGATTGTAAGTTCAAAACTTTTTGGACTTTAATGGTTTCTGGACGACTGGAATAATCCGGCACTCTGGTGAGGCCAAAGCCGAGGAAATGGTCTCGCAGTCTCCATCTCTCTCTTCCAGTCAGTTCCTTCTGAGTGTCTGCTGGGGTCTTTTTTTCTTTTTGAGACAGGGTCTTACTCTGTCACCCAGGCTGGAGAGCAGAGACATGATCACAGCTCACTACAGCCTCAAACTCCTGGGCTCAAACGATCCTCCCTCCCCAGCCTCCCAAGTACCTAGGACCACAGGCATGAGCCACCTCACTCAGCTATTTTTTTTTTTAAATTTTGTTGAGATGGGATCTCTCTATGTTGCCCAGGCTGGTCTTGAATTCCTGAGTTCAAGTGATCTGCCCGGCTTAGCCTCCCAAAGTGCTCGGGTTACAGGCATGAGCCACCGTGCCCGGTTTCTCTCATACTTGTTATTTCAAAAATGGCTGCCACAATTCCAGACATTACATCCTCAATCAAGGCAGGATGAAGAGAGGAAAGGGTGGTCCCAGCACAACCTTCTTTCACACTTAAACCTATTATCAGGAAAGCAGCAGCTTTCTCACCTCCACCCATCCCCATAGACTTTCCTTATGTCTCTTTGGTTGGAATTAAGTTATTTAGTCACCTTTGTCTGCAATGAAGGCTGGGAAAGTGAATACTAGGCTTCTCACCTCTACAGTGTAAAAGACAAAACAGGAACAGACTGGGATTGGTTGTTGGGTTATCCAACCAACAGTGTCTGCCATGTGAGCATTATATGATTTATATGATTATTTACCTTGCTTTGAGTGAATATATACATTGTGTTTCCTGGGATGGTCACTTCGTATCTAAGTAGTTCAAAATGCTATTCTATTTCATGCGTATGTGTTTTCAGATTGCATTTTACCTACTTTATTAGTCTGCGTATGCAGTAGGCAAGACTCTCAGTGTTGTCCTTGCTCTAGGGCCCATGCCCTTCAAGCCAAACCCTGGCCCTGGGCATCCCAGATATATGGTGCATGTCCCAGATGTTCTGTGCCCGATACAGCGGATATTCTCCCAGAAGGCTGGAGAGTTGCACCTCATGCTGAGAGAGAGCGAAATAGACGTGAAGTGGAAGTCAGTTGCACTACGTGAGCTTCGGTCGTGGCTCTGCCCTTTTCGTTGTAATGAGTCTTTGGGAAGCTGCCAACCTCTCTACATGCCTTGCTGTAATATAGGCACGAGAACATCTATCTGCCAGGCCATACAACCTAGTTCTTAGTAAGCGGTGATGGTGATCTGTCTGAGAGCATCTCCTACTGCAGCTTTGATTACTCAGGCGAGCTGAATTGTTTGTTAATTTTCAACTTTCAAGATATAATCTTCATCTCTCTACCTCCTGTCTGTCTGCTATAGCTTCCCAGGACCATTCCAGCCTCCATTGCTTCCCTTTCTCCTTTAGTTTTCATAGAACATATGGTCTACTTCACAATTTTAGCCTACAAACTCACACTGTCTTGGATTGTTAGTTCATCCTCTCATGGTTTGAGTCTCACTTCCCCAACCAGTCTGTCTGATGTCCTATCTGAGGGCTGTTCCACAGATTCCTTTTTTCCTGAGCCTCCAACTGTTGATACAATATCAGCACTCAGTAGACAGCTGTTGAATAGAATCTGCAATGTCCCAAAGATTAGAAAGAGAAATACCCATGGCTTCGAAGCCTGTGCCATGCTAAATGGCCACTGGAGCTCAGCCGTCCTCTTCTTACTTTGTTGTCTTCTAATTAAGAAGGATGTGGAAATGTAGGGTGTAGGCCTGGATATGTAGAAGGCTGGGTCGGGCGTGTTGGCTCACACGTGTAATCCAGCACTTTGGGAGGCCGAGGTGGTTGGATCATGAGGTCAGGAGATTGAGACCCCTGAACAACATGGTGAAACCCTGTCTCTACTAAAAATAGCAAAAAAATTAGCTGGGCCTGGTGGTGCGTGCCTATAATCCCAGCTACTTGGGAGGCTGAGGCAGGAGAATCACTTGAACCAGGGAGTCGGAGGTTGCAGTGAGCTGAGGTCGTGCCACTGCACTCCAGTCTGGTGACAGAACAAGATTCCATCTCAAAAAACAAACAAACAAACAAACAAACAAACAAACAAACCACCTGCTCTGTTCATACAGCCCCAAACTTGCTGTTAGTGTCCCTGAAAGTTCATAGCTTGGACTCCATAACCTCCTTGGCATACTCCTGAGTCTGTTCTCTCATTCAGAAGTCATGGTTTTTAGCGAAAGAGCCCCTGTCAAGCCTGAACACCTTATGGGCATGGGCTCAGCTGGGTATGTGGGGACTGAAATTTGGATTTTCCCATTGTTGCAGTGACAACCAGGAACATCAACTCTGGACCAGGTGGGAGGAGATCAGGCTTCTCCTCTGGGTCCGCAGCCACTAAGGTCTCTAACCCTGGGACATTCACTTAGTTTCTCCAAGTCACAGTTTTATCACATCACAGAAGCTGAGAATTGAAGGCTTATTTTCTAGAGAGGTGTGTGTAGTGTTGACAGCACTGGACTGAGGATCAGGAGAGATTACTAGACCTCCTGAGCCTTGAGTTCTGCATCTATAGAGTGAGGGGGCAGGAGATGTATAAACTAAGATTTCTTCTTACTCTGAATTGTGGAATTGTAGGTTTGTGACTTACTAGGGGTCACAGCATGAGGTAGTTGGTTGCTAAATCTGCTTTTCCTGGTTCCCTTTCTAGATTTGAGTCTTATTGCTTGAGATTGGAATGTGTTTATTGTCTTTGACTCCTTAGCTCTGTTCTCCTCTTGACTCTTTGGGGTTGGGCTATGGGATGCTGAGTGTTTCAAGACTTTTTCAAACCTTTGGGACATTGTTTACAGCACTGTGTACTTTGGAGAGAGCTTTTACATGTATTATCTGGCCAGAACTTGACAGTCTCTCTCTCTCTCTCTCTTTTTGTTTTGTTTTGAAAGAGCCTCACTCTGTCGCCCAGGCTGGAGTGCAAAGGCACGATCTTGGCTCACTGCAACCTCTGCCTCCCAGGTTCAAATGCTTCTCATGCTTCAGCCTCCTGAGTAGCTGGGACTACAGGCACATGCCACCACACCGAGCTAATTTTTGTATTTTTTTTTAGTAGAGACAGGGTTTCACCATGTTGACCAGGCTGGTCTCGAACTCCTGACCTCAAGTGATCTGCCCACCTCGTCCTTCCAAAGTGCTGGGATCACAAGCATGAGCCACTGTGCCCGGCTGACAGTCTCTTAAGAGCTAAGTATTTATAGCCATTTTCCAAATGGGAAATTGACTCTTAGAGAAGGACCCAAGGTCCCAAGGCTGCTGACTTAGGGGCAGAGCTGGGCAAGAATCTAGGTCACCTTAATTCCAGCCAAAGGATATTTACTCATAACATTGAGGGGGTATTGGGAGAAGATCGTGTGGCTCAATGTGGGGAACATAATGGGAAACAAAGGATACTTGAATTGAGGCTCAAAGGAGAAGGGAGGAAGAGGTGGTTGCCCTGACCTGGCCTTTCTTCACTGCCACCAAGCCAGGCTTAATGCCTCTGTTTCCTTCAATCAGAGAAGGCTGATTTTTTTTTTTTTTTTTTTTTTTTTTGAGACAGAGTCTCGCTCTGTCGCCCAGGCTGGAGTGCAGTGGCCGGATCTCAGCTCACTGCAAGCGCCGCCTCTCGGCTTCATGCCATTCTCCTGCCTCAGCCTCCCGAGTAGCTGGGACTACAGGCACCCGCCACCTCACCCAGCTAGTTTTTTTGTATTTTTCAGTAGAGATGGGGTTTCACCGTGTTAGCCAGGCTGGTCTCGATCTCCTGACCTCGTGATCCGCCCGTCTCAGCCTCCCAAAGTGCTGGGATTACAGGCTTGAGCCACCGCGCCCGGCCGAAGCCTGATTTTTTTAAACTCTGGAAGCCATATGTGGTCATCACAAATGATTTAATCTGAAAAGAAGGGGAGAGAGTAAGAAGAAAGATTCCTCTGCTGTGGCCCATCTCACGCACCCTCTCGTAATGTCTCGAGAGTGTCTGCATAGAGTTGCCATCCTTTCCATAGTCCCTGGCATGGCCGAGGCACAGTCTATCCCTCATACTCTCTATTTATTTTCTATTCTTTTTGTCTTTTGAGATAGAGTCTCATTCTGTTGCCGAGGCTGGAATGCAGTGGTGCGATCTTGGCTCACTGCAACCTCCGCCTCCCAGGATCAAGCTATTCTCCCACCTCAGCCACCCATGTAGCTGGGACCACAGGCATGCGCCACCATGCCTGGCTAATTTTTGAATTGTTTGTAGAGACAGGGTTTCACCATGTTGGCCAGGCTGGTCTTGAACTCTTAGGCTCAAGTGATCCTCCCGCCTTGGCCTCCCGAAGTGCTGAGATTACAAGCGTGAGCCACTGGTGCCCAGCCACATCCTGTATTTCAATTGGGGTGGAATATTGGTATCTGAATTGCAGCACTTGTTCCTTCTCCCCTTCAGGGTTCCCTCAGCTCTACATGAAAGTGGGAAACATAGCATCACTTTATTAATAGTGTACAAGTAGATGCTCCCTGCCAGGAGCAGGGTTTCTCTGAGCTGGAGCACAAGACTTAGGTGTGAAAGCCTGGAAAATTCTTCCTATGCCCTTTCTTCTGAGAGGCTAGTTGAGTCTACAGAGCCTACCCACTCCCCTTCCTCCCACAGATGCAGGCAGAGAAGCTAGGACAGTGGAGGTTGACTAGAAGGATGGCCAAGCCTGCTCTGCTCACTGCATGGAGGCAGAGAGTGAAAGGGAGTGAAGCCTAAACTCTCACCTCTCATAAAATATAATTGCTCTGCCCACCAGTAAAACACTGCTCAGGAAACATAGTCTTGGCTTTGAGCATCTCCTCCAAGCTCAGAAAGGACTGGTAATGTGGTGTTCATTCCCCAAGAGGCAAAGACGGGCATACAAGGAAAGTGGGAGAAAGGTCCCTGCCTTACACATAACAGAACTTTCTCTTTTTAAAGTGACCCCTTTATTTTGGGCACAGTCCTCCCAACCTCCCCACTTAAACATGCAAATATTCTGTGAGGATATATTGATACCTGCTATGCTAGAAATTGGGAATCAGAGACAACATAGACGTACCATCCAGAACAGCAGACAGCCACCTAACAGTTGAAATGAAGTGCTCTGATAACAGTGACAATAGCTAAGTGTTCAGGGAACCCTTACTAGGTACAGGTATTACACCCAGCACACCACAGGCTTCATCTTGTTCAATCCTCGCAATAATCCTATATGGTAACTTTAGTATTCCCAGTTTTCAGATGAGGGAATTTAAGTTTAGAGAGGTTAAATAGCTTGCTCAAGGTCACACAGCTAGCAAGAGGCAGGGTTGGGAGTTGCGGCAAGAGTTCTGCCTAAAGTCTCTGTGTATAACCACTGTGTGATATTCCTATGATCGAGGACAACATGGGGTGCCACAGGAGTCCAGAGAAGGGCAGTTACCCAGGTGGCAGAGGTCAGGGGGATCACAGAGAAGCTCACATATCACTCTGTGAATGCTTGACGACCTATTAGGGAGCAGCCCATTAAATGGGGCAAAGAAAGAGGGAGCATTAGTAGGTCAGGTCTGCACAGGACACCTCAGCAGGGGAGGGAGGGGAGGGGTAGGCTGAAAGGGGTGAGAGGAGTGTGGAAAGGGGTGACGTGAAGGCTGAAGTTCACAAGGATATATGAGCAAGCTTGTTCACCTCCATGTTAATCTGGAAGTGTTAAATAGTGACCGCTATTGAGGCTCGTTGACATAAAAATATTTATCTCTGAGGAGAACACAAATGAAAATATCTAAGAGAGGAGGGAGGGGAGACATCAGGGCATCAGGAGCCGGAATCTCAACCATCTGGAATCCTACTGAGATTTGGCGGCCCATTGCAGAGTCTCAGGTATCTTGCCAAAATCTTTTTTAAAGGAGAAAAAAACAATAATGTTGCCTTCTAGAATAATGCACCAGAAATGCCTCACGTTGGTATTTACAGACGTCCTGCCAATGCCCGGAGAGCATATAATGGATGGATAGCAAAGGCAGCGAGGGGGAGAAAAAGCAGCTGAGTGATTGAGCTGTGCCTCCTTGGGTTTTTATTATCGTTGCTGCCTTCAGCCATATGCTTTTCAAAGGCTCTGACAAGCCTGGAATGGTTTCAAAGGAATTCCTAAACCCAGATTTCATTATCGTCATTACATCTCTGGATTGTCAGTGCTCTGCATAGGAAACACAAATTTACGAAAGTTCTTAAATGTTTCTCCATAAATGTTGATCAGCCTCTCCTGTCATTACATGAAATGTCTGGGATGTTGACATAGAGGCTAATAAATAGCATTTCTCTTCCTTGAAATAGGATGTCTTGCCACTTGAGTGGGTTCCAGAAGCTGCATAAAAAAGGGAATAAACTGGTTTCTTTTTCCTTTTTCATCTATTTGGTTGTTCCTTACCACCCCCACCCTCACTGCCACTTTTAAAAACAGAATGAAAACAGACTCAATCTGCTGAGAATGCCCGTTTTTAAGTACACCACGGACCCTATTTGTGCTGCAGCTGACAGCCAAGGCATTTATCCCTCTGCCACCCACCACTGGATAGCCTATTTGGTTGTGAGTTTCCATGCATCTCGGGTCTTTTGCCATCCTTTTTCTTGTCCCCCTTCCACATACCAACCTTGCTCAATTTCACAAACAGAAAAACTAAGCCAGAGGCTGATGAGTCAGGTGAGTGATGAGTCAGGAGCAGAGCCTGGGAGACCCTAGGACCAAATGGGGCTCTGGAACACTGTAGCATCCCTGATCCCATCTTCATCTCAAAGGACAGCATGCTTCTTTGCAAGAATGATGGCATCATACTAAGGGTTCTGGAGAACTAAAAGCCATAAGTACATTGGGTGCTCTGTTAAAACCTGTGTAAAGGGAGCAAAGGGATATATCCTGTGAAAATGCAGAAGTTTTCCACTTGAGAGAAGTTCTTGGATGGATGGAATATGTAGAGATCTGGGGAATGCTGGGATATTCTATCCAAGATGAAAGGCAAGTTGCTTCACCTTGTGCCTTGTCATTAAGAAAATTAATGTTTCAAGGACACTCTTGGATATTGGAGGCAGAATCATAACACACTTAAATGTCTGCTGCAAAAACTTGCTCTATTCATGGGATAACATGAACAGCTCCCTGGGAGTCAATACAAAGGCATGTTCAGCACTTTGAAATGAAAACATGGGACCACTAATATATTTTTCTTGAGCACACATTGCATACCAGACATTGTTCTAAGTACTTTATGCGCGTCACCTCATTTGATCCTCACAAAGGCACATAGGTAACGTGGCAGATAGAATTTGATGCCATATATCTCCCGAATTCATTGGTCTTAACCACCGCGCTTTACTATTTTCATTTTCAGATCCATCAGTTGATCTTGGAGATTGCAATTTCCAGGCGATGCCCATTTCTCATCTAGTCTATCATAATTTCATTTTCTTCAACCTATGGAATCAATTATAAATTTAACCACCTACAAACCCACTTACAATAGTGAAAAGTGAGAACAAGTAAGAGGAAGAAATTTACCATAACTTGTATTTTAAAGGAAAGAAAAAGGGGAAAGTAATTATTCATTCTTCAAATACTCTAGAAGCAGTACAGGAATATGCAATTGATTATGAATATGGTAATCCACAAAAATGAATTTTGTCTTTTTTTTTTCTCTGTCACTACCACAATTGGGGAAATATATAACCTCCAGGATTTGGGGATGATTCCAACAACCAATAATTTTAAAAACAATATTTGTTCAGAATTTTTTTCAGAATTACAGTTTCAGATAAATTAATCCTTTTTGTTCATTTCTTACATGGCCTTGAGTACTTTAAAGTCATGGTATAATTCTTCCTGTGGCTACACTTACCTCCTACTTATTATGTAAGAAAACACCTTGCTCCCAGCCCTAACATTCCTCCCCAATTTCTCTTTTCACTGTTCAGTAAATAAGGGTTTCTGAAGTCAGATTTTTTTTTTTTTTTTTTTTTTTTTTTTTTTTTTTTTTTTGAGACGGAGTCTCGCTCTGTCGCCCGGGCTGGAGTGCAGTGGCCGGATCTCAGCTCACTGCAAGCTCCGCCTCCCGGGTTTACGCCATTCTCCTGCCTCAGCCTCCCGAGTAGCTGGGACTACAGGCGCCCACCACCTCGCCCGGCTAGATTTTTGTATTTTTTTAGTAGAGACGGGGTTTCACCATGTTAGCCAGGATGGTCTCGATCTCCTGACCTCGTGATCCGCCCGTCTCGGCCTCCCAAAGTGCTGGGATTACAGGCTTGAGCCACCGCGCCCGGCCGGAAGTCAGATTTTTGTGGCTCATTCTGTGGGAATCCCAAGTGTGGCAGAACAAAATGTTACTATCATTTTTAACCCTTCGCTTCGCTCTAAGGGTGGTGGCATATTTTGTTTGCTAACTTCAAATAAAGTCATTGTTCTTAGTATAATAACCTTGTACATTCTTTTTTCAATTATGAAATCTTAGCATACTTCATATATTCTTGAGGGTAGAATTTAATGGTGGTCTTGTCACCTCTGTAGATTGGAAAAAAGAATTTAGTTCTAGGGTGGGAAAGGGATATACATTTTAGATGTAGAAGCTAGAAGAAAGCAAAATTACTGTATTTAAGGAAAAAGGAACTATAAAATAGAAATAATAACAGTTCAAGACAAAATAGGATTATTTTGAGAGCTAAATGAGATGACTTGAAGTGCCTGGGCAGAGTTCTCGGCACACAGCAAGAGCTGAACCAATGTTAAAATGTTTTGTACTGCTATTGTTGTTGTTGCTATTGTTATATAAACTTTTCTTGAAAAAATATGCTAATAATAGAAATAGAATCAAGAAGAGAATCAAAATAAGAACTAGAAATGATATTTGTAAGGGTTATCTGCAGTGCCAATTTAAACACAGGGCTAGAAATAAATACTAACGAAACAAGGTTACAAAATGAAATGTATATGTTATAAACCTCGACAATGGAAAATAAAATAACATGTACAAAAAGACAGAACACGGGAGGAAATATTAGAATGATAATTTGTTTTAGGTGTGTCTCTAGAATACAGCATGTAGTTGGGTTTTGCTTTGTTTGCTTTGTGAGCCAATCTGAAGATCTTTTTGCCTTAATACAAACAGATTTTTACCTAATAAAAATCTTGCTCATTTACATTAATTAATATTGTTTGGCTCTGTTTCGGTAATATATTGTTTTATACTCTCTCTCTCTGTCTTTTTTTTTTTTCTTTTTCAGAGACAGGTTCTCACTTTATGGCCCAGACTGGGGTGCAGTGGCACAATCATAGCTCACTGCAGCCTCAAACTCCTGGACTCAAGAATCCTGCCACCTCAGTCTCCTATGGCTGGGACTACAGGTCTGTGCCACCATGCCAGCCTAATTTTTAAGTTTTAGTAGAGACAGAGTGTTGCTATGTTTCCCAGGCTGGTCTCAGACTCCTAGCCAGCCTCAAGTGATCCTCCTGCCTTGGCTTCCCAAAATCTCACTCTGTCGCCCAGGCTGAAGTGCAGTGGCGCAGTCTTGGCTCACTACAACCTCTGCCTCCTGATTTCAAATGATTCTTCTGCCTCAGCCTCCCAAGTAACTGGGATTACAGGTATGCGCCACCACATCTGGCTAATTTTTATATTTTTAATAGAGATGGGGTTTCACCATGTTGGCCAGGTTGGTCTTGAACTCCTGACCTCAGGTGATTCACCTACCTGCCTCGGCCTCCCAAAATGCTGGAATTACAGGCATGAGTCACCATGCCAAGCCTGTTGTCTCTTTTTCATTGCAATTTTTATTGAGATAATGGTAGATTCACATGCACTTGTAAGAAATAATACAGAGATCCTATGAACTCAGTTTTCCCTGGTAGTGATGTTTTACAAAGCTATAATACAATATTATTAGCAAGATATTGTCATTAATATAAACACCCATTTTAATCAAATTTCCCTGGTTGTTTGCTTTGTTTTGAGTATGTGTTTCTTCCAATAATTTGGAAGATTTCTATTTTTAAATCAACACATAATAATTATATATATTTATGGGGTACAGTGTGATATTTTAATACATGTATACAATGTGTAATGATCAAATCAGAGTAATTAGTATTAACACCCATCACCTCCAACTTTCATCATTTCTTTGTGTTGATTACATTCAAAATTTTCTCTTCTAGCTATTGGAAAAAAATACAGTAAGTGTTTATTTAATGTAGTTACCCCACAGTGCTATAGAACACTAGAAGTATTTCTCCTATGTAGCTGTAATTTTGTATCCATTACCCAAGCTTTCCTTTAGTCCCCTCCCC
Organism: Rhinopithecus roxellana; assembly: GCF_007565055.1. Taxonomy (NCBI): domain Eukaryota; kingdom Metazoa; phylum Chordata; class Mammalia; order Primates; family Cercopithecidae; genus Rhinopithecus; species Rhinopithecus roxellana. The sequence goes on from NC_044565.1 coordinate 26,695,281, forward strand.
CAGTTCTTCCCAGGTGCTAGTAACCACTATTCTACTCTCTGCTTCTATGAGAACAACTTTTTTAGCTTTCACATATGAGTGAGAACATATGGCATTTATCTTTCTGTGCCTGATTTATTTCACTTAACATAATGTCCTCCAGGATCATTCATATTGCTGTAAATGACAAGATTTCATTCCTTTTTATGGCTCAGTAATATTCCACTGATTATATATACCACATTTTCTTTATACATTCATCGGTTGATGGACACTTCGGTTGATTCCATACTGTGGCTATTATGAATGTTGCTGCAATAAACATGGGAGTGCAGATACCTCTTCAACATACTGACTTCATTTCCTTTGGATATATACCTAGTAGTGGTATTGGTGGATCACATGATAGTTCTATTTTTAATTTTTTGGGGAACCTCCATAGTGTTTTCCATAATGGTTGTACTGATTTACATTCCCACCAATAGTGTATGAGTCCCTTTTCTCTGCCTCTTTGCCTAAATTTGTTTTTGTTTATGTGTTTTCTGTCTTTTTGGTAATAGCCATTCTAACTTGGGTGAGATGATAGAAGATTTCCATTTTTTATTTTGGCTTTTAGCTTTGTAATTTTATGTAACTATCTTAATCCTCTATTTCTTTAGAGAGAGTCTATTAATTTCCAACTATGAGCAATAGTGAGGTTGGAATATTTCTACTCCCTTCTCCTTTTCTCTACTCTCCCTTTCCCACCACCTAATATTAATTGATAGTCTTATTTGCTTAGAATTTAACTTCGTATTGTTAAATATACTTCCTTCTCCCATTTGATTTGACAGCTTTGTAGTCCAAACTATTAAAGATGAAGAAACACATTTATACCACAACATGTTTGTACTTTATGTTACTTTTGTTTTCTCTTTCCATCTGAATTTTTGGCAGTTATATCAGTTTTAGGTCATCCATAATCTGTTCTTACATCACAGTCACTGCATGAGTGATATGGTTTGGCTGTGTCCCCACTTAAATCTCAACTTGAATTGTATCTCCCAGATTTCCCACGGTTTATGGGATGGGTTCAGGGGGAGGTAACTGAATCATGGGGGCTAGTCTTTCCCCCATGCTATTCTCGTGATAGTGAATAAGTCTCACGAGATCTGATGGGTTTAGCAGGGGTTTCCACTTTTGCCTCGTCCTCATTTTCTCTTGCCGCCACCATGTAAGAAGTGCTTTTGGCCTCCCACCATGATTCTGAGGCCTACCCAGCCATGTGGAATTGTAAGTCCAGTTAAACCTCTTTTTGTTCCCAGTTTTGGATATGTCTTTATCAGCAGCATGAAAACGAACTAATACAATGAGTTTTGTTTTGGTCTCCAGTAATATAAATTTAGTGCTCTCCGCCAGTTCTTTAGTTGCAATTTTTCCAGTCAGTTCTTGGTAGGCCTAAGTTTATCCTCTAATGGATTCCTCCATTCAAATCATTGGAATTCTCAGAATTATTTTACGTTCAAAGTTGTTTATCTGTTGTCTGTGTACTTGAATGACAGCTTGACTTGGAATAAAAGATCATACCTATTTTGCTTAAGGATTATGTTATTCTTTCTTCACTGTCTTAACAGAACTTTTTAAGTTGCAGTGAAGTCATTATTTTTAATGACAATAAAGTTCATATTCTCAAAGGAAGAGGGAGAATAGATGAGGAGAGAAAGGCTGAGAAAAATAAAAGTTTTTTAATAATATAAATAAAGAAAAAAGTCATAAAAAAGAATGAAATGAAAGTATTAGGTGAAAGAACCATAATTGTTGAAATAATAGATGAGATAGCAGGAGAACAATCAGATACCCAGAGAACGATCAGAAGATGAGATTAAGAAATTCCCCTAGAAGGTAACAGAAATGTAACATAAAATACAAGCTAAGAGATGTGAATAACAGAAGTTGAAATGTTCACATTGAGATAGCAGGAGTCCCCGAATAAGAGACGAATAAAATTATGGGAAAGTAATGTTTGAAGAGATAATGATGATAAAGTTCCCAGAATTGAAAAGTCTCATTATATGTCAAGCTGGATAGGTAAGAACAAAATCATATTTAGACATTTTATGGTGAAAGTTAAGAACAACAAAGACAAAGAGAGAATTCTAAAATCTAGAAAACATCAAAGACAAGGAGCCTCCAGAGCAGATTACCTACAAAAGGCACAAGAACCATATTGACGTTGCTTTTCCCACAGAAAAAGTGGATCCAAGAAGCCAATTGAGTGATAATTTTAGAACATGAAAGAAAAATAATTTCAAGTCCAGACATTTTTTATGTAAAAGGTGTAGCCTAAATGTAAGACTTTAATAAACATATCCTCAGGCACAAAGGCCTTGGAAAGTTACCACATTAATTAAAAAAAAAAAAAAAAAAAAAAAAACACTTTGGAAATGCTCTATGGGAAATATTTAAATAGGAAGAAAAACCAAGAGGATGCTGCAAGATATTAGGAAATGTGAGGGCATTTATGTGACTTAGCAAATGTTATTATTGTTTAAAAACTTTTCTTTTCTTTTTTTTTTTTTTTGAGACAGAGTGTTGCTCTGTTGCCCAGGCTGGAATGCAATGGCGCACTCTCAGCTCACTGCAAACTCTGCCTCCTGGGTTCATGCCATTCTCCTGCCTCAGCCTCCCAAGTGGCTAGGACTACAGGCACCCGCCACCACGCCTGGCTATTTTCTTGTATTTTTAGTAGAGACGGGGTTTCACTGCTTTAGCCAGGATGGTCTCAATCTCCTGACCTCATCTCGGCCTCCCAAAGTGCTGGGATTACAGGCATGAGCCATCGCACCTGGCCCCTATTGTTTAAAAACTTAATAACCAAAAATAAAAAAGAGAGAAAGTATACCTATAACAATCTGGAATTGATTTTCTGCACAATATCAAAATGCTCATGGTCATGGTAGACATAAAAATATATTAAAATTATTGTTTTGCTTGAAGAGTAATATGTTGATAAATTAAATAAATTCATAGTAGTAAATGAACATAAATATAGGACTTAAGGGAATCAGCTAACGAAAAGCAAAAGCATTCAATTTTGTCTATCCAGTGGAAAACAGAAAAGGAAAAAAGATAAAGTACAATACATACATAATATAAAACAAGTCCCAGAAATGTTAATAAATATAAATGAGTAAAATTGATCAACAAAAATCTAGACACCGTTGAATAAGATGGAAAAAAACCCAAACACAAGATCCAACAATATGTCATCTACATGAAATGTACTGAAAGCAAAGTAAAATGATAGGTTGAAAATTAGGCCAGGTGCAGTGGCTCATGCCTGTAATCTCAGCACTTTGGGAGGCTAAGGTGGGAGTTGAGGCTGCAGTGAGCCACTGTACTCCAGCCTGGGTGACAGAGTGAGACTCTTTCTCTAAGAAAAGAATAGAAAAAGAGGCCGGGTGCGGTGGCTCACGCCTGTAATCCCAGCTCTTTGGGAGGCCAAGGTGGGTGGATCGCCTGAGGTCAGAAGTCCAAAACCAGCCTGACCAACATGGAGAAACCCCATCTCTACTAAAAGTACAAAATTAGCCAGGCGTGGTGGTGCATGCCTGTAATCCCAGCTACTCGGGAGGCTGAGGCAGGAGAATCACTTGAACCCGGGAGGCAGAGGTTGCGGTGAGCCGAGATCATGCCATTGCACTCCAGCCTGGGCAACAAGAGCAAAACTCCATCTCAAAAAAAAAAAAAAAAGGAGTAGAAAAAGATATGGACAAAAAGAAAGTTGGATACTGTCTTTCTATCTGATGAAATAGATCCTTGACAAAAATCATAGTAAGAGACAAAAGCATTGTTATATACTAAGAAAAGGAACCACAGAACAAGAACATATAGTCATTAAGAACATATATACAATAAAAACATAGCCTCAAGGTATATTAAATCACAACTGACTGTACTCAGAGGGGAATCAATTATCAATGATAGAGATTTTAACTACAAATTGATAGATCAGCAAATAAAAAGTAAGCAGAGAGATATAAAATCTGAATAATATTAATAATATCCAGGCTGGGTACAGTGGCTCACACCTGAAATCCAGCACTTTAGAAGGCTGAGGTGGGAGATTGAGGCTGCAGTGAGCCACTGTACTCCAGCATGGGTGACAGAGCAAGACCCTGTCTCAAGAAAATAAAAAATACCTAGCTGCTAAATATATATTGAATTCTACACTAAACAGAGAATACATGCTTTTTTTTTAGTTAACGTAATATTTACAAACATTTACTATATAGGTAACAAAGGAAACCTCAATTAATTCTACAGAACCAATATTATACAGGGTATTTTTTTGTAAAGGACCAGATAGTAAATATTTTTGGTTTTGTGACTGTCTACCTTAACTACTGAACTGTGCAGTTGTAGCACAAAAGCAGTTGTAGACAATACATAAGTGAATAGGTGTGGTTGTGTTTTGTGAGATATATATAAATTAAAGGATACAGTTAAAACTCATTAGAATTATTGCCTGTGTGTACACAGGCAGGGTGGTGGTATGGGTGGGAAAACAGGCTTTGGGGAATAGGGATAAAAAAAATAATAAACTCAAGAAGTGCCTTGCCCAGAACAAGCATGATAATGGCTAGGAACTGATGGAAATGGTTAACTTTGCATTTGAGGTCCAGGATGTTACAGACCAGTTGTACTGTGTTTTCAACTACTTGTACTCATTTCTCTCTGAGTGCACTGATGTTTAATTAGCTGCTCATTTAGCAATTATAGTCTGATAATTACAGTTTAAACAATATTATAATGTATTTCATCTTTTGGTAATTTTTTTGGTATAGCTATTTTTGCAAAAGTATTTGTTGTCTATGATTTGTATCTCATTTTAACTACATGATCAATTGATATAATTGATTTGGCTCCTCATATTACATTGCAATCAAGGAAATATTGCCCAAATATACATAGCCCTATGAACAATAAGAAACAAAAGTGTTCAGATTTTAAAATTTCGTAAAGGCTTAACACCAATCTTAAATTGTACTTTTATGTATTATACTTATTTACTTTCGTTGTACCTAATGACTAAAATAAGCCCCTATTAAAGACCTTGAAATTATTCATCAATAGCAAATAAAATTGTTCCTGAGGACTCTTTTAAAAACAGATTTGACTTGAGTATTGAAATCTATTTGCTATCCTAGGATAGGGAAACATATCTCACCTATACAGAGCAACTACCACAAGCCAGGTGCTATACACATGTTATTCCAATTAATTTTCAAAACAGTTTTTAGAGCACGCAGTATAATCCCACTTAACAGATGGAGAAACTAAGATTCAGATAAATCAAATAATCTGCCCATGGGCTCATAGCCAATAAGTGGTGATGTTAGAATACAAACTGAATAAACATGAGTTTTAGATCAGTATTCAATGTTTAAAACATTATAACAGAACTTGAGTTCCAGCGTGGTGGTGTAAACCTCTACAGCCCATCTCTCTTGCCAATTAAAACTAAAATTGCAAGACAAAATACAAAAAAAACCACTACCAAAGGACTCTGAAAAGTTGGCAGAGGGGCAGGTAGATCATGGAGGGGAGTCAAAAATTGAACAAACAACCAATGTGGAGGTGAACTTCCTTTTGTTTCTCCTCTTCTCTTGTGGCCTTGCCTCAAGGCTGAGCTGTGGTTGTAGAGCAGTGCAAAGACATCTGTGGCTAAAGTTCAAACAGAAACCTATTGTTTACGGCTAAGTAAACCAGGAAAATGAGCTCCTGCAGCCTAAGAGTAGGGGACAGATGAGAGAACCATAGAAGGGGATCCACTAATTTGGCATATGAGCCCATACCAGTCTCAGCATAAGCCCTGAGCTATGGATGGTTGGACAAATACAAATATTTGAACTACATGATTAAATATCAGAGTGTCTAACTGCTGAAGAGCGCATGTGCAGGATACACGAAAACAAAGGTGACAAAAGCATAGAGGACTGAAGCAGGATTTGAACTGCCTGTACAACTTTCAGAATAACCTGTAAGTGTAAATGAACAAGATAGACATGAAGCAGCATAGAAGCAGCATGAAGCAGTTTAGTTTAGAGAACTAAACTGAACTACCACAGAAGCCAAGATAGAAATTATATTCTAAGCTTAATAATGTTGATTGCCTGCTAAAACAAAAACATAAACATTCTCCAGAGAATAACATGATCCAGTCTATCCAATACAAAATTCACAATTTTCTTTTTTTTTCTTTTTTTTTTTTTTGAGACGGAGTCTCGCTCTGTCGCCCAGGCTGGAGTGCAGTGGCCGGATCTCGGCTCACTGTAAGCTCCGCCTCCCGGGTTCACGCCATTCTCCTGCCTCAACCTCCCGAGTAGCTGGGACTACAGGCGCCCGCCACCTCGCCCGGCTAGTTTTTTGTATTTTTTAGTAGAGACGGGGTTTCACCGTGTTAGCCAGGATGGTCTCGATCTCCTGACCTCGTGATCCGCCCATTTCGGCCTCCCAAAGTGCTGGGATTACAGGCTTGAGCCACCGTGCCCGGCCAAAATTCACAATTTTCAAGATACAATACAAAATGACTCAACATAAAGAGAAAATAGGAGATGTGAACAATTTTCTAGGGAAAACATAATCTACAAATGCCAACCTGAAGATAACCTAGATGGTGGAATTATCAGATAGAAATTTTAAAACAGCTTTTATAACTATGCTCCATGAGGCAAGGAAAAACAAACTTGAAATGAATGAAAAGAGAAGTATTGTTAGCAAAGAAATAGAAACTATAAAAAGAATCAAATAAAAATTTCAGAGCTGAAAAATACAATCTCTGAAACAAACAATAAAACCACTGGATGGGCTCAATAGTAGGAGAGACAAGACAGAGGAAAGAATAAGTGAAATTGAAGATAGATTAATGGAATTATCTAATTAGAAGAACCAGTCAAAACACAGTTTAAAAAAATAGGCCGGGCACGGTGGCTCATGCCTGTAATTCCAGCACTTTGGAAGGCCGAGGCAGGCGAATCACGAGGTCAGGAGATCGAGACTATCCTGGTTAACATGGTGAAACCCTGTCTCTACTAAAAATACAAAAAAAAAATTAGCCGGGCGTGGTGGCGGGCACCTGTAGTCCCAGCCTCTCGGGAAGCTGAGGCAGGAGAATGGCATGAACCCGGGGGGTGGAGCTTGCAGTGAGCTGAGCTCGCGCCACTGCACTCCAGCCTGGGTGACAGTGTGAGACTCCGTCTCAAAAAAATAAAAAATAAAAAAATAAACAGAGCCTTGGGGATCTGTGAAAAAATATAAAAAGATGTATGTGTAGTTGGAGTCCCAAAAGGAGAAGAAAAAGAGATTGTTGCAGTAAAAGATATTTGAGGAAATAATGGCCAAAAATGCCCAAGTTTGATGAAAGACACAAATTTACAAATTCAAGAAGCCTAGCAAACCCTAGACGGGATAAACTTAGAGAAAACTACACTTAGACACTTCATAATAAAAGTATTCAAAAACGAAAACTAAAGAAAATATTTGAAACCGACTGGAAAAACAACACTTTACACACAGAGGAACAATGATTTGAATGTTTATAGGTTTTTCACTAGAAATTATGGAGGCATTAACTTAATGGAATCATCAACCCAGATTTTTTTTTTTTTTTTTTTTTTTTTTTTTTTTTTTTGGGACAGGGCTTCTTACTCTGTTGCCCAGGCTGGAATGCAGTGGCATGATTATAGCTCATTGCAGCCTTGACTCCCTGGCTCAAGCAATCCTCTAGCCCCAGACTCCTGAGTAGCTGGGACTATAGGCACATGCCACCATGTCCAGCTAATTTTTATTTTTACCTTTTGTAGAGACAAGGTCTTGCTATGTTGCCCAGGCTGGTCTCAAACTTTTGGTCTCAAGTTTTGCCTTGGCTTCCCAAAATGCTGGATTACAGGCATGAATCACTATGCTTGGCAACCCAGAATTTGATATTCAGCAAAAATATTCTTCAGGGATGAAGGCAAAAGGCAGTAAAAGGGAAGCAGAAGGACAAAAAGCAGAAGGAACAACATAGAACAAATAATAAAATAATAAAGGAAATCAAACCATATCAATAATTACATTAGGCCTGGTACAGTGACTCACACCTGTAATCCCAGCACTCTGGGAGGCTGAGGCTGGTGGATCGCTTGAGCTCAGGAATTCTAGACCAGCCTAGGCAACGTAGCAAAACCCTGTCTCTACAAAAAGTACAAAAATTAGCTGGGCATGGTGGTGCATACCTGTAGTCCCAGCTACTCCGGGGTACTGAGGCAAGAGGACCCCAGCTACTCCAGGGGGCTGAGGTGGGAGGATCACTTGATCCCAGGAAGTCAAGGCTACAGTGAGCCATGATTGCATCATTGCACTCCAGCCTGGGTGACAAAGTGAGACCCTGTCTCAAAAAAAAAAAAAAAAAAAAAACCTTGAAAAATAATTACATTAAATGTTAGCCAATTTGTGCTGGGATCACAGCAGGGGGAACACTTAAGGCCAGGAGTTTGAGACTAGCCTGGGCAACACAGCAAGGCACAGTCTCTAAAAAAAATTTTAAAAATTAGCCAGGTGTGGTGGTACACACCTATAGTCCCAGCTACTTGGAAGGCTGAGGCAGAAGGATTGCTTGAGCCCTGGAGTTTGAGGTTACAGTGAGCATGCTTGAACTCCAGCCTGGACAACAGAGAAAGACTTTGTCTTAAAAAAAAAAAAAAAGTTAGCCAATTAACATTTATAGATTAGTGGAATTGAATTGAGAGTCTGGAAATGAAATCTTATATATTTATAGCCACTTGCTTTCAACAAGGCTACCAAGATAATTCAATGGGAGAAAGAATGGTCTTTCCAAGAAATGGTGCTGGGAAAACTGTATGTCTACATGCAAAGAATGATATTGGACCCCTGCCTCACAATAGATGCAGAAATCAACTTGAAATGGATCATAGGCCTAAATGTAAGAGCTACATTAAATTTCCATATAAATTTTAGTAAGTATGTCAATTCCTATAAGGAAGCCAGCTGAGATTTTGATAGGGATTTCATTGAATAGATAGATAAATTCGGGGAGTATTCCCATCTTAATCATATTAAGTCTTCCCATCCATGAACATGGATGTCTTTCTATTTATTTAGATCTTCTTCAATTTCTTTCAACAATGTTTTCAGAGTATAAGTTTGTACTTCTTTTGTTAAATCTATTCCTAAGGATCTTACTCTTTTTGAGGTTATTATAAATGAAATTGTTTTCTTAAAATCTTTTTTATTATTCATTGCAAATGTACAGAAATGCAATTGATTTGTATGTATTGATGTTGTATTCTGTAACTTTGCTGAACTCATTAGTTTTAATGATTTTTTTTAGTGGATAACCTAGTATTTTCTGTATACAAAATTATGTCACGTGTGAATAGATAACCTTACTTCTTCCTGTCCAATTTGGATGCCTCTTCTTTCATTGTATACCTAACTACTGTTTGTAATTAACTAATTAGCTGACAGAACCTCCAGTACAATGTTGAAGATAAGTGATAAGAGTGGACATCCTTGTCTTGTTCCAAATCTTACGGGGAAAGCATCCAGTCTTTGACCATTAGCCATGGATTTTTCATAGATATCCTTTATGAGGTTAAAGAAGTGTCCTTCTATTCATAGTTTGCTGAGTGTTTCTATCATGAAATTACATTGGATTTTATCAAATGCTTTTTCTGCATCTATTGAGATGATCATGGGGTTTTGCCCTTTATTCTCATGATATACTGTATAATGTTGATTTTTGGATGTTAAGCCAACCTTGTTTTCCTGGGACAAATCCTTCTTGGTCATAATACATAATCTCTTTTAAGGAAATGGTTTATTAGATGTGACACCAAAACTACAACCAACCAAAGAAAAGCAGACAAATTGAACATCATAAAAGTTAAAAACTTGTGTGCTTCAAAGGACACCATCAAGAAAGTAAAAAGACAACCCACAGAATGGAAAAAAAAAATTTGCAAATCATATATCTGAGAAGAGAACTGTACTTAGAATATATAAATAATGATTACCACTTAATAATGAAAATACAAATAACCCAATTTACTTGTATTTAAATAAAGGATTTGAATGGACATTTCACTAAAGAAGATGTACCAATGGCCAATAAGCACATACAAAGATGCTCAATATCAGCTGGACACTGTGGCTCACACCTGTAATCCCAACACTTTGGAAGGCCATCATGGGAAGATTGCTTGAGCCAGGAGTTTGCGATCAGCCTGGGCAACATAGTGAGACCCTATCTTAAAAAAATATGCTCAATATCATTAGCCACCAGAGAAATGCAAATGAGAGCCACAATTAGACACCACTTCACACCCACTAGGAGAGCTAAAATTAAAAAGACAGACAATGAAAAGCATTGGCGAAGATGTGGAAAAAGTAAAACCCTCATACATTGCTGGTGGGATTGCAAAATGATACAGCCACTTTGGGAGACAGTTTGGAAGTATCTTAAAAAGTTAAACATAGTTAAATTAACAGAGACAGAAAGTAGAATGGTGGTTGCCCAGGGTTGGTGGGGCAGATAAAATAGGAAGTTACTATTTAATGAGTACAGAGTTTCAGTTTTGCAAGTAGAAAAAAGTTCTGGAGATGGATGCTGGTGATGTTTGCACAACAGTGTGAATGTACTTGATGCCACTGAACTGCACACTTAAAATTGGTTAGAGTGGCTAATTTTATGTTATGTATATTTTACCACAATTAAATAAAAAGTTAAGCATAGAATTCCATTTGACCCGCCAATGGCACTTGTAGATATCTACCCAAGAAACATGAAAACGTATGTCCACACAAAAACAAGTACACGAATATTCACAGCAGCACTATTCATGATAACCAAAAAGTGGAAACAGCCCAAATGTTCATCAACTAAGCAAAATATGGAATATCCATACATTGGAATATTACTTGGCAATACAAAGGAATTAAGTATTGATACATGATATAACATGTATGATATAACAAGGGTGAATCTTGAAAACATTATGCTATGTGAAAGAAGTCAGTCACGAAAGATCACCTATTGGATTATTCCATTTATGTGAAATGACTAGAATAGGCAAATCCATAGAGACAGTAGATTGTGGTTACAAGGGCCTGCAGACAGGGGAGAATGGAGAATGACTGCTAATGGGTGTCAGGTTTCTTTTTGGGGTGATGAAAATATTCTAAACTAGACAGTAGTGAAAATTGCATAGTTCTGTAAAAACACTGAAAATGACTGAATTGTACACTTTGAAAGAGTGAATTGTATGGCCTGTGAGTTATATCTCAGTAAAACTGTTATTTAAAAATTGCACATATGCAGAGAAATGGATCTAGAATAATGTCCACCAAATATATGCAATTTGAGGTGATTTGTTGTTTTTATATATCACTTGGATTTTAAAATAAGGAACATGAATTAATTTTTATAAAAATAAGTCATCGTTTTCAAAGAAGTAATGTGGCAAGTGAATCCAGAGTGTAGAGGTCTCACAACTTAAAAGAAGGGGAGTGGCTGTTCAGTGGAAGGCAGAGCAGATTTTGGGGAGAAAAATTTTGTGTTTCCAGTGGCTGTATCAGGCGTACCTATGCTTGCTGAAGCAATGCAAATTTCATTAGCATGATTACAATTAGTAACATAACCTCATTTTTATGTTCTCCTAACCTAAGCTAAGTAAATTTCAAATTAAAAAGAAAAACCACAATTCCTCATGATACAGTTCTACTGAACTCAAAGAGGATCTGTTGGGACAGATAATTTACTGACAGAAAAGCTACTTTCAAAGAGGCAAGAACAGAAATATCTGCTTTCCACGGTGTGCCTCCGATTTATTCATGGAAAAGTATGCCTGCAAACATTATCCCAGCAGGCCGAGCCATAATTAGAGCTCTAATTTTCCTCCAGGCACTTTCTCCTGAATTGTCCTAAGGACCCAATGAGAGGTGCCTAATACAACCATGATAATGGTTCTGAACATTTTCAGTGCCAGCACACTACAGGGCTGATGTGTGGGAAGTAGGAAGTTGCATGGTGTGATAGGAGAAAAGCAACTGCCTGACCGTAAGGCTTGCATCCAAATTCCTTTCTCTCACAAAGGCTAGCTGGGAAGACCCACAGAATCCCCATAAACCTTTCCCCAAAGAAAAGTACAGACCCATTTCTTTGAAGCACCCATCCCAGAGAGAGTTTGCCTTGGTCACCAAAGTGTCTGGAACAAGATGAAGATAATCAGTAATACCAAAAGGGGGCCAGGCGCGGTGGCTCACGCCTGTAATCCCAGCACTTTGGGAGGCCGAGGCGGGCGGATCACGAGGTCAGGAGATCGAGACCATCCTGGCTAACACGGTGAAACCCCATCTCTACTAAAAATACAAAAAAAAATTAGCCGGGCGTGGTGGTGGGCGCCTGTAGTCCCAGCCTCTCGGGAAGCTGAGGCAGGAGAATGGCGTGAGCCCGGGAGGAGGAGCTTGCAGTGAGCCAAGATTGCGCCACTGCACTCCAGCCTGGGGGACAGAGCAAGACTCCATCTCAAAACAAACAAACAGACAAACAAACAAAAAAGCTAGAGCAGGCTTTAGGAAACTTCCTTTGCTTCAAAAATAATAAGAGCTAGTAGCCAATGACAGGTCAAAGGACAAGTGTCTAAACATCTGTCACCATTGATTTCTGCATAGCTCCAATATCTTGATTTCAAGCATACCTCTTTTTATTTATTTATTTATTTTTTTTTTTGAGACAGAGTCTCAATCGGTCACCCAGGCTGGAATGCAGTGGCGCGATCTCGGCTCACTGCAACCTCCACCTCCCAGGTTCAAGCGATTCTCCTCCCTCAGCCTCCCATGTAGCTGGGATATCAGGCATGCACCACCACACCTGGCTAATTTTTGTATGTTTTTAGTAGGACAGGGTTTCACCATATTGGCCAGGATGGTCTGGAACTCCTGACTTCAAGTGATCCGCCCACTTCAGCCTCCCAAGTGCAGGGATTATAGGTGTGAACCGCCATGCCTGGCCTCAAGCACACCTCTTCTTGATTACCACCTCCTACCCTTCCAGTGCATTTACTTTAGTAACCCATTCCAGCAATTCTTTTTGTTTTTTTTAGTTATTTAATTGTTAAATTTTTAATTAAATTTTTTTTTTTTTTTTTTTTTTTTTTTTTTTTTTTTTTCCTGAGATGCAGTCTTGCTCTGTCGCCCAGGCTGGAGTGCAGTGGCACGATCTTGGCTCACTGCAACCTCTGCTTCCCAGGTTCAAGTGATTCTCCTGCCTCTGCCTCCTGAGCAGCTGGGACTACAGGGTCGCGCCACCATGCCCAGCTAATGTTTGTATTTTTAATAGAGACGGGGTTTCACCGTATTGGCCAAGCTGGTCTCGAACTCCTGAGCTCAAGTGATCCACTTGCCGTGGCCTCCAAAAGTGCTGGGATTACATGCATGAGCCACCGCACCCAGCCCTAAATATTTTTTTTTAGAGACAAGGCCTCACTCTGTCACCCAGGCTGGAGTGCAGTGGCATGATCATAACTCCCAGCAGTCTCAAACTCGGGTTCAAATGATCCTGCCCCCTCGGCTGCCCAAAGTGCTAGGATTACAGGTATGAGTCACTGCACCCAGCCCCAGCAATTCTTTAACTGCCCTGAAATCTCAGTTCATTGATTTTCATTATTGAACAACAGCTTCATGATTTCACTTCAGTTCTTACCCAGAGCATCTAAGATTTGGGGAAGTTGTGAATCTATGTGTTTATTTATTTTTAGTTGATTTCCTTTGGTTCACCTACTTCTAAAACCAGTTTGAGATGGATTGAAATAGCAAAACTCTCATGACAGAATAGAATACAGATTTAGAAAAGGAAATCAAAATTATTAAAATGTCAATCATGCGGGAATTGGTTATGTAATGGAAGGAGGAAACACCCTTTCTTATCCTCTCTTTCACTGTCAGAGAGTGGAGTGAGGGCAGGCTTTGGCTAATCATTGAATTTGGCTGAGGGTAAAGGGAACAGACAGCTGCAAAGACAGTCCTTTGAGTAGCTAAGCAGTGGTTATTAAGAGGACAATGGGCCTTGATCTTGGGCCCAGAACACTACAGATTTGAAGGGAGTGAAGACCTATTGAGAGAGTAAGGTGAGCAGGAGGAAGTCACACTGTTCTGCATAGTGTCAGGTGCTCTCCATCCCGTGGCTAGGGACTGTCACTAGATTTATGTGCTACTAACGACAACCTTTTCTTTGGCAATATAAATTTGGACTGTGCTATCTCCACGAAATTTGTTCTTACCCTTTGGAAATATATGTAAGTGTGTATGTGTGTTTCATCAATAGTTACCTGTTGGACATTGGAAGACAAAAAGGAATAGCTACACCTCACCCCATGTGGTGGACAGACTCTAAGACTCCCATGATTTCCTTGTTCAGTTATCCACACTTTTTGTAATCCCTCCCTTGAGTGTAGGTGGGACCTGTGACTTGTTTCTAACCAATAAAATATGGCAAAGATGATGGGATATCATACTTGTGACATTATATTATATAAAACTCCATCTTGCTAGCCAACTCACACTGAGAGACTCCCTGTCACTGGCTCTGAAGAAGGAAGCTGACATGTGGCAAGAAACCCTGGGTAGCCTCTTGGAGCTGAGAGAAGCCCCCAGCAAGAAACCAAAACCCTCAGTCCTGCAGCTGCAAGGAAATGAGTTCTTCCAACAGCCTCTGGGAGCTTGGCAGTGGATCCTTTCCTAGTGAGACTGCAGCCTCAGCTGACATCTGGATTGTACCCTGGTGAGGCCTGGAGACATAGCAACTCAGCTAAGTCATGCCCAGGCTTCTGAGCTACAAAAACTGTATGGTAATAATTTGTGTTGTTGTAAGCCACTAAGTTTATGATAATTGGTCCTGTAGCAATAGATAACTAATACATCCTGGATGGTGGGAGCATTTTTGGAAACATGGGATAAATGGGTTGGAGAAGTGGTATGGAATCAAAAGTTCTGTTTTAGCCATGTTAAATTTTAGCTTCCTAGGAGGTATCTGAGTGAGATGTCAAGCAAGCAATTAGATATGTAACCCTGAAGCTTAAGGGAGAGAGAACTAGAATATAATTTTGGGAGTCATCAGAGGATGACATTTAAAGTCATGAAACTAGATGAGCTCTCTACAGAGAAAGTGAAGAGCAAAAAGGAAGAGAGCCCAGATTGAACACTGGGGTGCACCAGCATTTAGCAGTTGATCGGAGGAGGAGGAGCAATCAGAGGAGACGAAAGATTAACCAGAGAGGTTGAAGGGAAACTGAAAAACTGTAGTGTCCCGATAGCCAAGAAGGAAGGAATCGTTATCTGTATTGAGTGTTAATAAGGGATTCAGTAAGATAAGGATAGAGAAGTGGCCACATGGAGGTCACTGGTGACCTTGACAAAATCAGTTTCAGACCAGGCATGGTGGCTCACGCCTGTAATCCCAGCACTTTGGGAGGCCGAGGCAGGTGGATCACTTGAGGTCAGGAGTTTGAGAACAACCTGGCCAACATGGTGAAACCCCATCTCTATTAAAAATACAAAGAATTAGCTCTGCATGGTGGCAGGCGCCTGTAATCCCAGCTATTCGGGAGGCTGAGGCAGGAGAATCGCTTGAACCCAGGAGGCGGAGGTTGCAGTGAGCCGAGATCGTGCCATTGTACTCCAACCTGGGTAACAGAGAGAGACTTTGTTTCAAAAAAAAAAAAAAAAAAAAAAAAAGAAAAAAATCAGTGGAATGGTGAAGTAAAATAACAGCCAGGTGTGAGAGGGATGAGGTGTTAATAAGAGGTGAGGGGCTGCTAAGGGTGAATATAGGCAATTTGTTTGAAAAGTTTTATTCTGAAGTAAGAACACTGGGTCAATAGCTGGAGGAAGATATAGGAACAAGGGTAGGGTTTTTAAAGATAGGAGATCCTAAGACATGCTTGTAAGCTGATGATAATAGTTTAGTAGAGAGGGAGAAATTAATAATGGAGGAGAACAAAGGAATGGTTTCAGGAGCAAGCTCTTAAGGTAAAAGGGGCTGGGAGTGAGAGCTCAATGGAAGAGTTGAACTTAGATGGGGTTAGGGATTCACCCACTGTGAGAGGGAGGAAGTCAGTGTATGGATATAGATAGAAAGTGGCAGATCTGGTGGTGGAAAGGGGAGAATATTCCTGTCTGACTGTCACAATGATTAGTAACATATGATTAGTTGAGGTCATCAACTGAGGAAAGGGGGTGGAAAAGGTGTTGGAGTTTTGAGGATATAGGAAAGCTTTAAAGTAGCCTTGTTTAGGAGAGGTACCTCCATCTCAGTAGAGAGATACAGGATTATCAGGCAGTACAGATTTACAATCCCACTTTAGATTTGCACTCATGAATTTAAAGTGAAACCAGCCCAAACAGCAAGACAGCAGACATTGGGGAGAAGCAGGTTAAACCGTAATTTTCAATTCCTCTGGTGCGTAAACATGCAGATAGTTTAACTTGAGCTTGTCCAGGAAGTGCAGTGGAAGAAGAGATGGTAGAGGAATTAAGGTTACAAATGAGTCTGTGTAATGAGGGGTGTGGGTACAGAGGTTTGTGAGTAAGACAAGAGGGAGGAAGAGTGGGAGAGGGCCAGAGTCACTGGATTGGAGGTCTTAGTCAAAAATTGCGTGAAGTGGGGCTACTAGAATTAGGAAGCTAAAAGGATGGGTGGCAGTCAGAGAGACATATGCTTGAAATTGAGATATTTGGAGGCAGCACATTGATCCATAATGATAGCTATTTGGATACTTGTCCTTTGGCCTTATCGATCATCTGAACCTTTGAAATCTTAAACTCTCATGATTCATATAGACCACAGCCTCCAACTATTTAAGCTCACTCATTCTCTTATTCCTAAAATAGTGGAATCACATCATTCATGTTTTTAACTAATTTAAATTCGGTTCTACAGTCTGGGGAAAAAATGACAGCGGGTAAGACAGAGCAGTTTAAATAGCACAGTTACCTCACTGACTTTCCTTTCAAGAGTATATGCTGGGGAGTGAGGATGAGGTGGGAGCCATGAGTCTGCTGTTTCCTAGGTTGACCTCATTTCCCTTGTACCTCTTATCACGGGATTGTCTCGCGGCCTTCACTGTGATTCCAGTGTTTAAAGAGCACTTCCTCTCGTTGTCAATATGGCCTCTAAACACATGCCAACTACTTTATGGGCTGCTCAGCTAATGACAGAGTTTTGGGCTAATGCTGGCCATGTAGTTCTGACTGAAAAACAGTATGTTGGGTGTCAGTGCAAATAACATATTAAGGTTGATTTAAGGCATTTCCAAAGGTAAACTTGACCACCTAAAATGTATGCCCCAAGTGCTGGCTAAATTTTGAATCCAGGCCCTCCAATGATGCAACTTCACTATATTCCCATTTTGGCCACAATTCGACCCTCAGTCTCTCATCCACTCCATTTTCTCCCAGTGAAATCAGCACCCTCATGTTGTCATTTCTTTCTGATTGAATCTGGACCCCCAGAATGCCTCCTTCTGTCTTTTCCATTTTGCCAGACCCTCTTGCCTCTTTTCCCACCAGTGTGCTTGGCCTCTAGAACCTTAAGCCTCAGTTGATCCAAGCATTCCCTTGCTCAGCCAAATGCTGCTGAAAAAATTCATGCAAGAGTGATTTCCAATCATAGTTTCCAGCTTCACCTGGGCTCTCATACCTGCTCCTTAATTAATCTTTCTGTATGTCAGAAATGATGCTGTTACCCATCTTTCCTGTGGTTCATTTAACCTGTTTGCTTTTTTCTTACATCCCCTCCCACACTAACTCCCTTTCAGCTATGGACTTGCCTATTCCACTGGGAAAATTGAGGCTATCAGGCGAGAACTTTCCCAACTAGAAACTAAACTCTTCCCTCCCTCCCTCCCTCCCTCCCTCCCTCCCTCCCTCCCTCCCTTCCTTCCTTCCTTCCTTCCTTCCTTCCTTCCTTCCTTCCTTCCTTCCTTCCTCTCTCTCTCTCTTTCTTGACAGAATCTCGCTCTGTCACCCAGGTTAGAGTGTAGTGGCACAATCATGGCTCACTGCAACCTTAACCTCCTAGGCTCAAGTGATCCTCCTGCCTCAGCCTCCTGACTACCTGGGACTATAGATGTGTGCCACCATGCCTGGCTAATTTTTGTGTGTGTGTGTAGAGATGGGGTCTTGCTCTATTGCTCAGGCTGGTCTTGAACTCCTGGCCTCAAGCAGTCCTCCTGCCTTGGCCTCCTAAATTGCTTGGATTACAGGTGTGAGCCACTGCATCTGGCCCTAAACCCTCCCTCTTGACCCATCCTTTATCTTTTCCTCCTGCCTCAATGAAAGGTATTTCTCCCCCATGTAAGCTTGGAATGCCTCTCACCTTCTCAGGAATCCGCTCACTACAGCTCCTCTCTCCTCTGTATCTTCAACCTCTTTTCATGCATGCTGCATTTCCTTCAGCACTTGCTCAAGCCAAATCCTCTCTCATTACTATCCTCTAACTCTCCATTATTTAATAGCCAGGCTATTTGAAAGAGTCAGCTGCAAGAACTACTTCACTCAAAAACCACTGAAGCTCTGTGTCTGTCCCCACCAAGCCAGTGAAACTCTTCATTGAGATCATCCATTACTTCCAGGATGCCAAATTCAATGGACCATTATCTTTCCTTCTCCTTCTTTTATGTGACTTCTCACTGTATTCCTCCTTGAAATTCTGTTTTTTTTTTTTTTTTTTTTTTTTTTTTTTTTTTTTTTTTTTTTTGTGACGGAGTCTTGCTCATCACCCAGGCTGGAGTGCAGTGGAGCGATCTTGGCTCACTGCAAGCTCCGCCTCCCAGGTTCATGCCATTCTCCTGCCTCAGCCTCCAGAGTAGCTGGGACTACAAGCGTGTACCACCAAGCCCGGCTAATTTTTTTGTATTTTTAGTAGAGACGGGGTTTCACCATGTTAGCCAGGACATTTTTGATCTCTTGACCTCATGATCCGCCTGTCTCGGCCTTCCAAAGTGCTGGGATTACAGGCGTGAGCCACCACGCCCGGCCTGGTTTTTCGGTTTTTATGATACCACACTGTCCTGATTTTTCTTCCCTCTGTTTGAAACAGCTAAGCATCCCTAAAAATCTTCCTCCTCACTCTGGCAATGAAGGAAAGGGCATTACAATCTTCAAATCCATACAACTGTGGTCAATTGTACCAATTTATTAGGCCAATTGCTCTCAAACCATGGTCCTGGACCAGCTACCTCAGCATCACCTGGGAACCTGTTAAAATGCAAATTACTGGACTCCACCCCAGAACTACTGAATGAAAAACTCTGGGGATAGGGTTGAACAAACTGTGTTTTAATAAGCTCTCCAGGTGCTTCTGAGGCAAGCTCAAGTTTGAGAACCACTACCTTAGGTCTCTTGACTTCTAGCTGTCAACTGAAAATTAAAATGTCTTCATTTATGTGGTGATACTTCTTGGGGTATTTCCAAGTGGTATCTGGGAAAGCAGTGATTAAAAGATGACCTGCTACATGACTTTGACCATGTTGGCTTTGCCACAATGCTACTTAGTTTAGGCAGGGCTTTGGATATTTTTTGGCACTTAATGGTCAGCATTTTGAATGTCCATAGTTCATCCGGATGATAACCTTATGCATTCACAAAAACTGATGTCTCAGTAGTCATGTATTCCAAGCAATCCTTGCTGCCTGCTAAAGTGCTTTCTCTGGACAAATCTGGGGAAGTGGGTGTCTGGTAGTTCAAGATACAGTTCCAGGAGTCTTGTTCTGTCCAGCTAAGAAGTTAGAAAAAGGGGTGATTCAGAGTGGATCCTCCAGTGTCAAAGTCAACCAGAGATTCCTGAAGATTGCCGGATTCTCTTGATGGTTTATTCATGACATTTTCACCTTCATTGTCCCGATATTGGACTTTCTTAAGAAGGGAGGTGCCAACAATTTCTGCAGCCAAGGTGCTTATTACATGAATCTATCTCCTGGATAATTTTACAGGTACTCCCTTTTCAGAGGAGACAGAGTCTCACTCTGTCTCCCAGGCTGGAATACAGTGGCTCGATCTTGGTTCACTGCAACCTCCCTCTCCTGGATTCTAGCAATTCTCCTGCCTCAGCCTCCCAAGTAGCTGAGATTACAGGTGCTCGCCACCACACCTGGCTAATTTTTGTATTTTTAGTAGAGACAGGGTTTCTCCATGTTGGCCAGGCTGGTCTCGAACTCTGACCTCAAGTGATCCGCCTGCTTTGGCCTCCCAAAGTCCTGGGACTTCCCTGCTCTTGAATCTTGCTTTGCCTCTTAGTAACCCAGCGACCTTGGCCAAGTTGCTTAACCAGTCTGTCCCTTAGTTTCTTCATCTGTAAAGTGGATATAAAAACACCTACTTCTTGGGGTTGTGAGGATTAACTAATGTTATTTAGCGTCATGTCTGACAAATAGTAGGTACTTCATACATGGGGTCAAGTTGATCATCATTACTTAAAAAAAGAAGTATGTACCTTGCTTTATGTCTGGAGATTTTGTGGCTGTGTCTCTTGTAGACAGGAAAATGAAATCTAAATGCTGGAAAAAGTATACAGAGAAACAGAATGATTTTAAATCCAAGTTCCAGCAAGACACTGGGAAGAGAATATTAGGTACAGAGAGATCAGATGGGAGAAACAAGATCACACAACAGGAAAGCTGGGAACTGAAGCCATTTTTTAGTTTTAGTTTAAAGCTTTACATAGTGGATTGATTTTGCCATTCTGCCTGATTCAGATGCCATGGGGAGAATAACATTAATTTGATAGAATCAGAGAATACATAAAAGAGTGTTTAATGGAGTGCTAACAAAGCTCTGAATAGATTTTTTTTTTAACTTTTTAAAAACATAAATAGAACATGTTTATTGTAGAAAAATAAAAGAATTCAGAAGAACAAGAAGAAAACATCAAAAACTTTAGCAACCTTGCAATCACACTACTCAGAGACAACCATTATTAATATTTTGTAGTGAATCCTTTCAGTTAACTTATTTGAATGTGTGCTCATGCACACACACACACACACACACACACACACACAGAAACACATACCCCATACACTTTTTTTTTTTTTTCCTCTTTTTTTTTTTTAGACAGTCTCACTCTGTCATCTAGACTCTCGGAGTGCAGTGGAATCACTGCAAGCTCTGCCTCCTGGGTCCAAGCAATTCTCCTGCTTCAGCTTCCCAAGTAGCTGGGATTACAGGTGAGCGCTACCATGCCCAGCTAATTTTTGTATTTTTAATAGAGACAGGGTTTCACCATGTTGGCCAGGCTGGTTTCAAACTCCTGACCTCAGGTGATCTGCCCACCTCGGCTTCCAAAGTGCTGGGATTACAGGCGTGAGTCACTGTATCCGGCCTCCATACACTTTTTAAACGAATCAATTTGCACTCAATATACTCTTTTGTAATCTGGTGTTTTCATTCAACAAAATGTTGTGAAAGTTTTCCATAGACTTATTTCATATGATAAAATATTTCATTTCATGGATGCAACCAACTTATTTAATTAATACTGTAACTGATGGATCTAATGACATTATGTACAATGCAATGATAAACATTCTTGTATGTACATATTTTTCATTAATAAAACCTTAATTGAGATATACATACAAAAATACAGAAATCATAATTACATAGCTTGATAAGTCATTAAAAAATAGATATAGCTAGGCAACACCTCCCAACTCAAGAGATAGAGCAATACCAGCATCTCAGAAGCTCCCTTTGTGCCCCTCCCAATCACTAACCCTTTTCTCTTCCCTAGTCTTAACTACTAATCTGGTTTCTGTCTATCACTATAGATTATTATTGTCTGGTTTTGTACTTTATATACATGGAATTCTATGATTTGTATTATTTTGTGCTTGGCTTCCTCTGTTCAACATTATAAGTGTGAGATTGATTCATGATATTGTAGCTTTGGTTTGTTCATTTTCATTGCTGTATTCTATCTCATGGCACAGGTATAACATAATTTATCCACTTTTATTGTTAATGGACATTCGGATTGTTTCCAGTTTTTATTTATTAAGAAAATATTGTTCATGAACATTCTTCTACATTTATATTTGGGCACATATGTATACATTTCTGGAATATAGGATAGGATTGTTGAGTCATAGTATATTTTCAACTTTCAATTTATTTTCACTTCCAAAGGAGTCGTATCAGTTAAACTCCCCCCAGCAATGTGTGAGAATTCATTGTTCAATATTTTCTGCAGTACTATAGTGTCAGTCACTTTGGTTTTAGCTGTGCTGGTGGGTGTGAGGTAATATCTCATGGTTTTATTTTACATGAGGTTGAGCACTTTTAAATATGTTTGCTGAATATTTGGATATCTTATTTATTTGTTTGTTTGTTTATTTATTTATTTATTTTGAAACGGAAATCTCTGTCACCCAGGCTGGAGTGCAATGGCGCGATCTCGGCTCACTGCACGCTCCACCTCCCGGGTTCATACCATTCTCCTGCCTCAGCCTCCCGAGTAGCTGGGACTACAGACGCCCGCCACCACACCCGGCTATTTTCTTGTATTTTTAGTAGAGACGGGTTTCACCGTGTTAGCCAGGATGGTCTCGATCTCCTGACCTCGTGATCCGCTCACCTCGGCCTCCCAAAGTGCTGGGATTATAGGCGTGAGCCACTGTGCCCAGCCTTGGACATCTCTTTTGTAAAGTGCCTATTCAAGACTTGATCATTTTTCCACTGGGTTGCTATCTTTTTCATTCTGACAATTCTTTGCATGGTCTGGATATAAGTCTTTTGTCAGTTATATGTTGCAAATATCTTTGCCAGTGTGTGACTTACGCTACTGCACTCTTTGTGGTATCCTTTGGTGAACAGTAGTCCCTAATCTTAATGAAATCCAGTTTATTAATCTTTTCCTTTTTAAGTAAGTGCTTTTTTTGTCTACCTCAAGGTCATGAAGATAGTCTCATGTTTTCTTCTAAATCTGTTGTTTCGCCTTTTGCATTTACATCTGCGATCCACCTAGAATTGATTTTTAGGGATGATGTGAGGTGGGGTCAAATTTCATTTTTGGGTGTGTATATTCCATTGATCCAATATCATTTAATGAAGAGAATGCCTGTTTTCTACTGCTCTGAAATGCTACCTTTGTCTGCATATGAGCGTCTGCATATATATGGGACTGTTTCTGGACTCTCTATTCTTCTCCATTGGTTTATTTATCTATCTTTTCACACAGACCACCCTGCCTCAATTACTATAGTTTTATAATGAATGTTGATATCTGATTATGTCTGTTATCCCATCTTGTTTTCTTTCTTCAGCAAGTGTTGATAAGACTAAAGAGATAGAGGAATTCTTTTTTTTTTTTTTTTTTTTGAGACGGAGTCTTGCTCTGCCGCCCAGGCTGGAGTGCAGTGGTCGGCTCTCAGCTCACTGCAAGCTCCGCCTCCCGGGTTCACGCCATTCTCCTGTCTCAGCCTCCCGAGTAGCTGGGACTACAGGCGCCCGCCTCGTCGCCCGGCTAGTTTTTTGTATTTTTTAGTAGAGACGGGGTTTCAGCGTGTTAGCCAGGATGGTCTCGATCTCCTGACCTCGTGATCCGCCCGTCTCGGCCTCCCAAAGTGCTGGGATTACAGGCTTGAGCCACCGCGCCCGGCCGAGGAATTCTTATATACTGTTAGTGGAATGTAAATTGGTACACATACTTTGAAAAACAGTTTGGCAGTCCATGATGAAGATTCATATATGCTATGACCCAGAAATTCCACTCCTATGTATATACTCAACAGAAATATGTCCACATGTACACCAACAGGCAGGTACAAGAATATTCTTAGTGACATATTTTTTGGAACAAAAATCTGAAAATAACCCAAATGTTCTTCAACAGTAGAATGGACTAATGTATTGTGGTATATTCATCTACACAGCCACATAAATAATTGGATCCAGTGTAAGAGACTGTGTTCCTCTGCAACTACAGTGCCTGTGGGGCGGCTCCTCCATAGCTTCAGCTCTTGCTGGGATTCAGTAACACATTTCTTTCTCTTGCTTTTCAGGCTCAGGAGTGGTAACAGTTTCTCACTGTTTCAAGTCAGTGTGTACAGTAATCCTGTCCACACCTCTGTGCACAGCTCCTTCATAACATCTCTTTAATTGGACCATATATGGTGAATTCTGTTTGGTGCCAGGACCCTGAATGATGTACACACACACACACACACACACACACACACACACACACACTTTTCATGTGGATGCATATGCATGATCGTATTATATATACAATCAATAAAAAGTTTTATACAATTAAGTTATTCTAATACAATTCTATTTCCTTTTCTTAGATTACCAGGTTCTGAAACTCAGAGGGACTTCAAAAGTCAACCTGTCTAATCCCAACTTTGGGTAGATCAATTGTTTTCACCATGTAACAGATGGGCCACTATGGAACAGAGAGGTGAAACTCCTTGTTCCTGGTCACACAGCTGGATGGGTGGCTATGTGAAGACTAGAACCCAAGCCCCTGATACTGAGCACAGTGAAGTGCCGTTTCTCTTACACACTGGCTTTCAAACTTGGCTGCACTTTAGAATCACCAGAGAGCTTTAAATACTGTTGATGCCTGGGTTCCCCCTCCAGAGAACTTAATTTAATTGATTTTGATTTAACATTTTAATAAAACATATTTTAAAGACATTTGCATTATAAATATTTTAATTTTTATTATAAAATAAAACATCACAATAGAATATCACACAAATCAAATGCCTGATTTAATGGATTATTTTAAGGTGAATACCACTCAGATTTTTTTAAAAAATAGAACTTTGTCAGCCACTCTGGAAGCCCCTTTAGTGTAACCCATCCCAGCCACAATCTTTCCTCCTCCCCTAAATAACATCCCAATTTATTTATTTAGTTAGTTAGTTAGTTATTTTAGAGACAGAGTCTCTCTGTCACCCAGGCTGAAGTGCAATAGTAAGATCATGGCTCATTGTAGCCTCCACCTCCTGGGCTAAAGTGATCCTCCTGCCTGAGCCTCCTGAGTAGCTAAGACCACAGGCCCATGACACCATTCCCAGTTAATTTTTTTTTTTTTTTTTTTTGAGATGGGGTTTCGCTCTTGTTGCCCAGGCTGGAGTGCAGTGGCACGATCTCGGTTCACTGCAGTCTCCGTCTCCCAGGTTCAAGCGTTCTTCTGTCTTAGCCTCCCAAGTAGCTGGGATTACAGGCATGTGCCACCACGCCTGGCTAATTTTTGTACTTTTAGTAGAGACAGGGTTTCACCATGTTGGCCAGGCTGGTCTTGAACTCCTGATCTCACGTGAATTGTCCACCTCAGCCTCCCAAAGTGCTGGGATTACAGGCATGAGCCACCGTGCCCAGTCCTCAGTTAACTTTTAATTTTTAACTTTTTTGTAGAGATGAGATATTGCTACATTGCCCAGGCTGGTCTCATATTTCTGGCCTCAAGCGATCCTCCTGCCTTGGCCTCCTAAGGTGCTGGGAGTGCAGGTATGAGCCACCATGCCCAACCATCCTAACTTTTATAGTGATCACTTCCTTGAAGTTTTCTTTTATTTTTACCATAGGAATGTGCATCCATACACACTGCGGTTTGCTCTTGCCCATTAGAAGATGTATCTTTTTAAGTATCTTTGAATCTGTGGGTTCCTCCTCTACCCTTTATTTTGCATACAAGCCTTGTGACCTGTAATATCCCACAGTCTGGATTTCGTTATTTGAATTCTCTTGGTACAGTTCAATGTGTTTCTCTCTCCTCTGTATTTCCTGTAAGTAGACAGGTGATCCAGAGGTAGATTAGATACAGGTTCGATCCCTTTGACAAAACTATGGATACTGTATGGCAGGACTATAGGAGGCACAGATTGTCCCATTGTCATTTTTTGATGATCTTAATAGCTGCAAAGTGTCTATATCTATTATTCACTGCAGAGTTGTCAACTGCTGATATTCTACCATTTGTTTTATTTATTAGTTGGAATACTTTTATAGAAACACATGTTTTCTCATCTACTGTTTTGTTTTCCAGGAGTAAAGTTCATATGGAAAAGGCAGGTGCTATGGTCTAAATGTCTGTGTCTCCTCAGAACTCATATATTGAAATCCTAACCCCCAACGTGATGGTATTAGGAGGTGTGGCCACTGGGAGGTGGTCAGGCCATGAGGGCTCTTAGTCTCTTAGACCATGTGAGGACACGGCAAGAAGATGCCATTCTATGAATCCAGAAGTGGGCCCTCAGCAGAATCCAACCATGATGACATCCTGATCTTGGTCTTTCCAGACTCCAGAATGGTGAGAAATAAAGTTCCATTGTTTATTTATTTCTTCATTTAATTAAATTAATTAATTTATTTTTGAGACAGAGTCTCACTCTGTCACCCAGGCTGGAGTGCAGTGGCACAATCTCAGCTCACTGCAATCTCCACCTCCTGGGTTCAAGTGATTCTCCTGCATCAGTCTCCTGAGTAACTGGGACTACAGGCACATGCCACCACACCCAGATAATTTTTGTATTTTTAGTACAGATGGGGTTTCACCATGTTGGCTGGGCTGGTCTCGAACTCCTGACCTCGTGATCCGCCCACCTCAGCCTCCCAAAGTGCTGGGATTGCAGGTGTGAGCCACCACGCCTGGCCTATTTCTTTACTTTTCAGAGACAGAGTCTTATTCTGTCATCCAGGCTGAAGTGCAGTGGCACAAACATAGTTCACTGTAACCTCGCACTCCTGGGCTCAAGTGATCCTCCCACCTCAGCCTCCCAAGTAGCTGGCACTACAGGCCGAGGCCACCACTCTCAGCTAATGTTTTATTTTTTTGTAGAGATAGGGTCTCACCAGGTTTCCCGGGTTGGTCTCAAACTCCTGGCCTCAAGCGATCCTCCTGCTTTGGCCTCCCAAAATGTTGACATTACAGGTGTGAGCTACTGCACCCGGCCTTCTGTTGTTTGTTAGCCACCCAGTTTATAGCAGCCCAAGTGGACTGAAACAGCAGGATAAATATTCTATTTATTCCTTTTATTTACCAGTTTTCAAGACAAAAAAAATGGTTCCCTATTATCCTTTGAAGGTGACTAACTCCTTTTTTCAAACAAATATCAGATACTTTGATCTTAGACTTAGACATATATGATGAGTTTCAAGCTCTTACAACTATTATCATTATTGAAGCTGTTCAATGACAACTGGACAATGTGTGCCTACTATAGTCCCGTCATACAGTGCCCATAGTTTTGCCACAGGGCTCGAATCTATGTCTAATCCACCTCTGGATCAGCTATTTGCAGGAAATACAGAGGAAAGAGAAACACACTGAACTGCACAAAGAGAATTCAAATAACAAATTGTTGATCTGTGGTCAATGGGAGCCTCCTCAAGTTGGCCTCTGAGTCCTTTTGACATAACTCCAGTAGTCTTTGATGACTTGCTTGCAATCTGGTATTACACAATACTCCAGGTTCATCTTGTATTTTTCCTGCCCCAAACTTGGGATCAACTATTGCTTTGGGAAAACTCTTAAACCATGTTTTTCCTCTGCTCTCACACCACAACAATCAACACAGAAGACTTCTGTGACCAAATATATGGGGTTTTCCCCCAACTACAAGTAGTGAACACCAGCTGGGTGTCTTCCAATTTAACTCCGACACTATGTACCTGGAGATAACATCAGATCCCACAGGTCAAGGGCTCAGACCCCAAGATTGCCCCCTCCTTCAGACACCAGTTGCAAATTTGGGCCTCTGGAATTTGACTGACCAGCTTCAAGTTGGGGTTCCCATGACCCCCTCTTTGGGCTTGATTAACTTGCTGGAGTGGCTCACAGAACTCTGGGAAACACATTTATCAGTTTATTATAGAGGATATTACAAAGGAAGCATATGAAGAGATGTGCAGGGCAAGGTATGGTTGAAGGGTTGCAGAACTTCCAGGCCCTTCCTGGCCATGCTACCCTCCAGGAACCTCCACTTGTTCAGCTGTCCAGAAGCTCTCTGAATCCTCTCCTTTTGGGTTTTTGTGGAGACTTCATTACATTGACAACTGTGTGGAAATGTGATTGGACAAAAAGGATATGATCTCATACTAATAGACTGAGTGGGGAGATTTGTTCTGTTTGTTCTGATTCTTCTTGGCCTCTTGGTGAAGTATGGGACAAAAACCTCTCTGGAATGAGGGCCTTTTGACCCATAATCAGATGACAGTCCTGACTGGGCAGGTAAAAGGAGGACAGGAGAAGGTAAGAGAGATTCTGTTTCCTGAGGCCTGCTCCTGAGGCCTAAAGCACCCCAATATTATAACAAAAGACTGTAACAAGGGCTATGGGAGTTAATTGGTACATCATTAGTCATCATCTTTATGCTTTTTTAGTGGACAAAGTTAAATAATCTATGAGTTTAATATTTACAGTTAGATACTTTTTGTATCAATAGGACTTTTGTTTAACCCCTTCTCTGTTATACCTGTGTATTCTTTCTTTTATACTGAGAATCCTTGTTCTTGAGGATGATAGAATTAGAATATGTTGTAATTGTATATGTGTTTTATCCTGTATTACCCACACGAAAGTATCAGAATAACAGTGCTAATATTCCCACTGACATAATTACTGAAAACATTTTAAATGTTGCATATATTTTCTCTGTTCTCTCTCATCATTTAAAAATAGTTGTATTATTGGGACAATTAGATACCCACATGCAAAAGAATGTGGTTGGATCCCTACCTCACACCCTAGACTAAAATTAGCTCAGCATGAATCAAAAACCAAAAATGTAAGCGCTAAAACAATAAAACTCTTAAAAGAACACATAGGTGCAAATCTTTGTGACCTTAGATTAGGCAGCAGTTTCTTAGGTATGACATCAAATGCACAAGCAAGAAAAGAAAAAATAGACAAACTGGGCATCATTAAAATTAAAAACTTTAATGCTTCAAAGGATACCATCCATCAACACAATGAAATGGCAACTCACAGAATGGGAAAAATATTTGCAAGTCATACATCTGATAATGGACTTCTTTCTAGAATACATAAGAAACTTACACCTCAATAATAAAAGACAAATCCAATTTAAAAATGTGCAAAAAATCTGAATAGACATCTCTTGAAAGAAAATGTACAAAGGGCCAGGCGCAGTGGCTCATGCCTGTAATCCCAGCACTTTGGGAGGCCGAGGTGGATGGATCACCTGAGGTGAGGAGTTCGAGACCAGCCTGGCCAACATGATGAAACCCTGTCTCTACTAAAAAAATACAAAAATTAGCCAGGCATGGTGGCATGCGCCTGTAATCTCAGCTACTCGGGAGGCCTGAGGCAGGAGAATTGCTTGAACACAGGAGGCAGAGGTGAGCCAAGATCATGCCACTGCACTCCAGCCTGGGCAACAGAGCAAAACTTCGTCTCACAAAAAAAAAAAAAAAAAAGAAGAAGAAGAAAAAAGAAAATGTACAAAGGAGAGTAAGTACATAAAAATGTTCAACATTGGCCGGGCGCGGTGGCTCAAGCCTGCAATCCCAGCACTTTGGGAAGCCGAGACGGGCGGATCACGAGGTCAGGAGGTCGAGACCATCCTGGCTAACACGGTGAAACCCCGTCTCTACTAAAAAATACAAAAAACTAGCCCAGCGAGGTGGCGGGCGCCTGTAGTCCCAGCTACTCGGGAGGCTGAGGCAGTTGAATGGCGTAAACCCGGGAGGCGGAGCTTGCACTGAGCTGAGATCCGGCCACTGCACTCCAGCCTGGGCGACAGAGCCAGACTCCGTCTCAAAAAAAAAAAAATGTTCAACATCATTAGCCAACAGAGAAATGTAAATGAAAACCACAATGCGATGCTATTTCACACCTACTAGGATGGCTGTAATAAAAAAGGACGTAGAGAAATTGGAAACTTCATACAGTGCTGGTGGGAATGTTAAGTGGTGCAGCTGCTTTGAAAAATAGTCTGGTAGTTCTTCAAAAAGTTAAACAGACTTAACCCTACAATCCAGCAATTTCACTCCTAGGTATCTACCCAAGAGAAATGAAATGTTTGTGTCTACACAAAAACTTGTATACAAACATTTACAGCAGTGTGATTCGCAATAGTTAAAAGGTAGAAAAAACCCAAATGCCCATCTATTGATGAATGGATAAACAATAAACATGGTATATCCATAAAATGGGATATTGTCCAACCACAAAAACAAAGAAATGCTGATACATGCTACAATATGAATGAATATTGAAAACATTATGCTAAGTGAAAGCAGCCAGGCACAAAGAAAACAAATGATATATGATTTCCTTTGTATGAAATATCCACAGTAGGCAATATAGAGACAGAAAGTAAAGTAGTGATTACATAGGGCTGGGAGCAAGGGTGAAGGGTTTAGGGGTGTGGGATTTCTTTTGCGGGCAGTGAAAATGTTTTCAAATTGATGGTAGTGATGAATGCACAACTCTGTAAATGTATGAGAACCCACTAAATTGTATGTTTCAAATGGGTAAACTATATGACGTGGAATATATATCAGTAAAGCTGTTTTTAAAAGTAAAAAATTTTTAAAAGTTGTACTACATTTGTCTTGTCAGACCATGTAGTCATATATGTATATATATACTTTTTTTTGTCTCTTAGCCCTTATTTATTTGTAGTTCTACAGGTAATTATAATTGAATGGGCCGGGTACAGTGGCTCACGCCTGTAATCCCAGCACTTTGGGAGGATGAGGTGGATGGATCACTTGAGGTCAGGAGTTAGAAACTAGCCTGGCCAACATGGTGAAACCCCATCTCTACTAAAAATACAAAAATTAGCAGGGTGTGGTGGCGCATGCCTGTAATCCCAGCTACTCGGGAGCCTGAGGCAGAAGAATCACTTGAACCCAGGAGGCAGAGGTTGCAATGAGCTGAGACTGTGCCACTGCACTCCAGCCTGGGCAATAGAGACTACATCTCAAAAAAAAAGAATGCCCATCATGTATCCTTATATTGATGTCACTAGTTATTTTGATGGTTGGAAATTCTTTCTGTGATAAATTTCACAGGAAGGCTCATGAAAACAATATTCCCGTTTTTACATGTTGATAACAGTTTATATCCTTTATACTTGCAAATTATTTTGCTGGATATAAGATTCTTGTGTCTTTCCTTGAATGTCTTAAATATGTTAGTTCTTTTCATTTTCTCTGGCATTATGCATTGTTGTCAAAAATTCTGATGATAATCCAATTTTCTATTCACTAAGAGTCAAATGAGCCTTTTTCTAGGTGCCCAGAAAATCTTCCTTCCTTCCTTCCTTCCTTCCTTCCTTCCTTCCTTCCTTCCTTCCTTCCTTCCTTCCTTCCTTCCTCCCTCCCTCCCTCCCTCCCTCCCTTCCTTCCTTCCTTCCTTCCTTCCTTCCTTCCTGACAGTTTCACTCTTGTTGCTCAGGCTGGAGTGCAGTGGCGCCATCTTGGCTCACTGCAACCTCTGCCTCGGGTTACAGCGATTCTCCTGCCTCAGCCTCCCAAGTAGCTGGGATTACAAACTCCCACCACCACGCCTGGCTAATTTTTGTGTTTAGTAGAGGCTGGGTTTCTCCATATTGGCCAGGTTTGTCTCAAACTCTTGACCTCAGGTGATCCGCCTGCCTCGGCCTCCCAAAGTGCTGGGATTACAAGCCTGAGCCACTGCACCCGGCCTCTTTTTTCTTGAAGTCTCTTTATTTATTGATTATTTATTTATTTATTTATTTATTTATTTATTTATTTATTTTTGGATAGGAAACTTTTTAAAATACTTTTTTTGGGGGAAGTGGGGAGGAAACTGAGTCTCACTCTGCCACTCAGGCTGGAGCGCAGTTTCGTGATCTAGGCTCACTGCAACCTCCGCCTCCCAGGCTCAAGCAATTCTCATGCCCCAGCCTCCCAAGTAGCTGGTACCACAGGCATGGCACCACTACGCCTGGCTAATTTTTGTATTTTCCTTTTGGTAGAGACCGGGTTTCACTCTATTGGCCAGGCTGGGCTCAAGTGATCCGCCAGCCTTGGCCTCCCAAAGTGCTCAGATTACAGGTGTGAGCCTTCCAAAGTTCTGGGATTACAGGTTTGGTGAAACTCATCCAGGAAAACTTTTTATTTTTCAAATCACAAACTTTCCAAGTGTCAATTTTCTCGTTTAAGAAACATATGCGGCCAGGAGCGGTGGTTCAAGCCTGTAATCCCAGAACTTTAGGAGGTCGAGGCAGGCAGATCACCAGAAGTCAGGAGTTTGAGACCAGCCTGGCCTATATGGTGAAACCCTGCCTCTACTAAAAATACAAAAATTAGCTGGGCGTAGTGGCGTGCCCCTGTAATCCTAGCTACTTGCGAGGCTGAGGCAGGAGAATCGCTTGAATCTGGGAGGCAGAGGTTGCAGTGAGCCACTGCACTGCTGCCTGGGCAACAGAGTGAGACTCTGTCTCAAAAAACAAACAAACAAAACAACAACAAAACATATGCTCGGATTAAATTTGCAAGTGTTATAATTTCTAAAATTCTATAAAAGAAAATAAATGTTTAAAATTTCAAGCCAGTTATCCTTGTGGGAATTTATGTGGATGCTGCAAATAGAAAGAGCAAAACAAAGGAAAATCTTACAAGTAAAATCTCACTTTTGTAATTTCATATTTTCCTAAAAGTAGAGATTAAGCTGTGTTTGAAAGATCTTAATTTTTATCCCACAGAATAGAGCAATAACATTTTATTTTGTAACCAATCAATTTTAGTTTCTCTATCTTCTTTATATAATATTGTATTTGAAAACCTTTATTTTATCATATGTGGTGCAAACATATAAGCATACATATTTAAGTGCACAGATATTGTTTCCAGCAGGATTTAAAATTGCAGTATACTGTGGTGTTGATTGTTCTGGGAAAATACCATCAGCTATGTGGTGTGCTCTTTCAATATGCAATTAAGAATCTTTTTTATTTTCAGGAAAGTGTGTTTTTTAAAAATTAAATGTATAGAGTTTAATATTTGTCCTATGCCCTTGCTTTGGTTTTCTTTTATAGGAATTTCTATTACCCTGTGTGTTTAATTTCCTTTACCTTTCTCTTTTCCTTTTGATCTCTGTTCATTTCTTTTTGATTTAAAAAGTTTTCCTTTTTTTTACTTTCTAGAAATTCCTCTACAGGTACTTGTTGCATTTACTTGCTTGTATTCTTTCTAGTTTAGTGTTCATTTATGAAATGATTTTCTCCTCTTCTTATTCTTATTCTTTCTTGAGCTGTGTCACCTCGTTTCTGAGGCTTCCTGATTCTGAATTAGGTTGTTGTTAATGTCTCTTAGCTCATCTTGAAATAATAGGTTACAATTTTTCGTTATTTTGTGGGCACGTCTTTTTGGCATACTTTCATTATCTTTGGGATGTTATTCAGCTCCCCATTTTCTTTTGTCTTATTATAATTTTGCATGTGATTTGACCTTGATACTACTGTGTTTTTGTTTTTGTGTGAAATCAGTTTCCCTGGACTTCGAAAAAATAAGGTGGAATTCCAAGGGGCTTTTCTAATTTCACAGAGCTCCCTCTTCTGTTGCTTTCGTGTAGTGTTAAAAAATATGGTGGTTTGCTTTCTGGGATTTTCTGGCTCTGTTCCCCTCCCCCTTTAAGTCTAGCGTTTCTATTTGCATGTAATATCTGAGACACACATCCAGTAAAAAATTATTTAGGGTTTATTTAAAATTCACACTTAACTGAGCATCCTGTATTTTTCTTTGCTAAATCTGGCAATACTAGTTGTAAATATTTTCCATGTGCTTTGGTTTTTTTTTTTTTTTTTTTTTTTTTTTTGAGACAGAGTCTCGCTCTGTTGCCCAGGCTGGAGTGCAGTGGCCGGATCTCAGCTCACTGCAAGCTCCACCTCCCAGGATTTATGCCATTCTCCTGCCTCAGCCTCCTGAGTAGCTGGGACTACAGGCGCCCGCCACCTCACCCGGCTAGTTTTTTGTATTTTTTTAGTAGAGACGGGTTAGCCAGGATGGTCTCGATCTCCTGACCTCGTGATCCGCCCGTCTCGGCCTCCCAAAGTGCTGGGATTACAGGCTTGAGGCACCGCGCCCGGCCGTGCTTTGATTTTGCAATCTAGTTCTGCTGTTTTTATGTAGAGATTTGCAGAGATTGAAAAACTATGTGGTTGCTGCCATTGCCACTTTCCCAGAATATGCCACATAATTTTCAAATGTAATCTTCCTTTCTTTTACCGCCTTGGTGTACTTCTCCCTTCCCTTATGCATATTTCACCCTGTATCTCTGCAGATAA
The DNA here is from genome assembly GCF_007565055.1 of Rhinopithecus roxellana. NCBI lineage: Eukaryota > Metazoa > Chordata > Mammalia > Primates > Cercopithecidae > Rhinopithecus > Rhinopithecus roxellana. Next base: position 26,729,588 of record NC_044565.1, read on the forward strand.
TCCATGTTCTAAACCTAGTGCACATTTTTCTATAATTTTTATTATATATATCTAATCATACTTGCCTATAAGCATTATATATGGTTTTCTGTTTTTTTTTCTTCTTTTTTAAAATTTATTATTGTTTTTTTTTAATTTTGGGGGATGGAGTCTCACTCTGTTGGCCAGGCTAGAGTGCAGTGGCACAATCTCAGCTCACTGAAACCTCCACCTCTGGGTTCAAGTGATTCTCCTGCCTCAGCCTCCCAAGTAGCTGGGACTACAGGCATGCAGTCACCATGCGCAGCTAATTTTTATATTTTTAGTAGAGATGGGGTTTCACCATGTTGGCCAGGCTGGTCTCAGACTTCTGACCTCAGGTGATCCGTCTGCTTTGGCCTCTCAAAGTGCTAGGATTACAGGCATAAGCCACCATACCCAGCCTGGTTTTTCCCGCTCCTCTCCTCTCCTCTCCTCTCCTCTCCTCTCCTCTCCTCTCCTCTCCTCTCCTCTCTCTCTCTTTCTTTCTTTCTAAACAAAAGATCACCTTGTATACACTTTTCTTCATCTTGATTTTCTCTGTCAACAACATCCTGCAGAAATCCCTCCAACTCATAGAACTCTATTTCCCTCTTTTTCATAATATTCAGAGATGTGCATGGTCTGTGATTAGTTCAACCATGTTCTTAGTGTTGGCCTTTGTAGATTTTTTGCCACTACAAAAGCATCTGTAATAAACATCCTTATATAGATCCTTATAAGTGATTGCTTTTGTTTCTATGAGAGAGACTCCTAGGAGTATATTTAGTGAGAAAAATGTGTTTCTGATTGTTGCAGGAATGGAGACTGGTGCATTCAACATCCATGGCATCCCCTTGCTAGCACACTTTCCCAAAGAAGAGTGAGCGTAAAGCTAAAAAAGCAAAACCGCAGACTCCCATTAGTTCAGCCAAGTAAGTGGCACTTGTGCAGGACTTAGATGCTAGAAGTGAGTTATGTGATAAGTCACTGAAGCATGTGACTCTTTTGCGTGGAAGGTGTAGTGAAGTTTCTCCCTACTGGCTTGTCCTTAATCTCATTCATGTCTGTAAAAAGTAGTGGTGTGGGATTTCCACTGGGACCCTCCATGGTGGGAATGGGTGTTTCTCCTGGCTGTATCATCACTCACAATTCCCTGGAAATTATTAAGATAATATCCTGGAACAAATCTCTGTTCATTAAAACATGCTACAGGCCGGGCGCGGTGGCTCAAGCCTGTAATCCCAGCACTTTGGGAGGCCGAGAGGGGTGGATCACGAGGTCAGGAGATCGAGACCATCCTGGCTAACACGGTGAAACCCCGTCTCTACTAAAAATACAAAAACTAGCCGGGCGAGGTGGCAGGCGCCTGTAGTCCCAGCTACTCGGGAGGCTGAGGCAGGAGAATGGCGTAAACCCGGGAGGCGGAGCTTGCAGTGAGCTGAGATCTGGCCACTGTACTCCAGTCCGGGCGACAGAGCGAGACTCCGCCTCAAAAAAAAAAAAAAAAAAAAACATGCTACAGTAGATTCTGTTGGTTAGAACAAGTGCCCTTGACCCATACCAGCTGTGATTGCAGTAAACAGTGCTTCAGTGAAAAATAGGGAGGTGGGATTGGTTATTTGCCTTTGTTGCAATTGAAAGCTGTGACAATGTGTTGGACATCAGAGAATGGTGGCTGGCAGTGCATGGTACACAGTGGTGAACCATTACTTCAGTTATCATCTGTGGATACCTGGAGTGAAATACATATTGAAGATAATGCCTTGGCAGTCAAAGTAGCTGCTGTGACAGACCACGTGAAAGCCATAAGGAATATAAAGGTTGTGACTTGGGTGGGCTATTTCTAATTGTGCTTAAGGAAAGAAAATTAAAGCCTCAGGGTTTTAAATTCTTGCCTGAAGACATGGTTAGAGAACCAGGGAATTCCTCCTATGACTGCCCTGAAATAATCTCTTCATGTAATCCTACATGACTGAGGTTAACTGGCTTGCTGGATCAATATAGGTTGAACTCATAGTCCTGCCTGATCTTTTAGGTAAAACTTAGGGCATCAATTGGGAAAGGATGGCACCATGAGAATGTGGGGAAATTTGGGAAGATCTGCGGATACCGAGTACCTCAAACCCCACTGAGTTTCTCTTGATAGCAGAAGCCCTCTCGCCCTTACCCTACCCCATCTTATATACGCCTGTTCCCGTCCTACTTGAAGCCCTTCTTGTGATCTCACCTAAGATAGTTTTCTTGTTAGCAGATGACAATTCTCATCATCCCCCTCCTATCCCTGATCATTGTACTGAAACATACAATCAGTCATATTGTCCTGTGTCCCAGGAGACCAATCAAAAGTTAAGCCTTAGCAAAATAATTGCAAGGTTTTGCTAATTTATTTCAACAAGACATGGGTAATATGTACATGTACATGGAGTCTAAGAGATTAGGGACACACTTTTACATTGGCCCGAATTTACTTAATTTTATAGGATCTAATTGCTTCTTTGGTTCAGTTAAAACTTGGTGTGGCCTATGTGATGTGAAATTGGGATTCCAGAAACTCATACCAGAAACACACCAAAGTATGATATAAAGAAATTGGCTGGGCATGGTGGCTCACGCCTGTAATCCTAGCACTTCGGGAGGCTGAAGCAGGTGGATCACCTGAGGTCAGGAGTCTGAGACCAGCCTGGCCAATATGGTGAAACCCTGTCTCTACCAAAAATACAAAAAGTTAGCTGGGCATGGTGGCTGGCGCCTATAATCCCAGCTATTCAGGAGGCTGAGGCAGGAGAGTCACTTGAACCCAGGAGGTGGAGGTTGCAGTGAGCTGAGATCGAGCCACTGCCCGGGCAACAAGAGCATAACTCCGTCTCAAAAAAAAAAAAAAAAAAAAAAAACAAAAAAACAAAACAAAAAAAAAGGAAATCAAAAGATATAAGTTTTTGAAATTTTGGAGTGGATTTATCAAATGTGGATTTGTCACTCACTCACTCCCAAATTAAATTACCCAAGAAGGCTCAGAGAATATTTCTTTCACCATGACATGGAAAAGTACAAATGAAAAAAAGTGGAAATGGAGAAGGAAAAGTTGGATGAGGGATTTTGCTATAGAAATGTATACCTGGATTTTGGTGGAATGATCCTATCCCACAGTGGCAGAGACCATGAAGTAGCACTTAACCAGTGGAGAAAGGCAGCATGGCTACACAGTAGGTATCAGGGATACAGTGGTTCTCAGAATTGTCTGACCCGTAGGAAACTTTGATGGTGGCTAACCTGAGGTACTCATGGCCAAAATACATAGACAGCCCACTAAGATTCTACTCAACTGTAAAACTAGAAGAAAAAATTTTTTTACATGTATGGAAAGAGTCCTGACTTAAGCTATCCCAATGAAGAGTCATGTTCTCTCACCCTTTTTCCATTTCTGAGTCAGTTCAATGACCCAGCACCCATTGAATGAAGGAGAGATCAGGAATCCTGGGGAGGAACCCAGTGGTAACTTAGATATACACAACTCTTATTCTTCCTCTTTCCCAAGAAGACTCAGGCCTATTTACCATGGAAACTGAGCCCCAGGGAAGACAAACATCCAGATCTCTCAGGAATGATTAGCTACTGCGTCCGAAGCAAACTTAATCCCTGAGAAAACTGAATTCCACCGTCGTCCCCCATTCAGGGTGGGACTTATGAGAGCTAAGTGATGAAGTTTGGGCTAGCATTCTTCTCACAGTGGCCCAGTGAGTCTTATATCCATCCTGTGTTTATTTTCCTAGTTCTGGAGTTCATAGTGGAAGTAGAAATATTCAGCTACTGGTAGAAAAATAAACATTGTTCTCTGACCCATGGAATCATGTCTATTATGGTAGAAAGGGCCAAGTATAAGTACATGGAGATTCCTCTCCCTACTGAAGTTATAAACTAAAGACAATATCATATCCCTTTGGAATTGTGGTGATGAGGTACCATCAAACACTTGAAATACTTATAAGTAGTGATTCTTACCACATCTCCATTTCCCTCACCTGTTTGGTGTGTGTCTTGGAGAATTTTACTGGATTACTACAAGTTTAATCAGATAGTAATTTTAATTAGAGTTGCTGATTCTCTTTCCTGGGGAAAAATTAACCCAGTGCCTCATACCTGGAAGGTTGAAATTGCCTTTTTTTCTGTCTCCTAATAAGCAGATAATACTAGAGGCAATTGCTTTTACCTGGAAGGGTCACTTATTTATCTCTATTTTCTTGGCTCAAGGTGGTTATAATTTGGTTCCTATGGATATGAGTATCTCACCATCTTACTGGATATTACTTTGATCCAATATATTAATGACATTCATTCTGATAGGACCTGAGAGCAGGAAATAGTAGGTATTCTCAACTCCCTGATGAGATACATGCCTGCTGAAAGGTGGTTGTGAAATCCCACAAGAATTCCAATGTGTTCTCTCATGGAAATGTTTGGGAATCTAATGTCCTGGGGAACATTAGCTGACATCTTCAAAATGAAAAACAAGTTGTAAAATGAAAAACACCCTGCATTCCTACCTTTAAGAAAAAGGTACAATGTATGGCAGATTATTCTGGATTTTTGAAGCAACATATGCTGCATTTACTGAGTAACCTTTACTTTAGCATGTTGACTAAGCAAACTGTAAGGGGGCCAGACTTCAATGAACTGCAGAATAAGAGAAATTCTGCCTTGTTGAAGCTGCTTGGCACCCAGCTTTTATGACCCAAAGTATGAAATAGTCCTGGAAGTATTTGTGGCAAATTGGGGTGATGTATAAAGCTTGCAAAAAACCTAGATAGAAGAATCACAGCATAGTCCCTTAGGATTTTTGGAGCAAAATAAAATTCTATTAGGAAAATCACTATTCTCCTTTCGAGGCTGTGGCTTGCTAGAGGCTGATAGAGACTGAGCATCTGAATATAGTACACTAAATGACCATGAGATCTGCATTATCAGCATAAACTGGGTATTATCCGATTTACCATGCCCTGACATAGAGTATGCCTAGCAGAAGTTCATCATCAAGCAGAAGTAGTATGTATAAAATTGGGCTTGAACAGCTCTAAGAGGCACAATTCAGTTCAATGAATAGAGGTTGTTCAGTATTTACAGTGCACTTATTTTTGATATTCTATAGAAATTTTTAAACATACAGAAAAAAAGACTTGTCCAGTGAGGATCCATATACCTACCACCTAGATTCTACCATTAACATATTCATTCATATATATATATATATATATAGAGAGAGAGAGAGAGAGAGAGAGAGAGAGAAAGTCTTGCTCTGTTGTCGAGGCTCGAGTGCAATAGCATGATCTTGGCTCACTGCAACCTCTGCCTCCTGGGTTCAAGCGATTCTCTTGTCTCAGCCTTCAGAATACCTGGGATTACAGGTGTTCACCACCACACCCATCTAATTTTTTATATTTTTAGTAGACATGTTGGCCAGGCTGGTCTCAAACTCCTGACCTCAGGTGATCCTCCTGGCTCAGCCTCCCAAAGTGCTGGGATTACAGGTGTGAGTCACTGTGCCTGGCCCATATTCTTATATTTGTTTTTTTGCACATTATCTAGTCATTCCTGTATGTATCCACAAATTCATCTTGCTTTTTGGATCCATTTCAGAGTAATTTACCTAGTTCTCTACTTCTATTGCATATCCATCTATCCCTCAAGCCACACCTTTGGACTCTTGGGTTGTTCCTTGTGGCCAGCTGACTGAAGAGGAAAACCCTTAGCCTAGTTTACAGCTGGCACCAGACAATATTCTGTCAGTAGCGGGAAATGAACTCAGCAGCATTAGAGCCCTGCTTAGAGTGGGCCTTAAAGACAGTGGTGAAGAGAAATCTGCCCAATGGGCAGAACTTATATTAGTACATTCTATTTTCTCTTTGCCTAGAAGGAGAAGTATGAATGTACAGCAATTAATAAGCAGTGGTTAATTGGTCAGCCAGACAAGAGACTCAGGGCAGGGGACAAGGGAGCCTGAGAAGGAGGTGTGGTTTCAGAATGTGAGGATATTTGTGTAAAACATGAAAGCTCACCAGAAAACCTCCACAGGGGATGACACTCTCAATAATTGAGCAGACGAGATTAGCTGCTCTGGGTTTCAGTCAGCCTTTTTGCCCAGCTTGCACAATGAGTTTATGAACTAAGTGGCTATGACAACAGAGATAGAGGCTATGCTTGGGCTCAATTCTGTGGTCTCTTATCATCAAGACCGACCTAGCTTCTACTACTGCTGAGCGCCCAATCTTTCAGCAGCAAAAACCAATGGTAAACACCTAATATAGCATCATAATCTAAGAAGATCAGTCAGCCACCTGGTGGTAGGTTGATTTTATTGGATCCCTGTCAACGTATTGCCCATACTAGAATAGACATTTATTCTAAATATGTATTTGTCTTGCTTGCTTACCCAAAATGCTTCTGTTACAAACGTCATCCTTGAAATTACTGGATACCTTATTCCTGGCCATGGTATTCTGTACAACATTGTTTCTGGCTAAGAAAGAAGCAAGGCAATGGGCTGGCACATGCAGAAATTGCTGATCTTATCACGTGCCTCATTACCCAGAAACAACTGAGTATACAGAGTGGTTAAATGGCCTATTAGACTCAGGTACTGAGCCAGCTGGAAGACAACTGGGGAAGTCAGGCGAGGGGAGTGGGTGCTGCAAAAGTCTGAACAAGTAACTGTTAATAATATATGGTGGTGTTTCTCCTACAGTCAGAATTCATGGATCTGGGAACCAAGGGGGTGAAAGTGGTAGTGTTATTTTAAAATATTGTGTCTAATGGCCCATGCTATAGTTCAAATGTGTCCCCCAAAAGTTCACAAGCTGGAAATTTAATTGTTAAATACATTTTAGCAATTAAAGAGATGATTTAGGCAGTTGCCTTTAAGAGGCAATTAGTCCATGAAAGCTCTACCCTCATTAAGGGATTAATGCCATTATTGCAGGACAGGGTTATGAGAGTGGGCTCCCGATAAAAACATCAAGTTCAGCCTCCATCCCTCTCTGCCTCTTGCATGCATGTCTCCTTATCATACGATGCCTTCCAGCATGGGAAGACCCTCACCAGATGCTGGCACCTTGCTCATGGACTTCCCAGTCTCCAGAACCATGAGTCAAATCAATTTCTCTTCCTTAAAAATTATCCAGTATGTGGTATTCTGTTATAGCAGCAAAAATGGACTAGGACAACTTACCAAATGTTTGCTTCCTGTTCTTTCAATTTTTGGCTCTATTGATTTAGAGGTTTCTGTACCCAAAGAATTAATGTTTCCATCATTGGACAAAAGAAAGGCTCCACTGAATGGGAAACTGAAACCGTCACCTGATCATTTTGTATTCCTCATGCACCTGGATTAACAGGCCCAAACGGGGATTACCATTTGGCTGGGGTAATTGATCCAGATTATCAAAGGGAAATAGGAATACTGCTACAAAACTGAGTGACGAAAAAATATATCTGAATACAGGTGAGCCTCTGGAACACTCCCTAAGAATGGCATATCCAGTAATAAAATCTAGTGGGAGACTACAGTACCCCTATGGTTTGGACCACTCCATGGATAAAATGGCTCAACTGGCTGAGACATAGGCTGAGAAAAAGGGAACATGATGTTGACATGATAGCATTTCAGTAATGTTCTGTAACTTGTGCCCAGCTGCAGAAATGAGGACTTTAGGAGCTATCTTATGATTCCTCAAATTATGCATATGCATATGTAATTACACATATGTAAATATTTATTTCAATTATACATTTTAATATTCCTTGTGTCTTTCTTCTACTATTTTATATAAGGCAGATGTTTTTGTTATCTGATGCTGTATAAAAAACCACCTAAAAATTTAATGTGTTAAAACAACAATTTATTAGCTTTCACAATTCTATGAGATGACTGGGTACTCTGATTTCCTGTGGGAGCTAGAGTACACCTTTCCAATAATTTTTTTTAAAAATTAAGTTGACCAGGGGAGTAATTCTATTGCTTATAACCAAAGAAGGCTAATTGGAACAGAAATTGGTACCTGAGAGTGTGTTCCAAGCAAAAGGCCCTCAAAGAAATATGGTGTATTTTGATTATCAGGCCAAGATAAGAAAAGAGGCAATTACACTCCAATTTCTTTTTTTTTTTTGAGACGAAGTCTCGCTCGTCTCTCAGGCTGGAGTGCAGTGGTGCGATCTCCGCTCACTGCAAGCTCCGTCGCCTCCCAGGTTCACGCCATTCTCCTGCCTCAGCCTCCCGAGAAGCTGGGACTACAGGTGCCCGCCACCACGCCCGGCTAATTTTTTTGTATTTTTAGTAGAGACGGGGTTTCACTGTGTTTGCCAGGATGGTCTCGATCTCCTGACCTTGTGATCCGCCTGCCTTGGCCTCCCAAAGTGCTGGGATTACAGGTGTGAGCCACCGCGCCCGGCCTACACTCCAATTTCTAACTGGGGCAAAGAAATGAATAGCTCATGGGACCCAGTGGAGAAATTCCAAAAGTTCTAGGGAACTTGGGAGCAGGTGCCTACAATAACCCTAGAGCCTGCTCAAATGGGCACCTTAACAAAGTGGCCCTGGTGGCAGGGATGGATGCCATATATGAACTAAAAAATGTGAACTTCCTTTCACTAAATTTGAGCTCACTACCACCTGTTATGTACGCAATTGCTGACAAGAGCATCCAGCTGTGAACCAGTGCTATGATAGCAACAACCGTTGAGAAGATAAGTGAGTTGAGATCATGGGGTCCCATTACATCATGGATGAGACAGCAATTTTGGACTCACAGGAATGGGAACTTATTGCATATTTCATGTTGTGCTCACTGGTTCATCGTATACTAAATATATTATATCTATCTAGCTGCCTATCTAGCTATACACACACAAATATATACATACACATATAGATATATAAAACAAGATCCCTGGCTCACACCTGTAATCCCAGCACTTTGGGAGGCTGAGGCAGGCGGATCACCTGAGGTCAGGAGTTCGAGACCAGCCTGGCTAACATGGTGAAATCCCATCTCTACTAAAAATACAAAAATTAGCTGGGAGTAGTGACAGGTGCCTGTAATACCAGCTACGCGGGAGGCTGAGGCAGGAGAATCACTTGAACCTGGGAGGCAGAGGTTGTAGTAAGATGGGATAGTGCCACTGCACTCCAGCCTGGGAGATAGAGTGAGACTCCATCTCAAAAAACAAACAAACAAACAAACAAACAAACACCAACAAAAAAACCCACAAGATTTCTCTCTACATATGCCATATATTAACTTTTATAATTTTTTCGATTGTAAAACCGTTATAAAAATGAAGCTATTAATGGAGCAACTTAGCCCTTAGTGGAAATGACTCATCCTAAGGGAGACTTCGCCACCAGGAGTCAATGGCAGCTTATAATCAGCTTCCCCTCCACCCACTCAAGCACCTGGAGATGCCCTTCACTTTCTGCCCACCTAATGCCCCCAGGGGTCAGCTGGGAGAGGAAATTAAAAGTTCTCCAATAGGCAGATATCTATATCAGGTCCAGTGAAACCACATTTATTCCAGTGTTCTATTCAGAATCTTATGACCAGCCAGTTCAATTTGAAGTTCGTTTATTTCTTTTGACAATGTTAACCAAGTACCTCCTTATATGCCAGAGGCTGTTTTAGGGACTAGGCATGCAGTAGTACAAAAAACACAACAAATCCCTTTCACACTACCTAGAGAGGGGTCCATACAGTGTTGTTCTGGATTGCCATCATAACTTAAAGGAAAATGTTCACAAAGTCTGGAGTCCTTAATGTTCTGCAAATGAAAGAGGAGGATGTCATCGAGTTCCTTGCAGCAGGAAGCCATTTAGATGGCACCAACCTTGACTTCCAAATGGAACAGCACATCTATAAAAGGAAAAGTGATGGCATCCACACCATAAATCTGAAGAAGACCTGGGAGAGGCTTCTGCTGGCAGCTCGTGCCATTGAAAACCCTACTGATGTCAGTGTCATATCTTCCAGGAATCTTGGCCAGCAGGCCATGCTGAAGTTTGCTGCTGCCACAGGAGCCATTCCAATTGCCAGTCACTTCATTTCTGAAACTTTCACTAACCAGATCCACTGGCAGCCTTCTGAAAGCCACATCTTTGGTTGTTTACTGATCCCAGGGCTGACCACAAGCCTCTCAGAGGCATCTTATGTTAACCTGCCTATCATTGTTCTGTGTAACACAGATTCTTCTTTGCACTATGTAGACACTGGCATTCCTTGCAAGAAGAGAGCTCACTCAGTAGGTCTGATGTGGTGGAGGCTGGCCCAGGAAGTTCTGAGCATGCGTGACATCATCTCCCATGAACAACCATGGGAGGTCATGCCTGATCTCTACTTCTACAGAGATCCTGAAGAGATTGAGAAGGAAGAGCAGGCTGCTGCTGAAAAAGCTGTGACCAAGGAGGAATTTCAGGTTGAAATTCCTAGCTCTTGAGTTCACTGCTGCTCAGCCTGAGGTTGCGGGCTGGTCTGAAGGCGTGCAGGTGCCCTCTGTGCCTATTCAGCAGTTGCCTACTGAAGACTGGAGCACTCAGGCTGCCACAGAAGACTGGTCTGCAGCTCCCACTGCTCAGGCCACTGAAAACATAGGAACAACCACCGAGTGGGCTTAAAGCTGTTCTTCCACAGGCTCTTAAGCAACATGGAAATAAGTCTGGTGGAAAATAAACATCATTTTCTAAAACAAACAAACAATCAAACAAAAAGACAAAAATCGCTTCTCATGGAGCTTGTGTTCTCATGGTGGGAAGCGAGACAAACAATAACTAAATAAATAAATTTGGGTGGTAATAAGTGCTAAGAAGAAAAATAAAACATGGGCAAGGGTGTGGGGATGTTGGGTTATCACAGAAGGCCTCTAGTAGGGCAGAGACTCTGGACTGTGTTCCAGGCAGTGAGAACAGCCCATGCAAGGACCCTGAGGTGGCAGTGTGCTCTGCACGTTGAGGAACAGTGAGGAAGCCAGCATGGCTGGAGTGGTGTAAGCAAGGGGCATGAGTAGGAGTTTGGATCTGGAGGTATTACAATGGAAGCCAGATCATGTAGGCTCCTATAGGCTTTGGTTAGGACTCTGGATTTTATTGTGAGTGTGGTTGAGAACCCTTGTAGCATTTTGAATAGAGACATGAAATGCTCAGTTTAATGATTTAGTGGGATCACTCTTGCTCCCCTATAGAGAATGGTCTTGGTCTTTGATGCAAACAAGTTCCATGCCTCTACATTTCTTCATCTTCAGCATATAAAAATGCAAGCTCCCCCCATTTCCTCTCACTGTAGGGGCTTTCATCTCCCTATATCTGCAAGTCTTTCTCTTGGGCTTATCTTCCACTGGTGACCTCCCTTCTCCAAACTTGTGTTGCAATTGTAGGCAAACTTCCCTGCCTAAATAGCCTTTCACCTCATCCCATCCTTAACTGACACCTATCTTGCCCCTGAGGACACAAATGTCCTTGCAACCTCTGCAGGGCAGGTTGACATGTTCCCATGTTCTTCTTCTTATACAACAGAACCAACATTTAGACTTGCCTGCTCCCACTGACCCACTGGAAGCTTTTACACTGTATGGTTTAATGGGAAGCTGCACAGACTTTGTAGTCGGACTGGACTTGAATCTCCACTGCATCCCCTTTTACTGGCTGGGTTACATTGGGCAAATTATTTCACTTAATATGAGCCTTGGTTTCCTCACCTGTAAAATACATTGGACAATTTTTGTGAAGATTACAGGAAGCAATGATTGTAAAATACCCATTATAGTGCCCAGCACTCAAAAAACCTTACTCTTCTCTTTCCTCCTGTCCCTTTGATAACCATATGACCCTCCTGTCACTTATCTGTATAGTGTGCAGGTAGAATGTGGCATTTGACTCACCTTGCTAATCCAGACTTCATCCCCATCTGTGATGGTTAATCTTAGGTGTCACCTTGAGTAGAGTAAGGAATGCCTAGAAAATTGGTAAAGCATTATTTTGTGGGTATATCTGTGAGGTTGTTTCCAGAGATGATTAAAGTATGAATCTGAGTAGACTAGGTGAAGAAGATCTGCCCTCAATGCGGGCAAGTGCCATCTAATTGGCCAGGGGTCCTGAGAGAACAAAAACAGAGGAAAGTCTAATGTATCTATCTATCTGCTTGAGCGGGGATACACTCTTCCACTCCTGTCCTTGGACAACAGAACTCCAGGTTTTCCAGCCTTTGGACTCCAGAACTTATACCAGTAGTCCTCCAGGATCTCAGATCTTACACCTCAGACTGAGAGGTATATCATCAGCTTCCCTGGTTCTGAGGCCTTTGGACATGGACTGAGCTATGCTACCAGCATCCCAGGGTCTCCAACATGGAGGTGGTCTGTTGTGGAACTCATCAGCCTCCATAAGCACATGAGCCAATTCTAGTAAATCTCCTCTCATAAATCCATATATCTATATCTAGATAGCCTATTGGTGTGTATTGCTGGAGTTTTCATAACCACATGGGAGACTTGTTTCAGAAACTCATTCCTGTAGCCATACCTTGAGCCATTTCAACTCCAGTATTTTAGTCTCTGGTCAAAATCTCCCATCTCTCCATTCATCCTTAATCCCTTTCGAGCCATCTTGTGCACTCTAGTCTCCAAGTGCTCCTTTTCCAAGGTCTGACAGCTGCATCCCTGGGCTCTACCTCCCTCCTTATTTGACCTGGACTTCCTCCTGTGAATCAGTGAGAGTTTTAGAGTTCAAGTGATAGAAACTGACTCTGGCTAACTTCAGCAGAAAAGGAACCTGCTGAAAGCATATTAACGGGTTTCAAGAACCAGTGGGAAAGTTGGAAAACAGGCTTGGAAAAGGGGTGGCATGTGTTAGGTTTGTCATTCGGTAAATATTTATTTCCTATCCTCCATCAACCTCCATAGGAGAAATATGGTGCTGGATTTTCCCACATGATTTTCTTTGGACATTGAAGCATTGGAGGAAAAGACAGTATGCCTGTAGCCTTAGAGGCATTCGTGTTTCCACTCATCCTGAGAGCTTCTGATCTCCATTATAAAAGAAGCATTCTCTGGGTAACCTGCTAGTCCCAGAAGAATGAAAGACTGGTAAAGATATCCCAGCCAGCTTATACACTGCAGCCTGAAACAGATATCCCCAGGTAACTGGCTTGTGTATGAGCAAGAAACAATGATTTTTATTATAGGTCCCTGAGATTTTATGATTGTTTATTATACAGCATTGTGTGAGCAGCTGGTGGACCAAGTAGTCCTGGTAGAACCAAGGATGGGCGGGGAGCAGGACCCATGACTAAGCATGCCATAAAAACTAGTTGATAAGGATATGTCTTCTTGCTCCTTTTGCTGTTGCCACTGCTGGACTCTCAACTCCACCAGTATGAATGTGTTCTAAGCCAGTGCTTTTCACACTTTAATATGTATGAATCATGTGGGATCTTGTTAAAATGCAGATTCAGTACATCTGGGTGGGCCCTGAGATTCTGCATTTCTTTTTTTTTTTTTTTTTTTTTTTGAGGCGGAGTCTCGCTCTGTCGCCCGGACTGGAGTGCAGTGGCCAGATCTCAGCTCACTGCAAGCTCCGCCTCCTGGGTTTACGCCATTCTCCTGCCTCAGCCTCCCGAGTAGCTGGGACTACAGGCGCCCGCCACCTCGCCCGGCTAGTTTTTTTTTTGTATTTTTAGTAGAGACGGGGTTTCACCGTGTTAGCCAGGATGGTCTTGATCTCCTGACCTCGTGATCCGCCCGTCTCGGCCTCCCAAAGTGCTGGGATTACAGGCTTGAGCCACCGCGCCCGGCTGAGATTCTGCATTTCTAAGGCTCCCAAGTGATGCCAATGCTACTGGCCCCAGACAGATGGGAATATCCAAATGGGTGAATCTAGGTCACGTGTCCCCGCCTTGGCTATTAGGTGACAGGCAGAGGGATGACCCTTCTGTGGTGGGTCAGGGAGCACTGTATCCCAGTAGTGCTATTCAATGGGAAATGAGAATAGCAACTAAAAATATTACAGATGTCTATTCCAGACTCCCTATTAAATCACTTTAACACTTCTCTTGCTCTTGGTCCTGCTATTGCACTTGTTCTGCAACTCCTGATCTTGGATCAATCCTCTGGCTACCTTCATCACTTTTACCAACTTATTCATTCATTTAAAACATATTTTCTGAATTCCGATAATATGCCAGCCATCAGGGATAATTTGGTAAAAAAAAAAAAAAGAAGAAGAAGAAGAAGAAGAAGAAGAAGAAGAATGAAGATCCCCTTGTGGCTTATATTCTAGTGGAAAAAACAGACATTCTAAAAAAAAAAGTTAAATGAATCCAGGGTGCTAAATGTGCTATGAAGAGAATATCATGAGTAACTAGGGGCAGCTTACATGAGATAAGTTAAGCTGAAGTCTGAATTATGAGCTCAGAGAATAGCTGAAAGAAAAATGTTCAAGGCTGAGAGACCAAGTGCAAAGTCTTGAGGCAGGGAAGGTCTCGGCTTTGAAAAACAGAAAGGAGGCCAATGAGACTAGGGTTATTGAGCAAGAGGGAGGGAAGTGCTGAATTAGGGTGGAGAAGTGGTCAGAGGCCAAGCACACAGGGAAAGCTAAGGAATTTAGATTTTATTCTGAATATAACAGGGAGCACTGGAGGATATTTAAGTAACAGCAGAAGATGAATCCATATATATTCTGAAAGCTCACTTAGGTCACTGAATGGAGAATGGGTTGTAAGGGCAAGAATAGAAAGCAGGAGACCAACAGAGAGAGTGGCAGTGGTCCAGGTGAGAGATGCTTGTGGCCTGGCTCCTATCTTTTTTCTGCTGTGTGAGAAAGCCACAGACTTCTCCCATTTAAGAGTAATCCCTCCACCTGAATCACTCATCATCTTCTCTGCTTTTATTAATTCTCCCTGTTTCCTACCTTCAATCTCTTTCCTTCCTTTGGGTCTGTCTCCTCAGCATACTAACATATTCAGATCTCTTACACATAAAAAATAACAGTATTAAGAGGTGGGACCTTTAACAGATGGTTAGGCTTCACCATCACTCCTTCTGCCATGTAAGAGTAGAGTGAGAAGATGGCTATCTATGAGGAAGTAGGCCCTCGTTAGACACTGAAACTGCCGGTGCCTTGATCTTGGGCTTCCCAGCTTCCAGAACCTCACGAATGGATTAATGCCATTATTGTAGGAGTGGGTTAGTTATCTTGGGAGTGGCTTTCTGATAAAACAATGAGTTCAGCCTAATTTCCTCTCTCTGCCTCATGCACTTGCCTCTGCCTTCCATCCATCCTCTTTGGGATGACCCTCACCAGGTGCTAGCACTATGCTCTTAGACTTCCCAGCCTCTACAACAGTGAACAAAATAAATCTCTTTTCTTTATAAATAACCTAGTCTGTGGTATTCTGTTATAGCAGCACAAAATAGACTTAAGACACTTACATTCTACAATACCACTCATTGTGTGTTCTCTTCCTATCTCTCTGGCAGTTTCTTTTCAGTTTGTGTTTTCATCTTTCTTGTCCATGCCACTATCCACATCCTGTCACTCATCATCTGAGGTTGCAGTCTCCTTACTCTGACCTCCCTTCCTCTACCAGAGTCCTCCTCCACATCATTGTGTGCTTTGGTTTCTAAAGAGGATGGGTTAAAAGATATAGTGACATATTGGTGTAATTCAGAAACACAACTATTTGTTTAAAGGATGATGTGTTTTAAGAATGATTCCTGTTTACTCTCTGGAAGGCTAAGCCTCAGGAGACATCAGTTTGGCATTCAGACTGTCCACTTGCAATATAAGAGCTGCTGGACAGCTTAAGTATTTTCAGATGTAGACCCTGGGATTGTCTGCACCAGCTGATCTAATTACTACCTTACCTATACCTAGCTTTATACCTTGGTGAAGAATTATCTTGGTATAGTCATTCCTGCATCCAATCACAGCAGGAACCTCAGGTAAACAATTCCTTCAATGAGAGTAATGGCTCTGCCGTATCAACCAATCCCAATCTTGGTTCATACACTACAGAGAACAGCAGCAATTAAAGTGACATTTTAATAACCAGGCATAAGATATTTTTATTATAAGGATTGCTGAAATTCCTCAATTCATAATTACTATGGTCTGAATATTTGTGTTCCTCCAAAATTCATATGTTGAAATCCTAACTCCAAGGTAATTGTATCAGAAAGTGATTAGTGCCCTTATTTTAAAAAGCCTAAGAGAGTTCCCTCCCTCCCTTGCCATGTAAGAGTAGAGTGAGAAGATGGCTGTCTATGAAGAAGCGGGCCCTTGTTAGACATTGAATCTGCTGGTACCTTGATCTTGGACTTCCCAGCTTCCAGAACTGTGAGAAATAAACATCTGTCATTTATAAGCTACCTAGTCTATGGTATTTTGTTATAACAGTCTGAACAGACTAAGAAAATAATTTTATTACTGGCTTCATGAAAAATATTCCCAGGGTTGCCTCCAGGGAGATATTCTGGGAATCCAATGTAAGCAAACCTGGTCACTGATTTCTAAGGGGCAACTCTGTCTATGTCTCCCCGTGAGACTGTAAATCCTGAAAGCAGGGAAGATGTCATTTAATTTCTGTTACTCTAGCATCTGGCAAAGTGACTGGAATTTAGTAGCTACTTAATAAATATTTGTTGAGTATTTGTATATTTGACTGAATATACAAACTAATAACAGCCAGACCATATATAAGAATAGAATCCTTAGCTGCATGTGGTGGCTCATGCTTTTAATCTCAGCCCTTTGGGAGGTCAAGGTGGGAGGACTGCTTGAGCCCAGGAGTTTGCGGCTGCAATGAGCTATGATCATGCCACCGCAGTCCAGCCTGGGCAACAGAGCAAGATCCTGTCTCTATTTTTAAAAAGCAGAACTTTGACTCACAACCAGTAGTAATCTTCCCAGGAAATCAACCCATACCTACAATAACCAGTCCAGGAAGCTAGCCTGCTATGGCAGACTTGTAGGAAGCCAGATTGCTATCTCTAATAACAATCTAAGAAACCAAACAGTAATCCTTATAATAATCAGCCCCAAATGGCTAGGACTTTAATAACTTGACAGCTTCCCTAATTTTTGTCTTTTCTTGCAACTTAGGACTAACCAGAGAAAACCAGATATTCCCCCCTAACAACTCCTGTAAGATGCCCAGCTTCCAGTTAGCCCTCCAACAGTTTCCTATGCCAACAGCCTCCAATCAGGGCACACCTGAAGCCTTCCTTTCTTCTCCATTATAAGATTTTCCCACTCTTCTGCCTGCCTTTGAGTCTGCCAAAACACAAAACAGTGGCTGACTCCCTTGCTATAGCAAGTTCAGAATAAATATCCTTTGCTTGTTCTCATTTGATTAGTCTTCATTTATTTTCACAAGTAAATGCCACTGGAGACTTAGGACAGACCTGGACCTGCCATGGTGACAAGGTAGAGCCTTAGGATTGGAAAGGGGTTATGGAGAGATGTAACCTGGATAGCTGTTGGAACCTGACTTCCTCAGGTTATTTACCTCTACACTCTCTTTTCCCATTAAAAAAATCCTGAACCTTCAAGGCATTTGTTTGAAAGCAGAATCTTTTGATAAGAGACAGCCAGCTGACTCTGCAGTTCCCAGTGGCCCCTTGAGCTTCATCTTTCACAGGTAGTAGGCTCAATTTGATGACTCCTGTCACTACCATGCTGGTCCATGTTCAAGGGTCCTCAGAGACTCCTTCCCTGGGTCGTTGCCCTTAGCACAGCTCCAGCAAGCTGGGGTTTCATAATTTTTTTTTTTTTTAGATGCAGTCTTTTTCTGTTGCCCAGACTGGAGTGCAATGGCACAATCACTGTTCACTGCAACCTCTGCCTGCCAGGTTCAAGCAATTCTCCTGTCTCAGCCTCCTGAGTAGCTGGGATTATAGGCATGTACCACATGCCCCGCTAATTTTTGTATTTTTAGTAGAGGAGGGGAGGAGGGGTTTTGCCATGTTAGCCAGGCTGGTCTCAAATGCCTGACCTCAGGTTATCCACCCGCCTGGGCCTCCCACAGTGTTGGGATTATAGGCGTGAGCCACAGCGCCCAGACCATAATGTTTTTACAAATTAAAAAATGTCACCAGAACCTGCATTCTGGCTTCAGGTAAGTCTACGTTAATAGTAACCTCTTGGCCGGGCGTGGTGGCTCATGCCTTTAATCCTAGCACTTTGGGAGGCTGAAGTGGGCAGATCATGAGGTCAGGAGTTTGAGACCAGCCTGGCCAACATAGTGAAACTCCGTCTCTACTAAAAACACAAAAATTATCCAGGGGTGGTGGTGCACGCCTGTAATCCCATCTACTCAGGAGGCAGAGCAGGAGAATCGCTTGAACCTGGGAGGTGGAGGGTGCAGTAAGCTGAGATCACACCACTGCACTCCAGCCTGGGTGACAAAGCGAAACTCCATCTCCAAAAAAAAAAGTAATCTTCCGGTTCATTGGCTCTGGTTCTTCTTCAAATAGGGCCTCATTTCTTCTTTACTCCAGGTAGTGGTGATATTAAAAATATTTAGCACCTGGAATGACAAGTGCATGGACCAATCAAAACAGGGGCTCAAGCTGTACCAGGCATTAATCCTTTAGTTTTTGGATCCTGGGAAGGTCTGGGTAGCAGAAGGTAATGGGGATGAAGGGGGAAGGGTGCTTGGGGCATTGGCTGTTTACCAATGAATATGAAAGTATCTCAGTATTTTTTTTTTTTTTTTTTTGAGATGGAGTCTCGCTTTGTCATCCAGGCTGGAGTGCAGTGGCACGATCTCGGCTCACTGCAAGCTCTGCCTGCCGAGTTCACGCCATTCTCCTGTCTCAGCCTCCTGAGTAGCTGGGACTACAGGCGCCCGCCACCACGTCCGGCTAATTTTTTGTATTTTTAGTAGAGATGGGGTTTCACCGAGTTAGCCAGGATGGTCTCGATCTCCTGACCTTGTGATCCGCCCGCCTCGGCCTCCCAAAGTGCTGGGATTACAGGCGTGAGCCACTGCGCCCGGATGTATCTCAGTATTTTAACAACCAGAACAGCATTCGTGTACACCAGATGAATGTCAGACCTGCCTTCAGGTATTTCTGGGAGTTGTCAGTTTGTTGTAGTCAACATAGGCTGCCATAACAAAATACCTTAGACTGGGTGGCTTAAACATTTATTTCTTATAGCTCTGGAGGCTGGGAAGTGTAAGATCAGGGCACTAGCAGACTCAGTGTCTGGCGAGGGCCCACTTCCTGGCTTGTAGATGGCTACCCTCTTGCTGTGTCTTTACATGGTAAAGAAAGAGCAATCTCTCCTCCTCTTAAAAGGGCACTAATCCCATCATTGGGACTCTACCCTTATGACCTCATCTATATCTAATTATCTCCCAAAGGTCCCACCTACAAATACCATTACACTGGGGGTTAGGCCTTCCACATATGAGGTTTTTCTTTTGTTTTGTTTTTGAAATGGAGTGTTGCTCTGTTGCTCAGGCTGGAGTGCAATGGTGCGATCTCTGCTCACTGTAACCTCTGTCTCCTGGGTTCAAGCAATTCTCCTACCTCAGCCCCCCCGTAGCTGGGATTACAGGTGCACGCCACCACATCTGGCTAATTTTTGTGTTTTTAGTAGAGATGGGGTTTCGCCATGTTGGCCAGGCTGGTCTTGTACTCTTGACCTCAGGTGATCCACCCGCCTCAGCCTCCCAAAGTGTTGAGATTACAGGTGTGAGCCACTGTGCCTGGCCAACATATGAGTTTTGAGGCGACCCAAACATCCAGTCCTTAACACAGTCCTTCATACAGAATGTCCCCAAGCAGCCCAGCCAACAGTCACATGATGGGTGCTGGGCAATGTCACCACTCCAGCAGTGGACAGCCTCTCCCGCAGGTACACTGGCCTCTGCTGGGCACGACTGCGGTTTCTCCTGTGTGGTTTTATCTCTGAAGCACTAATTCCTCCATTAGCCTCTATAGCTGTTTCTGCTCTTGCCTGACAGACCTTATGTTCTTCTGTGGATGTCCAAGTTGCCTTGGGAAATCTCTGGGCACCACCACCAAAGTCTTTGAGCCCTCAAACTGCCTGGATTTTCCAGACATTTAAGGTAAAATCAGGGAGAAGAATGCCTCTTTTTCTCTTTAAATCTCTTTTGTGAGAGGAGTACCAAAAGGGCATTTATGTATTTATTCACTGAACATTGAGGGCAACTATATGTCAGGCATAATTCCCGGTGTTACAGCTAAAGTGAAAAAGACAGGCTCCCTGCTTTCATGACACATTCTAATGGGTGGAGACAGAATGTAGACAAACATATGTAATGTCAGCTAATAACAGGTATAAGAATAAAGCAGAGTCATGGGTTGGAGAATGATGGAGTATGTGGGGTATGCCTGCTGTTTCATATCTTAGACTGGATGGTCAGAGAAGACCTCTGACATTTGATCAGGAAACTTAATCAAATAAAAGTGTGAGCAATGGGGGATATATGGGAACATAGCAAATGCAGACTCTGTAGCAGTGTGCACATGCTACAGTGTTTTATGGTTTTAATGACCAGTTCCTTCACTTTTTCCTGATGTCTGCCCTTTGTCTTATGCTTGCCTTCTCAAACCTCAATTAAGATATTTTTTTCTATAATTGACAGGTTTTTTTGTCTATCATCTTTGTTTATCCAGAAACAAAGAGAGAAAAGAAGAAAGACAAGGATGGGAGGAAGAGAAGCAAAAGGAGGAGGAGGAGAAGGTGGCAGCAATAACAATGGATGTAGGAGGAGGAAAGGAGGGCATAATTGCTCCTTCTTTCATTGCCTTTTGGCTCCTAGATGAAGAAAGGGCTGCACCATGAGAAGGGCAAGTCCAGTCTGAGCATTCTCTTGGGCCTGTGGGTAAGTTAGATGTGGGGCAGCAGAAATCTGCTCCATTTTGAGTTGTCTGGCGTGTTTATGCACTCATTTGGTGCAGTCCTGCTATGGGGATTGATAGCCAGGAAACTGCACCATGAGTCCCAGGTATAGGATCCTCTGTTCAAAGTATATGGGTAGGTCTCATGTTCTGTATGGGCTTCCACTTATGTTTTCCCATTCTCAGGACCCTCAGCTCCTTTTGGCAGCAGCATCTTAATACCTGCTGCCACTAGAGGGAAACATTGCCAGGAGCACTTGCTTGGCCATAGTAGGTTGGTACCAGCAGACAACATTCCTGTTTCCTAGCACAGTGCCTGGAACCTAGAAAGTACTCAGTAAACCTTTGATCAGGAGGTACTGTGCTTCAGGATGGAAACCAGGATTCTGGTAACTAGGAACACATTCCCCTCATGGGAAGTTTAAAACTGGCAAGCTGTGTGTAGGCATGTGCCTGTAGTCCCAGCTACACAAGAGGCTGAGGTGGGAGGATTGCTTCAGCCTAAGAGTTTGGGTCCAGCCTGGGCAACATAGTAAGACCTTATGCCTAAAAAAAGATAAAAATAAAAAATAGCATAGAACTAGAACTTACGTAATTGCTTCCTTTAGTTTAACATGTCAATGTTCTCTAGCAACAAAGTGTTGGTTTCACTATTCATTGCAACAAGGGAGAACACACACCACGGGAGATCATGAGATACCTCCATATTGGGATGTTATTAGGAGTTAATAGGATTTGCCTTGTGTTAGGTGATTTTAGGGGGAAAGTTTAAAAGGCCAGTGCTTTTCTGTGAATTGGATGCTGTCCAGATGAGGGAGTAATTCCATGATTGGGCATCTTAACAAATTTTATCTAGAAGAAAAGAATACAGTGATGGGCTTGGCGCAGTGGCTCATGCCTGTAACCCCAGCACTTTGGGAGGCCAACGCGGGTGGATTGGTTGAGCCCAGGAGTTCAGGACCAGCCTGGGCAACATGGCGAAACTCCATCTCTACCGAAAAAAAAAAAAAAAAAAATTAGCTGAGCATGGTGGCATGTGCCTGTGGTTCCAGCTACTCAGGAGGCTGAGGTGAGAGGATCACTGGAGCTGACAAAGTCGAGGCTGCAGTAAGCCATGATCATGCCACTGCACTCCAGCCTAGGTGACAGTGAAAAAAAAAAAAAACCACAGTGATGATAGAGTTATAATTGATTTTAAAAAGCAGCAATCAAATTAACTGGAAAAGGGAGGTGTTTGATTTGCACAGTAACGTTGTTTTTGTATGTGCTTAGGTAAGATTATGAAATGGTCTTGTCATGTCTTGTTTCTTCAGTCACAGAAAGACCTTGTGTGATGTTGGTGTTCTGTGAGATTGTTTATGCTCAATAGGAGAATATTGAGGGATGATGGTGAATGCCAGGCCAGCTTGTGACAATACTGAGGGTTAATTACCTGTGTCAGATCAGTTCCCTGGCACCCTAGATTTGTTTTCTGAGTCCTCCATTTGGTCAAGGGCAAAGTCAGGCCACAGGACCATTAATCTATGATATTCAGATTTTCACTATTACTAAATTTATGCTGATCTGGAGGATGTGGTCTGTAGTTGGGTTAATTACACCTTCTGTTGTAGGATTTGTTGAATCATACAATATGACAATGGCTGTGCAGAAACTAGGGCTGTGGACAGGATACATCGACCAAGTGCAAAAGAAGCAATTACCACAAACAAAATGATTATCCATCTTTGTAAAAAGTCTTGAAGCCAGAGGCCCAAATTATAAAGTCCTGGTAATGAAAACATGCCCCAGAATCCAGCTGAGTCTGTTTTTAGGGAGCCAGGAGGCTTTTCTCTTTTCAGTTTACTCATGTTCTACTGGCTCTGTAGTATGCTCTACCGGCCCTGAAGTATGTGACTATGGCGACAAGTGCTGCTAAATACAAACTCCTTCTTGGCCAGCTAAGAAGAAATCAAGGGTTATATGATTATCCATGAAAACTGTGGCTAAGGAATTCAAATTTAAGTGGTTTTCTGAGCTGCTATAGCAGAAGTTTTGCCATCGATGGGGTCTGCTAAGGTCAGAGACCTCTTTTGGACCTCTTTTTTGTTGTATTATCTTTGTTGTGGGAATTTCATTCACAGAATACCCATGAAAAGTGAGTCGGTTATCCCTCCTGGGTGTTATCCCAAGTAGTGATTCTGTGCTTGCTTCATTTTGTTGGTTTCTGGGTGTTCTTCTCAGAGAAACACAGTCTACCGGAGGGGTGGTAATTTTAAGCACTGGAGGGTCTCTAACAGTTAGCTTCAATATAAAGAATAAGTTAGTGTGCAAGCCAGATATTCCCATAAGGAAGTAGTACCCTAGGGGAGTACAGACTGTATTGGGAGGATAATGGCTATTTAGCATATCAGGGACAAGCCAACTTTCTTTCCCTCAAGATAAGCAGATTTCTTGGATGAAGTTAAACAGGTTTCTCCAAAGCAGGCTGGAATGTTTTGGAAGAGAACGACCTGAGTAGTGTTTCAAGAATAGCCCCAATATTAGTTTCTATTCCTGAAGGGGTAGGTTTTTCTCATAGGATTGTAATGACTTCAGGGAAACATTCTGTTGAAGTGTAGGTCAAGGTCCAATTTTTATGAGACTGAAGTTTGGGATGAACTTTGTGAGGAATGCTTAAGTACCAGAAGTGACCTACAGAAGAAAATCTACTTGATGAAGTCTATGAAAGCACAGCTAGTAAATTTTGTCAACAATTCCTTAAGAGCAGTAGCTATGGTTTGATAAAAACACTCCAGAGAAGTTTCTTTTCTGTCTTTTTTCCCTTCCTTTCCTTCTTTCCTTCCTTTTCCTTCCTTCCTTTCTTTCTTCTCCTTCCTTCCTTTCTTTTTTCTTTCTTTCTTTTTTTACAGAGATTGGGTTTCGCCTTATTGCCCACTGGCATGATCACAGTTCACTGCAGTCTTGGACTCCTGGGCTCCCAGGATTCTCTTGCCTCAGCCTCCTGAGTAGCTGGGACTCCAGGTACGTGCCACCATGCCCAGCTAATTTTTTATTGTTTGTAGAGACGGGGGTCTTGCTACATTGCCTAGGTTAGTTAGGCTCCTGGTCTCAAGTGATCTTCCCACCTTGGCTTTCTAAAGTGCTGGAATTACAGGTATGACCCACTGCACCTGGCTAAATATTGTTTATTTTAAGTAGCAGAATATAGGGAGTCAAAAGTAACAGGATGAAGATAAGGGTTATCTCCTTGAGAAGTTAATTTGTTAGTTAACAAGGGTGTCAAAATGCAATTAGCAAGATTAGTGGTAGGGTAAAAGATGCCAAGGAATCAGAAAATTAATCTTGTCCTATTGTCTTGGGTATAAACCACCCATTTCTGCAGTCAGCAGCTTCTGGGGAAGTCCCAAGAATCTTCAGTTTGAGGTCTTCCAACAGAATGGAATGTCCGGTTGCCAGAAGAAAATGATGCATGTCTTTTTAGTTGTGTAATATGAATCCAAAGATCAATGTCTTGTAGTTTTACTGCTGGGTCAGTTGTTGACAGTACCTGACAATTTTTTTTTTGCATTGAGGCTCAAGGGAAATTGTTTTCTAATGCTTTTTCAGAAGACCAGATCTCTAACTTCAGAGGCTGCTTAGGTGGGTGCTTTGAGAATGCAGCTTCTATCTGCTGTTGATAAAGCAGGAGTTCTCTTATAAGTCTCCTGCAGCAATCAGTGATAGCAGCTTATATTAGTAGTATCTAGTATTGGAAGTAATTCACAAATACATGAGGAAGCTTGTTATTAATTCAGCAGATAACTTATGGGTCTTAGAATGGATTGACCTGTTGTCATGAAGGCAAATAGAAGTACTTTGGGCTTTGGAAATTAGAGAGCTTTGAAAACTATTTTTTAGAATTCTATTAGTTCTCTTTGTCTTTCCTGAAATTTGTGGATGCAAAAAGATAGTGGAGTTTCTAAAAAGGTAAAACTTTACAGAGTTATTTAATATCAGTGAAATGTGTGTCCTCTTACTGGAGATAAACATTGAGATTTCACATTCAGAAATACAAAATTAAGCAATTTTTTTCTACCATTACAGTAATAGGTCTCCAGCAAGGAGAACCCCTAAACCCCTTAAGAATAAATAACAACCCTAATGTACTCATAGTCCATTTAGAGGTGTTCAACAGAACTCCAAAACTGGGCACCAGTTCATGTTCTACCTTTATAGTTTTGCCAGGATTGGGTCATTGACAGGTAGGTAAGACATACCTCCTTGGCAATAACCCTAAAATTGCCCCACCAACATTGGTTCAGCATCATTATCAATGTATCTCTTCTATTGTGGGTAATACCATGAAGACTTTTTGCTGGACTCCACTTTAATTATGGTTATTTCCTTAGGTAACAGTGAAGCATCTCAAGATTATTATTATTATTCTTTTAATTTTAATTTAAAAATTTTCCCCATAGGTTATTGGGGTACAGGTGGTGTTTGGTTACATGGCATCTCAAGATACTTAATTTGCCATTCATTTTGTAGAGGTTCCTGAAGCGGTCAGGAAATCTTTGTTTTTAAAGAACTCCAAAATCATTGTGGAACCACCAAAACATATGTACTATCCGTATAAATATTTGCGCTGTTACCCTTTATCAGCTGGTTGGTCTAGGCCAGGGCAATTCCTACACTAACAGAGGACCTGGGATGGCATGCTGAGTCAGCCACTTACTAGGTAAGAAACTTTGGGCAAATTAATTTTTTGAGCCTCAGATTCTTCATACATTAAATAGTAATACTTGTCTCACAGAACCGTGAGCATCTAATGAGTTATTGTACAATAACCAACCTATCACTAAGTCCTTCGTATTATTTCCTTTAATTATCACACCTATCCTATGCGATGGCCTATTATCATCGTTTTAGAGACACAAAGTCACACCGCTTTAAGTGGTGATGCCAGGATTCAAACTCCGATCTTTCTGATGCCAGTGCCCAGTTCTTAATCTAACAACCCGTGACACTTTTCCACGGTTACGTTCAAGCGCCCACCATATCGCCTGACACGTTAGGAGGTACTCAACCTTTAAAACTTTGTAATTTGCATGTGTGATTATAACGGGTACGTCCTAGAGTTTGATCTCTTCTCTGTGCAGGGGCTAAACTCCACCCCAGCCGAGAACTACACTGTCCTCGCGCGGGGCCCTCTGCGCCCCCGGGAGGCACCCAGTCCCGGTTTATTGTGAGCTTACAGTACAGTTCGCAAGGTCCCGGCCGGTGACGGCGGCGAGGCGGCGGCGTCACCTGTCGCAAATCTCCGCCCTGGGGCCTTCCCGCCGGGCCCCGCGCGGCGTCCCTAGCAACGCGCGCGCGGTCTCCCGGCCCCGCCCAGGCGGGCGGCACTGCGCCTACGCTGGGCCACAACCGCCAGTCAGGTCTCTCCCCTTCCCCTCCCTGCCCCCTCCCTCCTCCTCCTCTGCAGCCCAGAGCGAGACACCAACATGGAGCCCGAGGATCTGCCATGGCCGGGCGAGCTGGAGGAGGAGGAGGAGGAGGAGGAGGAGGTGGAGGAGAAGGAGGAGGAGGCTACAGCGGCGACAGCGGCGACAGCGGCGACAGCGGCGGCGGCGAACTTGGACGACGTCGTGGTGGTGGAGGAGGTGCAGGAAGAGGCGGGGCGGGAGTTGGACTCCGACTCTCACTACGGGCACCAGCATCTGGAAAGTACAGACGACGAGGAGGAAGAGGAGGACGAGGAGGCCAAGGCCTGGCTGCAGGCGCACCCCGGCAGAATTTTGCCTCTGCCATCGCCTCCGAGGCACCGCTACTCGGAGTGCGAGCGGACCTCCCTGGAGAAGGTGAGGCGGGCCCGGGAGGAGTGTGAAGCCGCGGCGAGTGGAGGGTGGAGGCTGCGCCCCGAGCGCTCCGCCCTTCCGCCGGTCTCGCAGCTTGACGGAGAAAACGCGCGCGGCTGAGGCTAGTAGGCAGCCCTGACTCCGGCCTAGGTGCCGGCAGGCTGCTCCGCGTCTCCAAGGCTTTGTGGCAAAGACTTCTCGTTTCCTACCCCTCGGTGAGTCTTGGGCCGTTTGAACTCCCACAGACGTTCAGGGGAGTCTGCATTCCCCGTGAGTGGGGGTGAGAAACGCTGAGAGAGGACCACGGGTGTGTCGAGCCCTGAAGGAGGGAAAAGGCGATGTAGGACCGGAGCAAGTGGTTGCCTGGGGAGCATCTTGTTGGGGAGACCGTGAACAGATTAGCTTGACTGAATTGCAGGACTGCCCTGAGGGAGCAGTGTGGATAATGTACACCGCGCGATCACTTGGTTTGGAGAGGCTCCCCGCAGGTTTTCCTCCTCTGGACAATCATTTGTAGCAATAAAGGGGTTCCCCAGTCGATAGGAGGGGCTTGGAATGGAAGAGGCTTGTGATGTGGCTCCAAACAGTCTGGAAAACTAGAAAGCACAGATAATACACAATGGAGAAAGCCGATTTCATGGTAGGCCACCCGAAGATCATTTTGAAAATAACTCTTCAATTTATTTACTGCCCTTACCCTCGTTTTTAACTTACTGCTTTTCGAGGAGCAAGACCTGCCCTGTTCAGTACAGTAGCCACTAGCCACGTGTGGCTTTTTACATCTTAATTAAAGAGGAAACTATTATAGTTTTGAATAAGAGTTAAAAATAAATAAAATGAAAAATTCCATGCGTCTGTTCTTAGCACTTTTCAAGTACTCAGCAACCACACTAGGCTAGTGGCTACCATATTGGACAGAGCAGATAATGGAACAGTTCCATCATCACAGACAGTGAAGGTGTAGAGTTTTGTCACTAATGAGCAGTATTTGTTTTGTCTGGTAAATATTCCAGGGGGTACTTAATTCACTGAACATGTCTTATTAGGATTCACCATGTGCCACACATTGTGCTGGGTGCTAAGGAAACCTTGGTGAACCCAAACGTTTTTGGTCTCTGCCTTCCTCGTGTTCATGGTCTAGACAGGGAGGCAGACAGATTTCAGATGATCATATAAATAAAAGTAAAGCTAGTATGTGCTAATATTCTGTGAAAGCATAAAGTAAGATAATCTGGCCTTGTCAGTGAAGCTAGGAAAGCCTTGAGGAGGTTATGCTAGAGCTGACATCTGAAGACAGTTTAAGGTTAATCACGCAAAGGGGAGGGAAAGAGCCCTCTAGTTGAGGGAAAAACACATGAAAAGGTACTGTTGGTGAGAGAGAGCATGGCATTTTCCAGGACCCAGAAGCCAATGTGGTTTGAGCACAGACTGCAAGGCTTTGTGTGCTATGCCAAGGATTTAGGGGCTTTATCTCTGGAGCTTTGGGGAGTTGACAAAAATATTTGAAACAAGGAGATGTATGATAAGATAGGTGTTTCAGAAAGATCAGGTGTATAGCAGAGTGCAGAACAGCTGTGATAGCAAGGTGGGATGGGGAGCAGTAGTCATAGGTCAAGGGCATAAATTAGGAGACCATTGCAGCATTGCCAGGCAAAAGATGATGAAATTTTGGAATAGGGAAGTGTTGGTGGATACAGGGAAAAGTGGACTGATTTGAGAGATATTTAAGAGGCAAAATCATCATACTTAATAACGGATGGGATGTGAAACGTGAAGTAGCCAGGTGTTAGGTTATTGTTTGAATGGTTGTGCCAATATTAAGATATGGCCAGATTTATGGTGGGGGTGGTGGCTGTGAGTGGGTGTTGGAATTGGTTGGGTGGATCTTAAGATTATGAGTTTGGTTTTGAAGACTGAAGGAGAAGTCTGGGCTAGAGATTCCAAGTTGTAAGTCATCTACATAGAGACCATAATTAAAGCCACACTTGTTGACTAGGTCTCCTAACTTTTATTTTGTCCTGTGACTTCTTGCTTGAATAACTACTAATATTCAAATCTTTATCTTGAAGCCTAGAGGAGGAGTTTTTTAAACAAAATTTTAATTTAATTTAATTTTAGATTTGGGGGTACATATGCGCGTAATTAACATGGATATACTGCATAATGGTTAGGTTTGGGCTTCTAGTGAATCTCTCACCCAAATAGTGAACATTGTACCTGATAGGTAATTTTTCATCCCTTTTCTCCTCCTTCTGGAGCCCCCAGTGTCTGTTTATTTTCATCTTTATGTTTGTGTGTACTTATTGTACGCATTCTATCTTTATGTCTCTGTATATGCATTGTACCCACTTGTCTTATCAGTGAGAGCATGTGGTATTTGATTTTCTGTTTCTGAATTATTTCACTTGATAAATAGCCTTCAGGCTCCATTTATGTTGCTGCAAAGAACAGAATTTCATTCTGTTTATGGCTGTATAATATTCAATGATGTATATTAATACATACTACTTTTTTTTTTTACCCATTCAGTTGTTGATGGACACTTAGGTTGATTTCATGACTTTGCTATTGTGAACGGTGCAGTGATAAACATATGAGCACAGACTTTTTTTTTAATGGAGTCTAGCTGGTCTAGAACACCTGGGCTCAAGTGATACTCAGCCTTGGCTTCCCAAAGTGCTGGGACTACAGTTGTAGCCACTGTGCCTGGCTCAGATGTCTTTTTGATGAAATGATTTATTTTCTTTTGGATAGATACCCAGTAGTAGGATTGCTGGGTCAAATGGTAGTTGTTTTGAATTCTTCAAGAAATCTCCATACTGCTTTCCACAGGAGTTGAACAACTTACATTTCCAACAACAGTGTATACCTGTTCCCTTTTCTTCTCATCCTTGCCAACATCTGTTTTTTGACTTTTTAATAATAGCCATTCTGACTGGTGTGAATGGTATCTCATTGTGATTTTAATTTGCATTTCTCTGATGCTTAGTGATGTTGAGCATTTTTTTCATATTTTTTGGCCACTCATATGTCTTCTTTTGAGTAGTGTCTGTGCAATCTTTTGCCCGCTTTTTAGTGGATTTTTTTTTTCATGTTGATTTGAGTTCCTTATAGATAGATGCTGGATATTAGACCTTTGTCAGATGCATAGTTTGCAGATATTTTCTGCCATCCTGTAGGTTGTCTGTTTACTCTGTTGGTAGTTTATTTTGCTGTGCAGAAGCTCTTCAGTTTAATTAAGTTCCATTTGTCTGTTTCTATTTTTGTTGCATTTGCTTTTTAGGTCTTAATCATTAACTTTTTTCCTAAGTATTCTTTAGGATTATTGTAGTTTTGGGCCTTATATTTAAGTCTTTAATCCATCTTGAGTTAATCTTTGCATATGGTGAGAGATAGGGACCTAGAGGAGGAATTTTTAAGCTAACCCTCTTTTACATACAGCCAATGTGAGAAAATTATTATCCTGTTTAATAATGAGCTATCTTTTTTTTTCCTCCTGAGACGAAGTCTTGCTCTGTCACCCAGGCTGGAGTGGAGCATCACGATCTTGGCTCACTGTAATCTCTGCCTCCCGGGTTCAAGCAGTTCTCCTGCCTCAGCCTCCCGAGTAGCTGGGATTACAGGCATCCACCACCACGCCTGGCTAATTTTTGTATTTTTAGTAGAGATGGGCTTTCACCATGTTGGCCAGACTGGTCTTGAACTCCTAACCTGTGATCTGCCTGCCTGAGCCTCCCAAAGTGTTGGGATTAGAGGCATGAGCCACTGCGTCTGGCCTCTAATAGTGAACTATCTATGGGTAATAGAAAAATCTTACTTCTGAGAGTCCAGAGTATTTTTTTGCTCCCCACAGTTTTTTCTTTCCCCTGAGAGAAATTAGGTATTTTCTTATTTACCTGAGAGAATAGATGATAATATAGAGAATATATAGGTGATTTTCTGTGTTAAAGGTAGATTTACGATGATACAATGAGTATTCAGATACGTTTTCCTTTAGTTCACTGGCATATTGAAACTTACTGGCATAGGTTGGCAAGTGTTTTAAGGAGAAAATGCTTAGTATATTTCTTGCTAGAAATTTATGAACTATGAAGTTTTTAGGTGTGTTGTATAACATCTAATGCTGTGTATTTAGAGGATGAGATCAAATAATAGGAAACATTAATTTCATCCAGTTTACTCTCAAGTTAAATGACAAAATTGTGTTACTCAATTTACTCTCATATCTCACTAGATAATAAGGGAGTTATAGTGGTGTTATATAAGGCAGTGATTAAGTTTGTAGTCCTGTTACTGAGACTGAGTTAAGCTATGATACTGTTTAAATTTGAAGCAAAATATGACCAGTCTTACAGCTAAGTCTTTTTAAGAGGGAAGTGAGTGATTCAGAGCCTCATGTTGTTTTTATGCTGGTCCTACAGACCATTCAAACACTTCTTGTAATTCCTCAACCTGAATTTCTGAGTTGTGCTCGGGAAGATAATTCAGTTCTCTGGGTTGGTATCACTAGAAATTCTTGGTCTCCAACTTTTAATTGGGTCATCAACAGTGCTTGGAAATCTTTTTTTTTTTTAAGATGGAGTCTCTCGCTCTTGTCACCAGGCTGGAGTGATCTTGGCTAACTGCAACCTCCGCCTCTTGGGTTCAAGTGATTCTCCTGCCTCAGCCTCCCCAGTAGCTGGGACTACAGATGCGCGCCACCACGCCCAGCTAAATTTTGTATTTTTAGTAGAGACGAGGTTTCACCATGTTGGCCAGGATGGTCTCGATCTCTTGACCTCAGGTTATCCACACGCCTCAGCCTCCCAAAGTACTAGGATTACAGGCGTGATGAGCCACTGCACCCGGCCCAACAGTGCTTGGAAATCTTTTTAGTTTCCTCTCTGTCAGCTTCTTTCCCTATCTTCCCTCTTAACCTCTGTCTCCCACCCAGAGTTCAACATCCCCCCATCAGCAGGTTACAGTTTCAAAGGAGAGAACACAGGCTGAACCTCTTCCATTTCTGCTCCCCATCTCCAAATTTATCTACATTGCACAATTTATTTTTTTAACCTATTCATATGCATTTTATTATTAATATTAATCCTGTTTTGTGTTCCTAGGATAAAAACGATTTAGTCGTCGTGTGCTTTTCTCTTGAGGAACTGCTAGATTTCATTTGCAGATATTTGATAATGGTTTTAAATGTTTTTCTGTTTGTTTTTTGCTTTCTTGGCCAGTATTTATCAAATTTGACATCAATATTATGCCATTTTCATAAAAGGTACTTGGATGATTTTTGTTTTTCTGGAACAGTGTAAGTAAAAAGGAATTTTTCTTTCTTGTATGTTTGAAAGATATCACCATTTAAACTATCTCTGGATTCCTTTCAGAGTTGTAGTGTATATATGTTCTCTTTTCTTGGGTTAATTTTGATAATTTTCCTAGGAAATCATTCTTTTCAGTAAGAGTTTCTAGTTAATTTTAATGGAGTGCTACACAGTATTCTTTATTTTTTCATTTGCCTCTGTGGTTATTTTCACTTCTCATTCCCAATTTTGTGTAATTATGCTTTACTTTTCTCCTGATTTGACTAGGTAGGGATTTATTTAATTTATTTTTCATTCAAGGACACAGCTCTTGATTTAAGTTTAATTCTGTTGCTGTTTATTTTTTTAATTATTAAAAATTAATTATTAATTTTAATAATAAGTTCAGTTTTCATCTTTTACTATTTCCTTAGGTTTACTTTGATGTGTGTGTGTATTTCCTTGTGTTGAGTGCTTAATTGACTTCCTTAAAAACATTTTAATAGCTTTTTTGAGATATCATTCACATACTGTACAATTCACCCTTAATTTAAACTGCACAATTCAGCCGTTTTCAGTATATTCATAGATATGTGCCATCATGATCGCTGTCAATTTTAGAACATTTTATCACTTCTAAAAGAAACCCCATACACTTTAGCTAATATCCCCCATCTTCCATTCCCCATATGCAACTATTAATCTACTTTCTGTCTATAGATTTATCTATTTTGGGCATTTCATATAAGTGGAATAATATGTGGTTTTTTTGTGACTGGGCTTCTTTCACTTAGCTTAATGGTTTCAGGATTCACCTGTGATGTGGCATGTATCAGCACTTCATTACTTTGTATGGCCGAATAGTATTTTATTATGTGGATACGTGATACTTTGTATATCCATTCGTTAGTTGATGGACTTTTTTTTCCTACTTTTTGTCTATTATGTATAATGCTACTGTAGACATTCTTATATAAGTGTATATGTGGACATATGGATTCATTTCTCTTGGATGTATATCTAGGAGTAGAATTTTTGGGACATATGGAATTCTGTTAACCTTTTAAGGACCTGCCAGATTGTTTTCCAAAGTGGCATTCCTATTATCAGTGTATGAGAGTTCCAGTTTCTCCACATCCTTATCAGCACTTGTTATTACCTGACTTTTTTGTAGTTTTGATTTGCATTTCCCTTATGGTTCGTGCATTTTTCATGTGCTTCTTGGCCATTTGTGTGTCTTCTTTGAAGAAATAGCTCTTCAGGTCTTTTGCCCATTCTTTAATTAGGTTATTTGTGTATTTACTATTGAATTGTGAGAATTCTTTATGTATATTCTTTATATATATGCATATTGCATATATAATCCCTTATCAATCAAGGGATGGACAAGATACAGTCCCTTGACAAATGTGAGGTCATGAGGACCTACTATGTTTTCTTTGAGATTTTATAGTATTGCTATTACATGTAGATCTTTGATCCATTTTGAGTTACTTTTTGTATATGATGTGAAGAAAGGGTTCAAACTTTATTCTTTTGTGACTATCGAGCACTGTTTTTTTTTTTAAATTTTATTTGTGTAAATTTATAGAGTTCAAGTATAATTTTGTTACATTGATATATTGCATAGTGGTGAAGTCAGGGCTTTTAGTGTCTCCATCACTGGAGTAGCCTATGTTGTACTCATTAAGTAATTTCTCTTCATCCATCCCTCTCTCACACTCCCCACCCTTCCAAGATTCTATTCTCTGTCATTCCATACTCTCCTTCCAGGTGTACGTATTATTTAGCTCCCACTTGGAAGAATAGGCAGTTTGTCTTTTTGCAGCACCATTTGTTAAAGAGGCTCTTCTTTTCCCCATTTATTTGTCTTATTATCCTTGTAGAAAATCAGTTAACCATAGATATATGGGTTTATTTCTGGATTCCCAATTCTATTTCATCGATCTATATGCCCACCTTATGCCAGGAGACACTTTTTTTTTTTTTTTCTGAGACAGGTGTCTCTTTGTTGTCCAGGCTGGAGTGCATGCAGTGGTGCAATCTTGGCTCACTGCAACCTCCACCTCCTAGGCTCAAGTGGACCTCCTATCTCGCCTACCAAGTAGCTGGAACTACAGGCACATGCCACCATGCCTGGCTAATTTTTGTAGTTTTTGTAGAGATGGAATCTTACCATGTTGCCCAGGCTGGTCTCAAATTATTGGGTTAAAGCCATCTGTCTACCTCGGCCTCTCAATGTGTTGGGATTACAGGTGTGAGCCACCATGCCTGACTAGGAGACACCCTTTTGATTAATATTGCTTTATAGTAAGTTTTGAAATGGGAGAGTTCTCCAACTTTGCTTTCGTTTTTCAAGATATTTTAGTCATTCTGGAGCCCCTTGCAATTCCATATGAATTTTAGATTAGCTTGTCAATTTCTACAAAGAAGCCAGCTAATATTTTGATAGAGATTGTGATGAATCTGTAAATCAATTTGGGAGTATTATCATCTTGATGTTAAATCATCTGGTCCTTTTTTTTTTTTTTTGAGATGGAATCTTGCCCATGCTGGAGTGCAGTGGTGCGATCTCAGCTCACTGAAACCTCTGCCTCCTGGGTTCAAGCAGTTCTCTTGCCTCAGCCTCTAGTAGCTGGGATTACAGGTGCACACCACCACGCCTGACTTATTTTTGTATTTTTGGTAGAGACGGGGTTTCACCTTGTTGGCCAGGCTGGTCTCGAACTCCCTGACCTCAAGCGATCCACCTGCCTTGGCCTCTCAAAGTGCTGGGATTGCAGGCGTGAGCCCCTGTGCCTGGCCTAATCATCTGGTTCATGAACATGGGATATCTTTTCATTTATAGTTGTGTCAATGATGAGGTTACATTCTGAGAAATGTTTCATTACACTATTTCATTGTTGTGCAAACATCATATAGTGTACGTACACAAACCTAGATGACATAGCCTACTACACACCTAGGCTATATAGTCTAACCATTTGTTCCTAGGCTACAAACCTATACAGCATGTTACAGTACTGAATACTGTAGGCAGTTGTAACACCATGGTAAGTATTTGTGTATCTAACACGCAAATTTTATAAATATATATATAAATATATATAAATTTATATATATATATTTTTAGACAGAGTCTTGTTCTGTCACCCAGGCTGGAGTGCAGTGACCAATCTTGGCTCACTGCAACCACTACTTCCCAGTCTCAAGTGATTCTCATGTCTCAGCCTCCTGAGTAGCTGGAATTACAGGTGTGTGCCACCACGCCTGGCTAATTTTTGTATTTTTAGTGGAGACGGGTTTTTGCCATGTTGCCTAGGCTGGTCTTGAACTCCTGACTCAAGTGATCTGCCCGCCTTGGCCTCCCAAAGTGCTGGGATTAGAGGCGTGAGCCACCATGCCGGGCCAGTATTATAATCTTATAGGACCACCATTATGTATGTGGTCTGTAGTTGATGGAAATGTTCTTATGTGGCATACAACTAATTAGATGTTTAAATTTCAATGATGTTTTATAGTTTTCAGAATTGCGCATTTTTTTCTTAAATTATTCAAAGTATTTTATTGTTTTTAATGGTATTGTAAGCATAATTATTTTTCTTTTTTTTTTTTCTTTTTTTTTTTTTGAGACGGAGTCTCGCTCTGTTGCCCAGGCTGGAGTGCAGTGGCCGGATCTCAGCTCACTGCAAGCTCTGCCTCCCGGGTTCACGCCATTCTCCTGCCTCAGCCTCCCAAGTAGCTGGGACTACAGGCGCCCGCCACCTCACCCGGCTAGTTTTTTGCATTTTTTAGTAGAGACGGGGTTTCACCATGTTAGCCAGGATGGTCTTGATCTCCTGACCTCGTGATCCGCCCGTCTCGGCCTCCCAAAGTGCTGGGATTACAGGCTTGAGCCACCACGCCCGGCCGGAATTATTTTTCTTAATTGAATGTTTGGGTTATTCGTTGTAAATGTTTAAAAACACTTGATTTTTATATGTATTAATATTGTTTCTGAATCTCTTCTGAACTTTTTATTCATCCTAATAGATTATTTGTGGGTTCTCTATGATTTTCTGATAAAGATCGTGTCAAGGGCAAATATATATAGCTTTATTTTTTCTTTCCAATCTGGATGCCTTTTATTTATTTATTTATGGCTAATTGCCCTGGCTAGAACCTTTAGTAAAATATTGAATAGAAGGGGTAAGAGTGTATATGCTTTTTTATTCCTGATCTTAGGGCAGGGGTGTCCAATCTTTTGGCTTCCCTGGGCCACATTAGAAGAATTGTCTTGGGCCACACGTAAAATACACTAACAATAGCTGATGAGCTAAAAAAAAAAAAAAAAAAAAAAAAAAACTGCAAAACTATCATGTTTTAAGAAGGCTTACGAATTTGTGTTGGGCCACATTCATGGTCCTGGGGCTGTGGGTTAGACAAGCTTGTCTTAGGGAGAAAGCATCCACTCTTTTACCTCTGAGTACGATGTTAGTTGTGCGTTTTTAATAGATGCCCTTATCATTATTGATGAAGTTTCTATCCCTAATTTCTTGAGTGTTTTTAATAATAATTTTGTCAAACTATTAATCGATGTATTACATGAATTGATATTAGGTTATTAAACCAGCCTTGTGAAAATAACTCACTTTGTCACAGTGTATAAACATTTTATGTGTTGCCTGTCATAGAAATACACACACACACATGCTTGTATTTTGTTTGAGTTATTCCATTTATATTTGTAAGATATACTGGTCTGTAGTTTTCTTTTGATGCCTTTGTCTGGTTTGGTATCAGGGTAATATTGACCTCAACGTGAATTGAAAGTATTCCTATTGTTTTTGGAAAAGTTTGTGAAGGACTGGCGTTAATTATTTGAAAGTTTGATTGGTTACATCAAATGGGTCTGGGGTCTTTTTTTTTTTTGCAGGGTGGGGCATAGTATTTTAATTACTAAATCACTCTTTTTTCTTGTTGTGGGTCTATTCAGATTGTCCATTCTTTCTTAAGTCAGTTTCAGTAATGTGTGATTTTTCTGGGCGTTTGTCCATCTCCTCTAATCCATCTCCTCTAAGTTATCAAATTTGTTGACATACAGTTTAAAAATAGTATTCTCTTATAATGCTTTGTATTTTTGTAAAGTTGGCAGTGAATTCCCCTTTTATATTTTTTATTTTGGTAGTTTGAGTCTCTTTTTTCCTTGGTGAGTCTAGTTAAAGGTTTTAAAATTTTGTTGATATTTCCAGAGACTATCTTTTGATTTGATTTCTTTTCATTATTCTCTGTTTATTTCCATTTGAATGCTTCTGCTTTGCTCAGGTTTAGTTTTCTCTCTTCTAGTTTAAGATGGAAGACTAGAATATTTATCTTTATTCTATTTGTAATATACATGTTTATAACTATAAATTTCCCTCTGAGTACCAGTTTAGTTGCAACTCATAAGTTTTGGTATGTGGTGTTTTTGTCATCTTAAAATACTTAAAATTCTTTTTCGTGATTTTTTTTTTGACCTATTGGTTGTTTAGGAGTCTGTTGCTTACTTTCCGCATATTTGTGAGTTTCTCTGATTTCCTCTGTTGTTGATTTTAAATTCATTTCATTTTGATTTGAGAATATACCTTATGATTTTAATTATTAAAATTTTTGAGGTTTTATGGCCTAACAAATGGTCTATCTTGGGCAGTGTTCCATTTGTACTCAAAAAGAAGGCATATTAAGCTGCTCTCAGATGGAATGTTCTATGATTCTTACTAGGTCTAGTTGTTTATAGTGTTGTTCACATCTTATATTTCCTTGTTAGTGTTTTGTCTAGATGTTCTGTTCTTTAGAAAAAAAATAGATCTTTTTAGGAAGTAGCTATATGTTTACAGAAAAATTGAGCAGAAAGTACAGAATTCTTATTCACCACTTCCTCCTTCCCTCCTTTCTGTGTTGCAGTAGTGTGGTATATTTGTTATAGTTGATGAGCTAGTATTAATACATATCATTATTATTTATTTGTTTATTTACTTTGAGATGGAGTCTCGCTCTGTCTCTTGAAATATCAACAAAATTTTGACAACATACAGTGTAGCGCAGTCTTGGCTTACTGCAACCTCAGCCTCCCGAGTTCACACAGTTTTCCTGCCGCAGCCTCCCAAGTAGCTGAGATTATAGGCATGTGCCACCATGCCCAGCTAATTTTTTTGTATTTTTAGTAGAGATGGGGTTTCACCATGTTGGTCAGGCTGGTCTCGAACTTCTGACCTCAAGTGGTTTACCTGCCTTGGCCTCCCAAAGTTCTAGAATTACAGGCTTGAGCCACTGCACCTGGCCAATACATTATTATCAAAATTCATAGTTTGTATTATGGTTTACTCCGTTTTGTACATTCTTTGGGTTTTAACAAATGAATGACATGTTTCCACTGTTATGGTGGAACATGTGGTGTCATATGGAATGATTTCACTGTCCTAAAAATCTCCTGAATTTCAGCTGTTCATCGTTCCTTCCTTATTTTTGAAATCCTGGCAACCACTGATATTTTTGCTGTTTTTGTAGTGTTGTCTTTGCAATGTCATCTAATTAGAACCTTACAGTATGTAGCCTTTTCAGAATGACTTCTGCCACTTAGCAGTGTGCATTTAAAATTCCTCCATGTCTTTTCATGGTTTAATAGCTTACTTGTTTCTTCCCCCTTGATTTTTTTTTTTTACTGTGGTAAAATACACATAACATAAAATTGACCATTTAATCATTTTTTAAGTGGCATTAAGTACATTCACATTGTTGTGTAACCATCACTACAGTCCATCTCCAGAACGTTTTAATCTTCCCAAACTTAAATTCCAGCATCTGCCATATCTGAGTCTGGTTGTAATGCTTGCTCAGTCTCTTCCAAACTGTGTTTTTGTCTTTAGTATGCCTTGTAATTTTTGGTTGAAAACCAAACATGATGTACTTGGATGTGAAAGGAACTGAGGTAAATAGGTCTTTATTTATCTCATTAGAGGTTGCATTGTATTTACTGTTTGCCATACTTTAGGTTTCAGAGACTAAAATTTCCCCTGGTGACCTTGATGGCTTTGGGTTTCCCTAAGGATTTCTTCTTAGGTAAGATCTGGGATGTGGTGTTCTTTCAGTTACATTCCTCTGTTACTATCAGGAGCCCTACTGATACGGTGATAAAGTTTTGGGGTGAGGGGAAGTGTTCTGTAGTCCTATGATTAGGTCTCAGTCTTTCCTCTGGGCTGTGACCTTCATCAGTGTTTCTCAT
This sequence comes from Rhinopithecus roxellana, assembly GCF_007565055.1. Lineage (NCBI taxonomy): Eukaryota > Metazoa > Chordata > Mammalia > Primates > Cercopithecidae > Rhinopithecus > Rhinopithecus roxellana. Next base: position 26,768,836 of record NC_044565.1, read on the forward strand.
CCCCCACTCACAGGTGAGAGAGGAAGGCTAGAAGGGGCTAGAGTTGGCTATTTCTCTGCTCCCATGTTGAAGGATCCAGTGGGCTTGAGTTGGTTATTTCCCTTCCCCTTCCTCAAAAGTTACAGTGGGCTGAAGCTGGGTATTTCCTTTCTCTAAGGTCAGTTAGTCTGTAAAACTCTAGTTGGTTAGGCTCTGGTAAAATAGTTTGAGGGCAAGTTTTCTAAGAAGAACAAACTACTCTGGGAATATTCGAAATGGCTATCCCCCAACTCCCTCCCCCTAACTGCAGAGTGGGTATTTTTCTGTCATCTTAACTGTGGTAACGTGCTAGGGGTTGTGGAGATAAAACTCACAGAAGTATGGAGGCCCTTCGTAAGACTGGTTTCCCTGCAGCTTTTGATTCTCAAAGTTGTCTGCATTGCACCTCCAGCAATTTGTCAATTATACTAGTTTTTTCTTCCCTAGTACTAGTTAGTTCCCACAATGGTTTCTGTTCTTGCGTTTCTGCTCTGATAAGTTGTGATTCTCTGTGTATGTGTCTCTCCAACTTTTGAAACAATAGTTTGTCCTTCATCTCAGTTCTCTGATGGATATAAGAAGAGTTTTGATTTTTTAGTTTGTTCAGCTTTTGTGTGTGTGTGTGTGTGTGTGTGTGTGTGTGTGTGAGAGAGAGAGAGAGAGAGAGAGAGAGAGAGAGATGGGGATGGGAATGATTACTTCAAAGCTCTTTATATGCTTCACCAGACCTCTGTTTTTTTTTTTTAAGATGGTATTTCACTCTTGTTGCCCAGGCTAGAGTGCAGTGGCATTATCTTGGCTCACTGCAACCTCTGCCTCATGAATTCAAGTGATTCTCCTGCCTCAGACTCCTAAGTAGCTGGGAATACAGGCATGTGCCACCACGCTCAGCTAATTTTTTTTTTCTTGTATTTAGTAGAGATGGGGTTTTACCATGTTAGGCTGGTCTCGAACTCCTGACCTCAGGTGATCCACCTGCCTCGGCCTCCCAGAGTGCTGGGATTACAGGCGTGCGGTTTTGCTTTTAAACAGACTTTATCTTTTAGAGCAGTTTTAGGTTCACAGCCACATTGACTGGGCAATACAGAGAGTTCTCATCTGTGCCCTGCCCCCCCCCCCCATAGCCTCCCTCACTGTTAACATCATGAATCACACAGGTGTCTATAGCTTGTCTTTTTATTCTTTTGACTGTGTTTTTCACAAAGCAGAATAAGTTTTTAATTAAGTACAGCTTATCAATTATTTCTTTCATAGATTATATGCCTTTAGTATTATATCCGAAAAGCCATCACCTAAACCAAGGACATCTAGATTTTCTCCTATGTTATCTTCTGGGAGTTTTATACTTTTGCACTTTGCATTTAGGTCTTTTTATACTTTTGCACTTTGAATTGAGTTAATTTTTTTGTGTGAAGGATGTCAAGTCTGTGTCTGGGTTCATTGTTTTGCATGTAAATGTCCAGTTGTTCCAGCACCATTTATTGAGAAGACTTTCTCCATTGTATTGCCTTTTGTTTTTTTTTTTTTAATCAAAAAATCAATTGAATACATTTATATGGGTCTGTTTCTGGGCTTTCAATTCTGTTTTATTGATCAGTGTGTCTCTATTTCGTTGACACATGCTGTCTTTATTACTGTAGCTTTATGGTAAGTCTTGAAGTTGGGGTCCTCCAATTCGGAGTCTTTTGCCTCTCCCTATAAACTTTAGATTGAATTCATTGATGTGTATTAAATATTGCTGGGATTTTGATTGGGATTGCATTGATCTTTAATAGATCAAGTTGGGAAGAACTGACATTTTGACAATATTGAGTATTTCATGAAGTTGAAATACCTTCTCATTTATTTAGTTGATTTCATTCATCAAGTTTTATAGTTTTCCTCAAATAGATCTTACATGTATTAAGTTAGATTTATATCTAAATATTTCATTTCTTGGGTTGTTGACGTAAATGGTATTGTACTTTTAACTTCAAATTCCTCGTCATTGCTGGTATATAGGAAGTGATTGACTTTTATATATTAACCTATATTCTGCACTTTTGCTAGTTTTACTTATTAGTTCCAGGAAAGTTTTGTCAGTTCTTTTGGATTTTCTTTTTTTTTTTTTGAGATTGAGTCTCGCACTGTCACCCGGGCTGGAGTGCAGTGATGCGATCTCGGCTTACTGCAACCTCCGCCTCCCAGGTTCAAGTGATTCTCCTGCCTCTACCTCCTGAGTAGCTGGGATTACAGGTGCCTGCCACCACGCCTGGGTAATTTTTTTTTTTTTTTTGTATTTTTAGTAGAGATGGGGTTTCACTATGTCAGCCAGTCTGGTCTCAAACTCCTGACCTTGCGATCCGCCCTCCTCAGCCTCCCGAAGTGCTGAGATTACAGGCGTGAGCCACTGTGCCTGGCCTGAATTTTCTATATAGACTGACAGTCATGTCATCTGCAAACAGAGTTTTATTTCCTCCTTCCCAAACTGTCTACCTTTTATTTCCTTTTCTTGTCTTATTGCATTAGCTGTGACCTCCAATACACTGTTGGACAGTGGTGAGAGGGTGTATTAGGCCATCATTGTGTTGCTATAAAGAAATACCTGAGGCTGGGTAAGTTACAATGAAAAGAGGTTTAATTGACTCATGGTTCTGCAGAGTATGAGAAGCTTCGTGCCAGCATCTGCTTCTGGTGAGCTTATAATCATGGTGGAAGGTGAAGTGGGGGCAGGTGTCTCACATGGCGAGAGCAGAAGCCAGGGAGCAAGGGAGGAGGTGCCACTCTTTTAAATAACCAGGTCTTCTGTGAACTTAGTGTGAGAGCTCACTTACCACTAAGGGAATGGTGTTAAACTAATCACGAAGGATCTACCCCCATGATCCAGTCTCCTTGTACCACACCCCACCTCCAACACTGGGGATTACATTTCAATATGAGATTTGGAAGGGACACATATCCAAACCATATCAGAGAGGGAATCTTTGCCTTGTTCTTGATCTTAGAGGGAAAGCTTCAGGTGTCATTAGGTATGATATTAGTTGTAGGATTTTTTATAGGTACTCTATATCAAGTTGAGAATATTCTCCTCTATTCCTACTTTAATGAGAATTTTGATTGTGAAGAGGTTGTCAAATGTTTTTTCTGCATCTATTACATGATCATGTGGTTTTTCTTCTGAAGCTTATCAATGTGATGGATTATATTAATTGATATTTTTTTTTTTTTTTTTTTTTTTTTTTTTGAGACAGGGTCTGGCTTTGTCACCCAGGCTAAAGTGTAGTGGTGCGATCTTGGTTCATTGCAACCTCTGCCTCCAAGGCTCAAGCCATCCTCCTACTTCAGCCTCCTGAGTAACTGGGACCACAGGCATGTGCCACCACACCAGGCTAATTTTTGTATTTTTTTTAGAGACGGGGGTCTCACTTTATTGCCCAGGCTGGTCTCGAACTCCTGAGCTCAAGTGATCTGCTCACCTTGGCCTCTCAAAGTGCTGGAATTACAGGTGGGAGCCACTGTGCCCAGCCTTAACTGATTTTTGAATGTTAAATCAAGTTTGCATACGTGGGATAAATCCACTTGATCATGATGTACAATACTTTTGTACATTGTTAAATTTGATTTGCTAATATTTTGCTGAGAATTTTTATGTTGATGTTTGTGAGAGATCATGGTCTGTAGCTTTCTTTTTTTGTAATGTATTTGTGTGGTATTGGCAGTAGGGTAATACAGACCTCAGAATGATTAAGAAGTATTCTCTCTGATTCTGTCTTCTGAGAGATTTTAGAGAACTGGTACAATTTCCTCCTTCAGGGTTTGGTAACATTACCAGTGAACCTGTCTGGGTCTGCTGCTTTCTGTTTTAGAAGGCTATTAATTCATGATTCAGTGTTTTTAATAGATATAGGCCTATTCATTTTGTCTATTTTTTGTGTCAGATTTGACAGATTGTCTCTTTTCTTTTTATTTTTTTATTTTTTTCGTTGAGACAGAGTCTCGCTCTGTCGCCCAGGCTGGAGTGCAGTGGTGCAATCTCGGCTCACTGCAAGCTCTGCCTCCCGGGTTTATTCCATTCTCCTGCCTCAGCCTCCCATGTAGCTGGGACTATAGGCGCCCGCCACCGCACCCGGCTAATTTTTTGTATTTTTAGTAGAGACAGGATTTCACCGTGTTAGCCAGGATGGTCTCAATCTCCTGACCTCGTGATCCCCCCGTCTCGGCCTCCCAAAGTGCTGGGATTACAGGCGTGAGCCACTGCGCCTGGCCCAGATTGTCTCTTTTAAGAAATCATTTATTTTATCTTGACTATCAAATTTGTGGGCATAGAGTTGTTTACAGTGTTCCTTTATTATCCTTTTAATGTCCATGGGATCTGTTGTGATGTCCTCTCTTTCTTTCTTTTTTCTTTTTTTTGAGACAGACTTGCTGTGTCACCCAGGCTGGAGTGCAGTGGTGCAATCTCCCTCACTGCAACCTCTGCTTCCTGGGTTCAAGTGATTCTTGTGCCTCATCCACCTCAGTAGGTGGGATTACAGGTGTGTGCCACCATGACTGGCTAATTTTTGCATTTTTAGTAGATTTAGGGTTTTGCCACATTGTCCAGGCTGGTCTCAAACTCCTGGCTTCAAGTGATCTGCCCACCCTGGCCTCCCAAAGTGCTGGGATTACAGGAGTGAGCCACCATGCCTGGCCTCATTTTTGATGTTTATAATTTGCATCCTTTATCTTGTTTTATTAGCCTGGCTAGAGGTTTATTGATTTTATTGATCTTTTCAAAAGAACCAGCATTTAAGCTTTCACTGATTTTCTCTCTTTATTTGCTGTTCTCAATTTCATTGATTTCTGCTCTACTTTTTATTTATTTTCTTCTCCTCACTTTAGATATGATTTATTCTTCTTTTTCTAGTTTCCTAAGTTGGAAGCTTTGATAATTGATTTCAGATTTTTTCCCTAATATATACATTCAGTGTTATAAATTTCCCAGTTAGCACTGCTTTTGCTGCATCACGAATTTTGATAAGTTGAATTCTTTTATTTAGTTAAAATATTTTAAAATTTCTTTTGAGAGTTCTTCTTTGACTCACATGCTATTTAGAAATACGTTGTTTAATATCTTAAGTATGTTGGGATTTTCCAGCTATTTTTCTGTTATTGATTTCTAGTTTATTTTTTCCTTTATTGTATATATTTATACATCATGATGTTTTGGTATACATATACCTAGTGAAATGGTTGCCATAGTCAAGCAAATTAACATATTCATTATCTCACACAGTTACTGCCTTTTTTTGGTTGCAAAAGCATCTAAATTCCTTTTAGCAAGAATCCTAAATATAATACAATATTATTAACTATAGTGCTTGTATTTTACATTGAATTGCTAAACTTGCTCGTCCATCATACCTGCAACGTTGAATCCTCTGACCTACATCTCCCCATTTCCTCCCCGTTCCTCACTTCTACTTGTTTGTACTTGACTTTAAAAAATAGATTTCATATATAAGTGAGATCATGCAGTATTTTTCTATCTTCCAGGTTTATTCATGTCACAAATGGCAGGATCACCTTCCTTTTTAAGGTTGAATAATATTCCTCCTCTTCCCCCTTCCCCTCCCCGTGTGTGTGTGTGTGTGTATGTGTATGTGTCTGAGTGTGAGTGTATGTGTGTGTATCTCATAGTGTATTCATCAAAGGATACTTTAGTTGTGTTCATAGCTATTGTGATAATGCGCAATGAATATGGGAGTGCAGGTATCTGTATGAAGTGGTGGTTTCATTTTCTTTAGGTTTTTCCCAGAAATGGAATTGCTAGGTCATACAGTAGTACTTTTCTTTCTTTTTTTCTTTTTTTTTTTTTTATTTTAAGACAGAATCTCGCTCTGTTGCTCAGGCTGGAGTGCAGTGGTGCGTTCTCAACTCACCGCAACCTCCGCCTCCCGAATTCAAGTGATTCTTGTGTCTCAGCCTCCTGAGTAGCTGGGGTTACAGTTGTGCACTACCCTGCCTGGTTGATTTTTGTATTTTTAATAGAGGCGGGGTTTCGCCATGTTGGCCAAGCTGGTCTCAAACTCCTGACCTCAAGTGATCTGCCCTTGTTGGCCTCCCAGAGTGTTGAGATTAAAGGCGTGAGCCAGCGTGCCCAATGGTAATTCTATTTTTAATTACTTTAGAAAACTTTACACTGTTTTCTGCAATTGCTGCACTGGTTTACGTTGCCACCAACAGTGTACAAGGGTTCTCTTTTTTCCACACCCTTGCCGACACTTATCTCTTGAATCTTTTTGTTTTTTAAATAATAGCCATTCTAACAAGTGTGAGATGATATTTCATTATGGTTTTAATTTGCATTTCCCTGATGATAGTAATGTTGAACATCTTTTCCTATGCTGGTTGGCCATTTTTGTTTTCTTTTTTTTCTGTTTTGGAGAAATGTTTATTCAGGTCCTTTGCCCATTCTAAAATTAGATTATTTGTTTTTCTTCTACTGAGTTGCATGAGTTCTTTATATATTGTGGAAATTGACTCCTTATCAGATATTATATGGTTTGCAGATATTGTCTCCTCATCTGTAGTAGACTGTCTTTTCATTTTGTTGTTTACTTAGATTTGAAACTCTTTAGCTTGATTTAGTTCCATTTACCTATTTTTGCTTTTGTAGCCTTGAGCTTTTGTTGTGATATCCAAAAAAAACATTGCCAAGACAAATGTCAAGGAGCTTTTCCCATATATTTTCTTCTGGGAGTTTTATGGTTTTAAGTCTTCATGTTGAGTTCTTTAATCAACTTTGAGTTGATTTTTGCTGATGGTGTAAGGTAAAGGTCCAATTTCATTCTTTTGCATGTGGAAATTTAATTTTCTCAGCACCATTATTTGAAGAGACCTTCTATTCCCTATTGTGTCTTCTTGGTGCCCTTGTCAGAAATTAGCGAATCATATATACTTGGGTTTATTTTTCTCTGTCTGTTCTGTTCCACTGGTTTACGTGTCTGTTTTTTATTCCAGTACCACACTGTTTGGGTTACTATAACTTTGTAATATAATTTGAAACCAGGAAATGTGCTTCCTCCAACTTTGTTTTTGTCTTACAGAATTACTTTGGCTCTTTAGAGTCTTTTGTGGTTCTATATGAATTTTAGATTTTTTTTTCTATTTTTGTGAAAAATGCCATTGGAATTTTCATAAGGATTGCATTGACTTTGTATTGCTTTGGCTAGTACATACATTTTAACATTATTAATTATTTCAGTCCATGAACATGGAATATCTCTGTTTATTTGCATCCTTAATTTCTTTCATTAGTTTTGCAGTTTTCAGTGGATAGATCTTTTGCCTTCTTGGTTACATTTATTTCTAAGTCTTTTTATTTTGTTTTTTGGTGCTATCGTAAGTGGGATGGTTTTCTTGATTTCTTTTTCATATAATTAGTTATTTGTGTACAGAAGTGCAACTAATTTTCATATATTGATTTTGTATCCTGCGACTTTACTGTGTTTCTTCTTTTTTTTTTTTTTTTTTTGAGACCGAGTCTCACTCTGTTGCCCAGGCTGGAGTGCAGTGGCTCGATCCCTGCTCACTGCAACCTTCACCTCCTGGGTTCAAGTGATTCTCCTGCCTCAGCTTCCCAAGTAGCTAGGACTACAGGTGCGCTGCCACACCTGGCTGTTTGTATTTTAGCAGAGATGGGGTTTCGCCATTGTTGGTCAGGGTGGTCTCAAACTCCTGACCTTAAGTGATCCACCCACTTTGGCCTCCCAAAGTGCTGGGATTACAGGCGTGAGCCACTGTGCCTGGCCTGTTTATTCTAACAGTGTCGATTTTGGAGTCTTGTAGGGGGTTTTCAGTATATAGGACTTTTTTCCTTTCAATTTATATTTCTTTTTCTTGCCTAATTGCTTTAGTAGGATTTCCAATACTGTGTTGAGTAGAAGGGTGAGAGCAAGCATCTTTGTCTTGTTTCTGATCTTAGAGGAAAAGTTTTCAGTTTTTCACCATTGAGTATGATATGAGCTGTGGGACATATAGATTTTATTATGTTGAGGTAGTTTTCTTCTGTTTGTTGACTTTTTTTTTTTTTTTAATAATGAAAGGGTGTTGAATTTTGTGAAGTACTATTTCTGTTTCATTTGAAATGATCATGTGGTTTTGTCCTTCCGTGAATGTGGTGTATTACATTGATCAATTTTTGTATGTTGAACCATCCTTGTATTCCAAGAATTCTACTTGGTCATGGTGTGTAATCCTTTTAATATATGCTGAATTCTTATTGGTAATATTTTGTTGAGGATTTTTACATCAATATTCATCAGGGATATTGGTTTATAGTCTTCTAATGTCTTTGTCTGACTTTGGTATCAGGATAATGCTGGCCTCATAGAATGATTTGGAAGTATTCCCTCCTCTGCAATTGTTTGGGATTGTTTCAGGAGGATTGGTGTTAATTCTTCTTTAAATGTGTGGTAGAACTCTCCAGTGAAGCTAGCTTTCTTGTCCTGGGCTTTTTTTTTTTTTTTTTGGAGATAGGGTCTTACTTTGTCACCCAGGCTGGAGTGCAGTGTTGCAATCTTAGCTCACTGCAACCTCTGCCCTCCAGGCTCAAGCAATCCTCCCACCTCAGCCTCCTAAGTAGCTGGTACCACAGGCAAGCACCACCATGTCCAGCTATTTTCTTTGTATCTTTAGCAGAGACGGGATCTCACCATGTTGCCTAGGCTGGTTTCTAAATCCTGAGCTCAATCGTTTCTCCTGCCTTGGCATCCCAAAGTACTGGGATTACAGGTGTGAGCCACTGTGCCCGGCCATGGGCTTTTCTTTGTTGGGAGGTTTTGGATTATTGATTCAATTTCCTTGTTACTGGTCTGTTGAGATTTCCTTATTTTTTCATGTTACTCAGTCTTGGTAGGCTGTGTGTTTCTAGGAATTGATCTGTTTCTTTTAGGCTGTCCAATTAGTTGGAGTACAGTTGTTCATAGTATTCTTCTAGAATCCTTTTTATTTCTATGGCATTGGTTGTCATGTCATCCCCTCTTTCATTTCTGATTTTAGTTATTTGAGGCATTTCTTTTTCTTAGTCAGTCTAGCTAAAGGTTTGTCAGTTTTGTTGATATTTTCAAATAACTATTGGTTTTCTTGATTTTTTCGTACTGTTTTTCTATTCTCTTTTCTTTATCTCTGCTCTAATCTTTTTTATTTTTTTCCTTCTAATCACTTTGGGTTTAGTTTCTTTTTCTAGTTCTTCAAGGTGTAATGTTAGATTGTTGACATGATTTTTTTTTTTTAATATAGGCATTTACGACTGTAGATTACCTTCTTAGTCCTACTTTTGCTACATTCGATAAGCTTTGGTATTTTGTGCTTTCATTTTTGTCGTAATGTATTTTCTTATTTCCTTTGTTACTTCTTCCTTGACCCGTTGTCTTTTTAAGAGTTTGTTGTTTAATTTCTACAAATTTCTTGATTTTCCACTTCTTTTTCTGCAGCTACCTTCTAGTTTCATTCTGTTGTGATCAGAAAAGATACCTAATACTTTGTGGCCTAACATGTGGCGTATCCTGGGGAATATTTCATGTGCACTTGAGAAGAATGTATATTGTGCTGTCATTGGGTGGAATGTTCTGTATATGTATGTTAGGTCCAATTGGTCTGTGGTGCTGTTCAGGTCTTTTCTTTCCTTATTGATCTCGTTGTTCTATCCATCATGGAAAGTTGGTTATTGAAGTCTGTCACTGTTTTTGGAGAGCTCCCTTCAATTTTATCAATGTTTGCTTTAAGTATTTAGGAGCTCCAATGTTTGATACATATATAATTATTGTATCTTATTTGTGCGTTGACCCCATAATGTTCTTCTTTGTCTATAGTATCAGTTTTCTTTTCTTTTTTTTTTTTTTTGAGACGGAGTCTCGCTCTATCACCCAGGCTGGAGTGCAGTGGCCGGATCTCAGCTCACTGCTAGCTCCGCCGCCCGGGTTTATGCCATTCTCCTGCCTCAGCCTCCCAAGTAGCTGGGACTACAGGCACCCGCCACCTCACCCGGCTAGTTTTTTTGTATTTTTTAGTAGAGACGAGGTTTCACCGTATTAGCCAGGATGGTCTTGATCTCCTGACCTCGTGATCTGCCCGTCTCGGCCTCCCAAAGTGCTGGGATTACAGGCTTGAGCCACCGCGCCCGGCCCAGTTTTCTTTAAAAATTTATTGTCTGATATTAGTGTAGCTACTACTGCTCTCTTTTGGTTACCATTTGCATGGAATATCTTTTTGAATCTTTTTACTTAGAGGCTGTATGTGTCCTTAGTTCCAAAGTGTCTTTTAAAGGGCAGCATATAGTTGGGTCCTGTTTTTTAATCCTGTGGGTTTTTGTGGGTTTTTTTGGTAATTTCTTTGTCCTTTCATAGCTTGTTTTTCATTTCCTTCCCTTCTACCTTTCTTTTTATTTAGTCAGTTTTTTGGTAGGGATATATTTTGATTCTCTTATTTCCTTTTGTGTATATTCTATAGCTATTTTCTTTGTAGTTACCATGAGAATATCATAAAACTTAGGAGGATAACAACCTGTTTAAACTAGTAACAACTTCACTTCAATCACATATAAAAACTCTAGTCCTTTATAGCTTTGCCCCCCAACCTCCACCTCCCAGGTTCAAGTGATTCTCCTGCCTTAGTCTTCCAAGAGGCTGGGACTTGTAGTCTTCCAAGTAGTCAGGCCACTATGCCAGACTAATGTTTACATTTTTAGCAGAGATGGGGTTTCGCCATTGTTGGCCAGGCTGGTCTCAAACTCCTGACGTCAAGTGATCTACTCGCCTTGCCTCCCAGATTGCTGGATTACAGGCATGAGCCTGTACCCGGCCAAAGTATTAGTACCCTGTTAACAACATTTTACTAGTGTCACAAGTAACATGTTTATATATTGTTTAATCATTAACATACTTTCTTTGTTTTCTCTTGCTTATAACAATACTTGAAACTGGGTAGTTTATTTTAAAAAGTTATGGAGGCTGAGAAATCCAAGGTCAAGGGTGAGGGCCTGATGAGGGCCTTCTTACTGGTGGGGACTCTGCAGAATCCTGAGGTGGTGCAGGGCACATGGTGAGGGGGTTGGCCATGCTAGCTCAGGTCTGTCTTTCTCTTCTTATAAAGCTACCAGTCCACTCTCATGATAAGCCATCAATCCATTAATCCATCAAGTCATTAAGCCATTCAGATCTGCCCTCATGATTAATTCATTCATGAGAGCCCAGATCCCTCATGACCCAATCACCTCTGAAAGGTTCCACCCCTCAATACTGCCATGTTGTGGATTAAGTTTTAACATGAGTTTTAGAGGGGACAGATACTCAAATCATAGCATGTAGCTTTATAGTTAATTTTTATGTTTTGTCTTTTAAGTCCTATAAAAAAAATTAAGGTGGAGTTACTCACCAGAATTAAAATAATATGTTTTTATATTTGCCCATATATTTACTTTTACCAGAGAACTTTATATTTTCCTATGGATTAAAGTTACTATCTGGCATCCTTTAATTTCAACTTGAAGAACTGCCATTAGCATTTCTTCCAGGTGAGGTCTAGTGGTAATGAACTCTCTCAGCTTTTGTTTATCTGTGAATGTTTTAATTTTCCCTTTTACAGGTGCATGCCATCACGCCCGGCTAATTTTTGTATTTTTAGTAGAGATGGGGTTTTGCCGTGTTGGCCAGGCTGCTCTGGAACTCCTGACCTCAGGTGATCCTCCTGCCTCGGCCTCCCAAAGTGCTGGGATTACAGGTGTGAGCCACTGCGCACCTTGTATCTTTCTTTATCTCTTGGAGGATTTGAGATACTATTTTAAAGTCCTTTGGAAGTATAGTTTGTAATCTAATTTTTAGTAAGAGGGTTATTTTGTTTTCTGTTTGTGTGCATTCTTCTCTACCTGCGCTCTTTTTGTGGTTGTTTCTGCTTTGTCCCTTATGGCTGCTTCTTTAGAAGGAAATCTTACATTGGAAGCTCTGGGTTCTTATTCTTCAGGGATATTGGGAAAAATCTCAAGAACCAATCCCTGAACCAGTGGGTGGCTTGACCAGGTCATTTTTGTTTTATTGCCTGTAATCTGTCCATTTGTGTTCCTTCAGCCTTGGGCTATGGTCACAACTTTTATTGCCTTCTTTCACTAGTAGGAGAGTGCTGCTCCAACCCCTTACTTCACAAAATGATCCTGACTTTTGTTCCCACTTCCTGTGCTATGAGTTGATTTCAATCCCTATTATTGGGGTTGAGTTTTAACTGTCTCAACCAGTAAGATTTAAAAATAGACAACTTGCTTGTTTCTGTTTGCTTTTTTTACCTCTGTGGGTAAAGGAGGTTAAGGAACTGCTATGGTTTATGCAAAAGTATATTGTGTCCTAACTGAGTAACCTTAAGTCCCTGTTTCCTTATTTTTAAGTAAGGATAATAGCTTGTGTAATGGTTGTGAAATCAAAATGTCATATATGTGAAAGGGCTTTATGAACTGGGAAATATGGTCTAAATATTAGTTTATTTTTGTTGTATAATCATAGTGATTGTGTTATTACTCTATTTAAGTCTGCTTTTGATTTTCAGATTGTTCCATTGACCTGTCATGTATGGCAACAGATATTATATCAAGGCAATAGTAGGACACAAATTTCTGATACTAATGTGGTCTGTTTGGACACAACAGCTCAGCAGGGTTCTGGGGATGATCAGGTATGTCTTCTGTAACTGGCTTTTCATTTTTTTGATAAGCAGCACAAGAAATTCTGATTTAGCTTTGAAGAATGGAAATAAATAAATTAATATTCACTAATATTCTGTTTTGTTTTCTTTTCTGTCTTTTTTTTTTTTTTTTTTTTAAAGACAGGGTCTCACTCTGTCACCCAGGCTGAAGTGCAGTGGCATGATCATAACTTACTGCACCCTCCAACTTCTGGGATCAAGTGATCCTCCTGCCTCAGCCTCTTGAGTAGCTGGGACTACAGACATATACCATCAAACCCACCTAATTATTTTTTTTATAATTTTTTATAAATGGAGTCTCGCTTTGTTGCCTAGGCTGGTCTTGAGCTGTTGGCCTCAAATGATCCCTCACCTTGGCCTCCCAAAGTGCTAGGATTACAGAAGTGAGCTACCACTCTCGGCCAAATATTTTATTTTTCTAATAGATTGTTGTAAACTTTATGTATATGTAGAAGAGCAGTTCACTTTTTTTGAAGGCAGATCTCAGGACTTTTATTTTTATTTTTATTTTAAAAATTTTTTATAGAGATGGGGTCTCTCTATGTTTACTGGGCCGGTCTCGCATTCCTGGCCTTAAGTGATCCTCTTGCCTCGGCCTCATAAAACTATTGAGATCACAGGCATGAGCCACTGTGCCTGGCCTCAGGACTCTTTATATTCTTCACAAGTATTCTTAAGAGCTTTTGTTTATGTGGATTATCTGTATAGATATTTAGCATACAAGAAATTAAAACATTTAAAAATATTTATTTTAAAATTTATTTTGAAAGAACAAACCTATTACATATTATCACAAATAGTATATTTTAAAGTAAAAAATGATTATTTTCCAAAACAAAAAAATTAGTTGGAAGAATAGCATTGTTTAAATTCTGGCTTACTAGAACTCAGTTGGTGTATTATTCAGGGTTCTCCAGAGAAACAGAACCAATAGGATGGAGTAGATACATCTGTCTATCTATTTACATCTGTCTATATATATTTCTTTATTGACATTTATTATAAGGAATTGGCTTATGTGATCATGAAGACTGAGAGGTCCCAAGATCTTCAAGCTGGAGCCCCAGGAGGGCTGGTGGTGTAGTTCCAATTCAAGTCTAAAGGCTTGAGAACCAGGAAAGCCAGTGGTGTAAGTTTTGATCTAAATCTGTAGGTAGAAAACCCTCCAGCTGGAAGACCATCAGGCAGAGAGAGCACATTCTCTCTTGCTCAGCCTTTTGTTCTATTTAGGCCTTCAAGGTACTGGATCAGGCCTTCCCACATTGGAGAGGGTAACCTGCTTTACTTAGTTTCCAGGTTCAAATGTTAATCTCAGGCCGGGCACGGTGGCTCAAGCCTGTAATCCCAGCACTTTGGGAGGCCGCGACGGGCGGATCATGAGGTCAGGAGATCGAGACCATCCTGGCTAACACGGTGAAACCCTGTCTCTACTAAAAAATACAAAAAAACTAGCCGGGCGAGGTGGCGGGTGCCTGTAGTCCCAGCTACATGGGAGGCTGAGGCAGGAGAATGGTGTAAACCTGGGAGGCGGAACTTGCAGTGAGCCAAGATCCGGCCACTGCACTCCAGCCTGGGCGACAGAGCGAGACTCCGTCTCAAAAAACAAACAAACAAACAAACAAACAAAAATGTTAATCTCATTCATACACACCTCACAGGCCAGGAACAGTGGCTAATGCCTGTAATCCCAGCACTTTGGGAGGCTGAGGTGGGTGGATCACCTGAGGTCGGGAGTTCAAGACCAGCCTGGCCAACATAGTGAAACCCTGTCTTTACTAAAAATACAAAGCCGCGCGTGGTGGTGCACACCTGTAATCTCAGCTACTTGGGAGGCTGAGGCAAGAGAATCGCTTGAACCCAGGAGGTGGAGGTTGCAGTGAGCTGAGATTGTGCCACTGCACTCCAGCCTGGGTGACAGAGCAAGACCCTGTCTCAAAAAAAAAAAAAAAAAAAAAAAAAAAAAAACATAAAAAACCAGACACATCCCTCACAGACATATCCAAAATCATGTTTAACCATGTATCTGGACATTACATGACCCAGTCAATTTGATACATAAATTACCTCTCTCATAGCTGGATTCTCAGTCTGCTCTGCATTTCGTTTGTTGGGATGTATTGTTTTGGTTGAAGTATATGAAGACAGTCTGGCCTTACATAGATGAAAAGGGAGTTAGGGAACGGAGGCTGTCATTCAGTCCCTGAAAAGGTGTCAGTGACCCTCAGGGATTTTTGGACTACACTTTGAGAAGCACTTTTCTAGAACATAGTTATAAACTGAAGAAATGGAACCGTCACGAGCAGATAGGAAAAAAGCTCATATAGAGTTATTGGAGAAAAAATGTAGTGTTACTAATAATGGTTAAATATCTAAGGTTGATTAATAACTTGAGTATCAAATTTCTTCTGTTACCTTCAATTTTCTTTAAATTGCAGTGATTACCTGTTAGATGCAAGATATAGAGGAAGGGAGCTACACTGTCACTGAGGGAAAGTAGTTAAGACAATCCCTGAGCATAAAAAGCATAGTACCTGGGGCCATTAAATGGAAGAGGGTTGTTTTGGGTTGAATTGTGCCCTCCCAAATTATATGTTGAAGTCCTAATCCCCAGTACCTCAGAATGTGACCTTATTGGTGATTGCAGGTGTAATTATTTAAGATCACACTGGAGTAGGGTTTGCTCTCAATCCAATCTGCCTGGTGTCCTTATGAGAGAGGAAAGCACCATGTGAGGAGAAAAACATACAAAGATGGCCATGTGAAGATGGAGGCGGAAATTGGAATTTTGCTGCCACACCCAGGGAATGCCTGGGGCTTCCAGAAGGTAGAAGTAGCAAGGAAGGACCTTCCCCTAGGGGCTTCAGAGGGAGCATGACCCTGCCAACACCTTGATTTCAGACTTCTGGCCTCCAGAACTGCAAGATAATAAATTTCTCTTGTTTTAAGCCACCTAGTTTGTGTCACTTTGTTATAGCAGCCCTAGGAAACATAATGGGATGTATTTCTAAATAATATTCTCTGAGGGCGTATTTTTGGTAGAGCACAGTCCAAAAATTGATGTCTTCCTTTTTTTCCTGTTTCATAAAATACAAACCATGATGGACCCTACAGCATTTCATTTCATCCTTTATGCCTGGGTTCCTCAGAATAGCTGGAACATTATGCCGCTTTCTAGTTCACTTCCTTCTTTTCTCCTTCTTGTACTTTTGTTGTTCATCTTTGTTACTGTCATCTGAGTTACCTTTGTTTCTTCATGGAAAACTGGCTTTTGCTACATTGTCTTCCTCTCTTTTATTGGTTTCTTTTACTTCAACATACATTTCCCATTCAGTGCCTGAAGTTCTCAGATACTTCATCTAACCTCCAGCAATCTTTACTTCCATATCTCCTTCCAGTCTTCTCCTACCTGTACATAGTTACTCATTCCATGATCACAGTCTAGACCTTGTCATCACCAGCTACCTTACTACAAATGTCTCGTCCTCTATTCCCTTCCAGCTACTGCTTTGGTCAATATTTTGCTCCCTGTTACGGTGAAATTTTTAAGAGTTGTGTCGCCGGGCGCGGTGGCTCAAGTCTGTAATCCCAGCACTTTGGGAGGCCGAGACGGGCGGATCACGAGGTCAGGAGATCGAGACCATCCTGGCTAACACGGTGAAACCCCGTCTCTACTAAAAACTACAAAAAACCAGCCGGGCGACGTGGCGGCGCCTGTAGTCCCAGCTACCCGGGAGGCTGAGACAGGAGAATGGCGTGAACCTGGGAGGCGGAGCTTGCAGTGAGCTGAGATCCGGCCACATCACTCCAGCCTGGGTGACAGAGCGAGACTCCGTCTCAAAAAAAAAAAAAAAAGAAAAAAAGAAAAAAAAAAGAGTTGTCTATACGTTGAATATCCTATCCTCATTTTTAAAAAGTCAGGTTTATTGGGGGTATAAATTAAATATATCAAAATTTACTGTTTTAAGTGTACAGTGTGTCAAGTGAGCTTTGACATAAGTATACTGTCATGCAGCCACCACCACATTTGAGATAGACAACATTGCCTTCACAAAAAGGAACTTCACAAAAAGTTCCTGTGTGCCCCTTTGTAGTCAGTTACTTCCCCAATTCCTAGTCCCTGCAACTACTTACCTAATTTCTTTCTCTTTAGTTTTACCTTTTCCGAATAATATAGTGTATAGACTTTTGAATCTGACTTCTTTCACTTGGCTTAGCTTTTGAGATTTATCCATGTTGTTGCATGTATCAATAATTTGTCCACTTTAATTTTTATTACTGAGTAGTATTGTTTGTGTATAGGTTTTTCGGCGGACATATTGCCTTATTTCTCTTGGCAAATACCTAGGAAGGGCCAGACACGGTGGCTTGCGCCTATAATCCCAGCACTTTGGGAGGCTGAGGTGGGTGGATCACTTGAGGTCAGGAGTTTGAGACCAGCCTGGCCAATATGGTGTAGTAGAAACTCCATCTCTACTAAAAATATAAAAGTTAGCCAGGTGTGGTAGCACATGTCTGTAATCCCAGCTACTCGGGAGGCTGAGGCAGGAGAATCACTTGAACCCGGGAGGCAGAGGTTGCAGTGAGTCAAGATGGTGCCAGTGCACTCCATTCTGGGTGACAGAATGAGACTGTGTCTCAAAAACAAAAAACAGAAACAACCCCTAGGAATGGGTTTGTTGAGTGATAAGGTAACTGTATGTTTAACTTTAGAAGAAAGTACCAAACTGTTTTTCCAAAGTGGCTGTACCATTTTGTATCCCAGTAGTGTATGAGAGTTCTGGTTGCCCTGCATTCTTGGCAGCTGTTGGTATCATCGGTTTTTTCTTTTTTTTCCTTTTTTTAATTTTAGACACTCTAGAAGGTGTATTATGGTGTTTCACTGTGATTTTAACATGCATTTCTCTAATGACTAATGATATTTAGCATCTTTTTGTGTGCTTATTTGCACCCCCCCCCCCCCCCACCGTGTTTCTTCTTCAGTGAGAGATCTGTTAAAATCTCTTCCTGATTTTTTATGGCTGGTTTGTTTCATTTTTTGAGCTTTGGAGGTTCTTTATAGCTCCAGATGCAAGTCCTTTATCAGTTATTTCTTTTGCAAAGACAGTCTGTGGCATGTTTTTGTATTCTCCTGTCTTTGAAAGACAGAAGTTTTAATTTTGATAAAATTTGTTTATTGATTTTTTTTTCCTTTTGTAGTTTGTACGTCTTGTGTACTATCTGAGTAATCTTGACCTAATCCTATGTCACTGAGATTTTTCTTCTATGTTTTCTTCTAGACCAGGGTTTCTCAGCCTTGGCACTATTGACATTTTGGGTTGCATAATTCTTCATTGTAGGGGGCTGTCATGTGTATCCTAAGATGTTTAACAGCACTCCTGGCCTCTTCCCACTAGATAACAGTAATAGTCCCCCAAGTTGTAACCATCCAGAATGGTTTCTGACATTGCCAAATGTTCCATAGTTGAAGGAAGAGGTGTGTCAAAATCTCTCCCAACTAAGAACTGCTTTTTCAGAAGTTTTATAGTTTTAGGTTTTACATTTATGTCTAAGATCCATTTTGAGTTGGTTTTTGTATATGGTGTGAAGGAAGCATTCAAGTTGTGTTTTTTTTACATACAAATATGTAATTGTTATTCCAGCACCATTTGCTATATTTTTTCCAGTGGATTTCTTGACATCTTTGTAAAAAAATTAATTGACTTTATATTTATGGGTCTGTTTCTGCACACTATTCCATTGATTTACGTATGTATCCTCATGCCAATATTACACTCTTAGTAACTATACTGTCTTAAAATCAGGTTGTGTGAGTTTTCTCACTTTGTTCCTCTTTTTAAGAATTGATTATTTTAGATCTTGGAATTTCTATATAAATTTTAGAATTAGCTTGCCCAATTTATATTTTAAAGCCTGCTGGAATTTTTTATTAAGATTTCATTGAGTCTATAAATCAATTTAAAGAGAATTTTGAAATCTTAACAATATTGAATTTTCTAATCCATAAACATGACAGTTCTTTTAGTTTATTATTTCTCTTTAATGTCTTCATCAATGTTTTGCTGTCTTCAGTGTGCCAATCTTACATGTTTTGTTAGACTTACTGGTATTTTTAGAAATTTCTATTTCTGATTATTCATTATGAGTGTATAGAAGTATAATTGACTTTTTGTATTGACCTTGTGTCCTGTGACCTTGCTAATCTCACTTACTAGTTTTAGTAGCTTTTTAAAAAATATTCTTTAGGAGTTTCTATGCAGAGTTGTATCAACTGTGTTTTGTTTTTTCCTTTTAAAAAGATTTGTCATTTCTTTTTTTCTTTTTTTTTCTTTTTGCTTTATTACGCTGGCTAGGATCTGCCTGTTCTTCTACTTGATCTACTTTGTGTTCTGACCCCAACCGTTTGAAAGCAAGTATCACCAGCAATATTTATGTAGCTGAATACAGTGAATACTTTTCTGTCCTCACCTTAGGTACAATAAATAGCATTTGACACTATTATTAATCATTACGTAACTTCTTTAAATTATTTCCTTTCTTGGATTCTCCTGGTTTTCTTTCTACTCATCTGGCTGTTCTTTCTCAGTATCCTTTGCTACTTTATCTTCCTTTGTTAAACCTTAGAATCAGAATTTGTAAGCTGTGGACCCAAGTATGACTCAAATGTGGCTTGCAGAAACCAATTTTCTTTTTTTTTTTTTGGCACAATGTTTTAACACTTTTGAAATAGAATACTTTAAAGTGAACAAGCAGTGCATAGTTAGCCACAAATCCCATTACTCTCCAATTCCAGGATGGATTACTCCATTTGTCTTACCCCCATACCCCTATACACATTGAGTTTTTAACCTCTGCTTGAAACGTTGGAATGTTTGTGGTCTCATCCAGATCCAGGACTTTAAATACATCTGTATGCTGATAAATCCCAAAGATGTATCTCAAACTTTTACTTCTCCCGCAAAATTTGTTTGTATTTGTCAGAATGCTTATATGTTGTCCCTCCCCACATCTGTCAAAAATATTTAGAGATTTGTTGACCTTTTTATATTGATTTAAAAGGTATAACACAAAGAATATTTGATGATTGAAATGTAGCAAGAAAATACATAATGCAGAAAGTAAAAAAAGGTTGAACAGATTATTTTAAAAATTCAGTTTATAATGGGAAATTATAAGAAGATGTTTGCATAGGAGAAGACTGATTCAGTAATGAGAGAAAAATGGATGAAGGAAAGTGGGAGAATCACATAGGAAGGAAATCACTGAAAAAAATTGGAATGAGATGGGAAAGCCTTTGAGAGGCAGAGCAACTTTTTTTTTTTTTTTTTCAAGTCATAAGATAGAAATCTGGTAATGGGGATTGTAGATCTGTGGTTGAAGACAAGGGAGTTCCTCTCTCCTGCTGTATACTTATTGAAGATCATCAGTTGAAAATTAGGAACGATAGATAGTTCTGAGGAGAGAAGTTATGAAATCGCAACTCACCAGGATAATGTAGTAGGATTTCCAGGCAATACTGAGTGCCCTTCAGGTTTAGTGACATCAATTTAAAGAAAAGCCAGTCAGTGTGGGATGTGATTTCTCCAGCAAAGTGCTGCTGATTGGGTTCACGCAAGGGGACAGTTCCATCAGTGTTAGCTTTTGCTAAGCAAATAGGATAATGGGAGAAAAAGGCAAGAAAGTTAAGGGTGTTTGCAAAGCAGTGATTATAAGGATGACTCTGAACTTTCAGAGGGGCAAAGATGGAAATACAGATAAGAAAGGAATAATGACAAGTATAAATGTGATAGGATAGTTGTCTCCATAAAGTTAAAAAATTATTGCAGTAGAGGAACTAGAGAGTAAGTGATCTGTGGAGGTCAGAGGATGGGCAGGAAGACTAATGGATACATCTGTCACTATTAGGGAGGAGTGAATTATGGGATACAGGCTCAAACCATGGTTAGAGAGGCTAAGAAGATGAATCAGGGGACCAGTGATTTTTGCTTTAGTGAGTCACAAAATGATTGGAATTCTCCTGCTTTAAAACCTTTTGTTGGCTCACTAACCTATCCCCTATAGAATGGAGTGCCCTCAAAATAAAAAATGTAAAATTTAATCATTCTCATATTCCTTTTATTTTCAAGTATCAGAAAGGCGAAAAGCATGTTTCCAGTAGCAATTTGATGTTATAGAACTGATTAATTTATTCAGTGTAGAAGGGATTGAGGTATTTTGGAATATCAAAAGTCTGCTATCCCATAAGTGTAGTGTTAATATTTTAGAATATTTCTCTCTAAATTTTTTTCTTTGCACGTATTTGTATAACTGATATTATGTAGTGGATAGTGGGTATCTTTTTTCTTAAACTTTTACTATATGAACATTTTATTAATGAATTTTAAATATTGGAAATGCCTCTTCAAAGACAAAAGTCTTGTTAGAAAATGTTTGTGAAAATATTTGTAAATTGTAATGCATTTTCTTTTTATGGATTCTGGGCCACCTGGGAATTAAAAGATTCCAATATTCTCTTAGAAACCTTTGAGTTGATCAAGGAAGAAGAGTCCAGTAGTGGAATACTTACAAAATAATGGAAATACATTATATATCTAAAGTTGCTATCAATATAGTGCCACTTTCTCATTTTTTTAGTTAAATAAATAAAGCAAATTGAATGAATTAATTATTTAACCAAAGATTTTATATAAAGAATGAAAAACTTGTAATCCCAGCACTTTGGGAGGCCAAGACAGGGGAATTGCTTGAGTGTGGGAGTTCCAGACCAGCCTGGGCAACATAGTGAGACCCCCGTCTCTACAAAAAGTTTTAAAAAATTAACTGAGTGCCTGCCAGTAGTCCCAGCTACTCAGGAGACTGAGGATGACAGGATCACTTGAACTTGGAGGCAGAGGTTACAGTGAGCTGAGATTGTGCCACTGTATTCTGGCCTGGTTGACAGAGCAAGACGCTGTCTCACACACACAAAAAAAAGAAAAATTGCAAATACAGGAAACATGGTAAATAGGAAAACAAGTTATAAAATATAATACAGTTGTTAAATTCAAGAAATAGATAAAAATAGATATATTCCTAGTAAATACAGTTAAGAAAAAAAAATCTCAATGAAATAGACTTTCTACAAAACTATCAGTATTTTATAGAGGTAGACTAGGATTACTAAGGCGGAAATTGAGAAAATTATGATAGTACCAGCTATCAAAAAGGTTTTTGGAACTAATAGATTCACTGATAAATCTTTTAAATTTTTAAAGAAAATTGAAGTTGCTTATATAAAATAAATACTGAACAATGTTATGAAACAAGAAAATGAGGGCATTCTAAAATACTGATTAATCTTAGTTATGACCATATATGTGAGAAAATGTTAAAGAATATGCTAGCAAACATTTAAACGTCTGCTCTACCACTACTGTGTAAGAAATGTGAACATGCTTCAATATAAAGAAATTTATTGACTTGGGAGGCTGAGGTAGGAAGCTCAAGTGCTTGAGCCCAGAGTTTGAGTCCAGCCTGGGCAACATAGCAAGAACCTGTCTCAAAATAAAAAATAAAAAAAAAAGTTGCCATCCTTTATCAGGTTTAACTGGGGAAAAAGATGCTATAACGTAGTTTGAGCTAATTTAGTGTTCATTTCTAATCGAATTATTTGAAAATGAAAAATATCATGATAGAATATACTAACTAGTGTTAAATCCAAAAGGAAAATGCCTTTTAAACTTGTCACCATTAGTATTTAATTCAACTTTAATACAGCGTTGTTATTTAATGTAATCTGTAGATTGGTGCCAGTCCATGATTTGCTTGTTACTGGTCTGTCAAGAGATAAGTGTAGAAATTGAGAGGAAGTGTTTCGAAACTTTTATAGTAGTTTGATAGAGTAATTTTATCTTTTTTTAGACCTAGAAATCAAACATTTGGGCTTGTGTTTTATATCTTGGGCTTATATTAAGACTTTTAAATTTCATTTTTCTAGTTATTTTTACTAGTTTTAAAAATTAGCTTATTTGTCATTAATTTTTGTTAACATTTTAGTAAAGTGTCAGTCTGTGATGAATTGGAAGTAGGAAAAACTGGTCCTTCCCCATAAGTAGTCTGAGAAGCAGTTCTGTGAATCTTGCCACTAATTTAAGAGTAAATAGTTGGAGGAGACAAATGTATCACATTCATGGGTGATATAATAATGTTATATACTGAGAAGAGCCAGGGATCCTTTAGAAACTAGTAGAGCTAATAAAAATTCAGTCAAGTGAATTCCCAACTTAAAGCTGGAGTGAATACTTCAGCTTTAGGTTTGGAATATTTTTTTCAGTTTTATTATTATTTTATTATTATTGAGTTGTAAAATGTTATGTAGAACCAAATCTATTGATTTAATGATCAGAACTAACAAAAAATATAGTAGAAATGCCAGTGATTCTTCCACACTTCAAGAGATGTGTAGTGGGACCCACAAATCGGCCCAGCCCTTGCGTGCACCATGTTTGGCCCCTTCTAGCGTCGCCTCCATGAAGCAAGTGGCTCAACAGCTCTGGCTGAAGGCTGGACTCAACCATGTAAATGTTTCCCAGGCAGCTGCAGACTTGAAACAATTCTGTCTGCAGATTGCTCAACATGACTCTCTGCTGACTGGAGTATCTTCAAGTACCAATTCCTTCAGACCCCAGCAAGTCTGTTCCTTTTTGTAGTAAAATGAACCTTTCAAAGGTTTCCCAAGCCACTTCACATGATACAGTGAATATTCAAAAGAGAGCTACATTTGAAGCCTGTACAAAAGCTTATCCCTGGAACACATGTGCCATAATATGCAAACTTCTACTTTTGTTAGTCCTTAATATCTACCTTTCTGAATTTTCATGAATTTCTATTTCACAAGGGTAATTGTTTTATATACACTGGTAGTGGCATACAATGAAACTTAGTATGAAAGATTTTTTTGCATTAAAGAAAGAGATATGTAATAATGGGAAGAGGTCTAAAATGTGGTTAATATTGTGAGAAACAGAACAACTTTACATTTTCTAAACTTTGATGAGAATGTCATTAAATAGGAAGCTATGTGATACATGAGTGGACATTTTAATCTAAATATTAATATGTATGGTAACTCAGTTAATGACTTAGCATGTTTTCCTTTAAAATTTTTCTAGAAAACAGAATCTTGGCATTGTCTTCCTCAAGAAATGGACTCTTCCCAAACCTTGGATACATCCCAGACCAGGTTTAAGGTGAGAAGAGAAGATACTGAAGTGTCAGACTTCCCCTCTCTGGAGGAGGGTGTATTGACCCAATCAGAAAATCAAGTAAAGGAACCCAACAGAGGTCTCTTCTGTTCTCCATTGCTAGGTAATGCCTCTTTATTTTAACTAGTAGTAATACCTCACATTTGTAAGTTTTGCGGGGACTGCAAGTGTTAACTTTACCCTTTTTGAGTGAAGGAGCTCTGTAGAGACCTACTCAAAGGGGTAAGCTTATTTCTGTTTTTTTGGTTTGTTTGTTTTTGTTTTTTTTTTTACTGGCTAGCTGATCTGGTTATATTAAGTGTGCAGTTGCCTCTCATTTTGTCACATCCCGTTGCTCACAGAAGGCAGAAAGGTGATAACTGTCTACTGTGTATACCTCCTCAGTCTTGAGTTTGCAGAGTTTTTGGGATGAATAATATATTATATTTTGGTTCTTTCAGCGGTGGAGACTCCATGATCCCCCCCCAAAAAACAAAAAACAAATGTTCATATTTACCTTTTTTGATTTTTAGAATCAATTAAGGCATGTGTTATTATCCTCAGCTTTCAAACCAAAAGTTGATGTAAAGAGGTTGAGTGGCTTGTCTGAGGTAGATCTTGCTGCTTTCCTCATAGAACTGATTTATTAGCTCTTTATAAAAGATAAACTTTAAGTACTTTTAAAATCATTAAGGGGTTCAATCATGAAGATGGTTTTATAGTTTTGTAAAGAAGCATGAATAGGACTTAATTCAGCAAGTTCTTTGCAACATAAACTAATGCTATCCAAATCAAGATATTAGTGCCAACATATTCTATGATGTGAATTATTAAAGTCAATTTTAGGTCCACATTTTAAGAAGGATTTTGACAAAATTAGAGTACCTTTGTGGGAGGAGATGACTATCTTTTGATAGACAAAAGAGAAGACTTTGCTATGGTCAAATATTTGAAGGGCTGTTATGCTAAAGAGGAAGCAACTTAGTTTTTATTCATTCATGTAACAAATATCTAAGTGCCTCCTGTGTGTTTGATGCTAGGGATATAAAGATGAAAGCTACCTCCTCTTCTGGGAAGGCAATCCAGTAAACAGAAAATAACAGTACCATGGGATTTGTATTATAATGGTGTAGAGCAGGATCTGCAAACTATAGCTTATAGGCCAAGTCTTGATTTTGTACCTTCCATCTGCTAAGAATGATTTTTGCATTTTTAAAGGATTGTAAAAACAAACAACCATAGTATATGTGACAGATTATATATGACCAACAAAACCGAAAATATTTACCATCTGACCTTTCATAAAAAAATGTTTGCTAACTCCTAGTCTAGAGTTTAAAATGAATACATAACTTAAAAGGAAACTGTTTTTCAAATTGATATAAAAAAGAACTTTCTAATAGTCAAAACCATTTAATAGCAGAAAGGCTATGTAACGACAACAAAAAGTGAGCTTCATGTCACTGCAAAATGTCTAGCAAAATTCTGTAGGATTTTAGCACTGGGGAGGAGATTGTACTTTGTGACCTAAAATGTTTTCTAATGTAAAGTTTTGTAACTCTGGCTTCTCATTTACTATAGATAGGGCAGAACATTTTAAATTATTGGAGTAGGTTCCTGGATCTGATTGGCAGAGGAAATTTTATCATTACTGTTTTGTTATGCATAAGTACTAACATTGTGATAATTAGGCTCTCACCAATGGCAAATGTCATTGATGATGACTGGTGCCAGAATGGTTAGATACCTCAAAAAAAAAGGGATCCAAGCCAGTAACAGATGTCGATACTTGAGGAAACAAGAAGCGGTTGAAAGCTGAAAGAAAAAGGCATGGCAAGTAAAATACACTACCTTTCCATCACACGCACACACAAGTAATGTTGTACACTTGAGAATCATTAACTCTTCAGCTTTGGCCTGCTCCTTTAGCAAATACTTTTTCCGATTTACCTGATTTAACTGTCCAGTTCCGCCCTGAAATATTCTTAAATATTTAAGGAGATGCTGAAATGCTGCTTATAACTTACTTGTTACTTACTATTCCTTACTCATACCTAAATAGCTATTTTAGGTACTGAGGATTTCTGTGGGTTCTGAAACCTGGTTAGGGATAACTCTAATTTTTTTTTAGAAAAGACTCAGGTTCTTTAAATACGCAGCCTACAGTTAACTGGAAATAGCTTTACTTGCCCAAAGGTCCCCCTTATAGCATTAGCTCTAGTGTATTTGGGGACTTTGTTAAAAACTCTTCATGATTTTTAGAGGGGTGAAGGACTGTTATGGAGGTTTAAGACTGCTTCTCTGTGCCAAGGCCAAAGAGGAACCATACCAATTGTTCCTTGGTGGCAAAAGTTGTTGTATATCAGTTTCTCACTTTAAATTAATTCATTCAGTAAGTAAATGACTCTCTTTTGAGTACCTATTAAGTGTAGCAGGTACTTTGCTAGGCACTGAGGTTATAGCTATGGATAAAGTAGACACAGAGTTGACAATTTATATGGGAAGTGGATCGAAGAAAGATTAAAACAAGAGGGTGATGAATTATATGGAAGGTGTGCAGGGTATAAGAGCAGTGACGGTACGCGTTATGACCAAGTGAAGGACAGATGACAACATGGTGAGCTCTGTGAACTCTAGGTTTTCGGTAATTTCAGGGGGAAAAGTGGTGTGAGAGAGGAGTCCTCACTTTGAACACAGTGTTACAGGCATTCTGAAATCAAGAGAGTATTCTGATTAAAATAAGAATGATTTAAGTCAACATTCAGGAAATCACAAGAATTTTTTTTTTTTTTTCATTAAAGCAGCAGTTCAAACTTTTTGGGTAACAGGATTCTTTTACACATTTAAAAATCGCTGACAACTCCAAAGAGCTTTTGTTTATTTGGGTTATTGATATTTCCCATATTAGAAATTAAAACTGAAACATTTAAAATTTATTAATTCATTGAAAAAGTACATATTTTATAAAAAATAACTTTTCTAATACAAAAATGTTTAGAAATATGGCCATGTTTTACTTAAACAATTCTATAATGTCTGACATAATAGAAGACAGCAAGATTCTCATGTCTGTTTCTGTATTCAGTCTGTTGCCGTATCATACATTCTGTAGCTTCTGGAAAATGTCACTGTATCTTTTTGAGAGAATGGGAGTGAATAAGGCAAATGATATCTTAATATTATTTTGAATAAAATTTCAACAGTAGGTACCTCCTAAGAGTGTCTTAGGGCCCAGGAGCTCCTGTGCTATACTTTGACATAACAGCTGTAGTCTGTATTATGTAAGATGGGAAGAAACACTAATAATAGTTAAGAGCATTTGCTAAAAGTTGAAATGCTTGGGTTCAAATCTCACTGTGGCATTTCAGCTACTTGAATGCGGACAAGTTACTTAATGCTTTGTAAGTTTTGTAATCATGTTTCCTCACTGATAAGATATGTATAATAATACCTATCTTTCAAGGTTGTCATGAGGATTAAATGAAATATTGTGTGTTAAGTACCTTGACTTTGTCAGGCTCTCAATAAATGATAGCTGCTACTGCTGTTGCTTTTATATTATTATTCTAATGCTTGTAGAATTCTCCATAAGGCAGCATATGTAGGTGCTTTAAAGTATTACATAAGTAAGTAAATAATCAATTTTCAGCATTAATCAGCATTTTTATATTTGAAACTTTGCAGTCATACAAGATAGCTTTGCTTCTCCTGATTTGCCTTTGCTGACCTGTTTGACACAAGACCAAGAATTTGCGTCTGATTCTTTATTTCATCAAAGTGAACTAAGTTTTGCACCTCTGAGGTAGGATGATTTATTTGCATGTAACCTTTCTCCTTTCTTGTTCTATGTTGTTACTAATATTAGTGACTTCAGGCTAAGGTGGTACTTTGAGGTGGGGCTTAGATACTCTTAGGACACACTCTGAAGGTAACAAAGTCCTGTACTAGGACTTGATGCATATTAATTTGGCAGAGTAACATGTAGAGATGAACTAGATGACAGTAGTTTATTTAAAAATAGTTCCTAATGTATTCAGGCATTTCAGGCATATTTTAATTTAGAAGACACACTGGATTTTCCTTCTCATAAACCTCCCCATCTGCTGCTCATCATCTCTCTCCTCCCTCTCACCCTTATTCTGCAAAAAGCATTTATTTCTAGGTCACTAACTTGTTTGGCACTCTCATTTTGTTCAGCTGTTATTGAATGAGACTAGTTAGCTCTCCTTACCTTATAGGAGGTGTGAGTATGAAGTAAGAAGATTTTTATGAACAGACATATCCAGATTAACAGATACTCCAAATTCATGTCCTTTAGAATAGTCATAATGGGAGAAAAGTCTGGAATTTTCAAAACATATTTGGAATTATTCAAGAATATGTTTTCCTCTTCTAGAACTGAAAAGAAAACCCACCTTAAATTAAAAACTATAGATGTTTAGGAAGTAAAAAGTAACCTCTGTCCTTATATATTACCTTATATCAGTTTTATGAAAAGTGATCTGTACACATTTTTAGATCATCAACTAATGATTAAGTTACTGTTGTGTTTGGGGAATAGATCACTTCTTGAGTGGTTTCTTTCTCTTTTTGTCTTTTTGTTGTTGTTGTTGTTGTTTTTATCTAGATGGAGTCTTGCTCTGTTGCCCAGGCTGGAGTGCAGTGGTGCCATCATGGCTCACTGTAACCTCTAACTTCTAGGCTCAAGCAATCCTCCTGCCTTAGCCTTCACAATAGCTAGTACTACAGGCATGTGCCACCATGCCCAGCCAATTTTTAATTTTTTTGTAGAGATAGGGTCTTGCCATATTGCCATGGCTTGTCTTGAACTCCTGGGCTTCAGGTGATCCAGAGTGCTAGGATCACAGGTGTGAGCCATTGTGCCTGGCCTTGCATAGTTTTCAAGAGCACAATAAATGACAACTAGTAAAAAAATTAATGCAGGTTAAATGAAAAATCATGGTAGGCATCGTTATGAAAATCACGTTCTGTGTCTGTTGTTTTACGAGAAGCCTGAGATAATATCAGGGTTGGAGGGTGGTAGTTCACCTTTTGGTTAAAAAGAATTTTTTTGTTCAGTCATTAGCCATCTTAAAGGAGTCTGAAATTAGGAGAGCTTTGTTTTTCAATGCACTTTTCAAATAAACTTGATTTTAGTGACATGTATTTTTGTATTAGTACTTAAAAATTAAATGTTTTTAATGTGTTATTTATTTATTTTTAACTGTATATTTTCAGGGGAATTCCTGATAAGTCTGAAGATACTGAATGGTTTTCTCGACCATCGGAAGTTAGTGAAGCTTTATTCCAGGCTACTGCAGAAGTAGCTTCAGACTTAGCAAGCAGTTGCTTTAGTGTATCTCAGCACCCGCTTATAGGGAGCACAACTGTTGGGTCTCAGTGCCCTTTTTTACCTTCTGAACAAGGGAATAATGAAGAGACGATTTCATCTGTTGATGAACTGAAAATTCCCAAAGACTGTGATCGTTATGATGATCTTTGTTCATATATGTCATGGAAGACACAAAAAGATACACAGCAGCCTGAAACCAATTTAGCTGATAAAGATCAAGTTTCAGTTGCAACTTTCTCTGACATAACCGATGAAAACATAACTGCTAAAAGAAGTGACCATTTTGATGCTGCTTATTCATATGGGCAGTATTGGAAAGAGGAAGCTTCACCTAAGCAGGCAGAAACATATTTAACCAGTAAGTACCCTGATTCTTTTTCAGATTCATCTGACACAATTGATAAAAATAAAATTTCCAAGGGAAGTAACAGTTTTAGTGTCCCCTTTTCCTATGTGCCATGGAACAGAGAGGGAACTTTGCACCACCCAGAAACATGTGTAATCAGTAAGGACTGTGTTTCCTTTCCATATGAAGTTGCTGCTCATTATAATAATAAAATGTCATATTCTTTCTTGTGTTGTTTGTTGGAAAGAAGAGGAAAAGGGGTTCCCTTGACTTCTGATAGTCATTATTTTGAGAATGTTTATTTAAGGGCTCCAGCTGAGATTGAGGTGAAACAAAAGACGGATTCTTTGGAGGGTTATGAAAGAAATGAAGAAGGTTTACAGAAAGAATCATCTCAATGTTTTGAACTAACAGAGACTAGAAATAATTTATCTTCAGAAGTGCAACCCAGATCCTCAGGAATAAAGTGTTTTAGGAATGTTATAGCTCCTGATAATTCTGTAAAAGTTTCAGAAGCACATGTACTCTCCAGGGAACATGATACCTCTAAAATGGAGGCTTCTGGTGGTCCTCTTCAGACTGTTATATCCAACTTGGATGAGACATCAGAACAAGTGTTTTTTCAAGAGGAAAGAAACCAAAAGAGAACTTCTCTTTTTGGTGAGAAAAACATTGATGCTACTGAAAATGTAGCCTTTGAGGCAGTTATTGCCTCTATTGAGCCTTCTAAGAAAGAGAGTACAGTAAATGACATCTAAGCTGACATCAATAAATATTTAACAGATGACAGCCAAGAGAGAGAACCAAAAAATCCAGATCTTTCTCCATTAAATTATAAAGATGAAAACTCTTTATTTGATAGGCTTAAACATGCATGCTATCAGTCTGCTCCTGGGGTGTTTGAACCAACAGCTTCAAAACCATTGTTGCATATAAAGGATGATAATGGTAGCTTCCTATACTGGCATCCAAATTTAAAATCACCCCCTAATGCTGTTCAGGAAATGTTCATTAAGCCACTTTGTGTTATTCCAGAGCTTAAGTCATCTGCTTCTTTGAGTGAAAAATCTTACAACCAGACTGTTGGTCTTGGCAAAACACAGTCAACTTTATTTCAGTGTGATGTAAGCAATGAACCATTTCTTCCCTTTTGGAAGATAAAGTCTGTTCCTTCTCTTGACCTTGCAGAGAAGGTAGGATCTTCAGATGTTATTTATCATGTGAAAGTATTAACTTCAGATTCTTTGGTTTTACAAGATTTAAAGCAGCCAACCTTTGAAGAAGTTGCAGATTACTCAGACTTTAATTTGGGTAAGGATGTTAACTATAGAAATGCCATTAAAGGTCCACCTGCAGCTGTAGGAAGCAGCTTTTCAGCAAACTTGGTGGCATGTGATGCAAAGTCACACACAAAGTGCTTTTACCATTGGCCAGTGATGCATCATTAATTGCAGTCGCCCGAGACACATTGCTGAAAGCTGATACAGGCCAAGGTGAAATTCCTTGGCCTGTGGGAGCTGAGTCTAGTTTTACTATACATACAATTATGCAAAATGACTCCTATTTTGTAGAGGGCCTGCAGGGGAAGGCTGAGTCTGACGTCATTACTCTGGATGGCCTAAATGAAAACGCTGTTGTGTGCAGTGAAAGAATTACTGAACTACAAAGAAAGGTGAGACACAATAAAATGATAGTTGTAAGAAACATGGCCTTTTTCAGTGTTGTTTCAGGAAATGGTATTGTTTGTGTTTATTTTACTTTTTACTGTTTCCTGGGTACATGACCAATGTGATTTGACTGGTGAGTACATTGCGCTAGCAGCTTTAGAGAATTTTCATGATAATCTAGAGATGCATGACAGCTCCCTGCACTGGCAGCCTACTTTACAACTACCATCTGAGAAGGAAAGCAATTTTGAAAAGCCTGTAAGTTTTTCTATTTGACATTTTTTCTGGGTGGGGAGAGGAATATTTTATTTGAAAAAATTTCAAATTTTATTTGAAAATATTTTATTTGAAAAATTACATCTTTCATTACCAGCTTGTAACTTGTACCTGTTCTTTATCTGATATCCAGGAATATGTTCCATTAGAGGTTGGTATGAAAGAAATGTTTATGTTTCATAGACTGTAAGACTTAGTTCTGGGGTGTCTTGGAAAAGGCCATCCCCTGGGGCTCCAGGCCTTTCATATTGAGGCAGCCTAACTCTTCCTAGTTGTGCCAGCAATAGTCTTTAGACAGTGTTAAGATTAGAGTTATTCATGGGAACATTCAGAAGCTTGTACTTTGAATGTTTTCCTCTGGTCTTCAATGTACAAGCCTTGAAGCAGTCCCTGGAATATTTAAGTATTTCTTTTTAGAAGCTCCTGAAAGACTTGACTTCAGAGGTGTCTTGAAAGTTTTAAGACCCATGTTTGACCAGGAAGGATAATGAATTGCTTAATGTCCAAACTGGCCAGTGCCTCTCCAAAGGGAAGTATCTCCTTCCCAAATGAGCAACACACTAATGTATATACATGTCCCTTCCCGCTCTCTATTTATATCATTATTACCATTGTGTGTATACTAGAAACTGGCAACTCTAGGGTGTCATAAAAATTTTATGTCAGCCCTTTTTTTTTTTTTTTTTTTTTTTTAAAGTTCTGGGGCACATGTGCAGAACGTGCAGGTTTGTTACATAGGTGTACATGTGCCATGGTGGTTTGCTGTACCCATCAACCTGTCATCTACATTAGGTATTTCTCCTAATGCTATCCCTCCCCTAACCCCCTACCCGCTGACAGGCCCCGGTGTGTGATGTTCCCCTCCCTGTGTCATTCTTTTATAGAAGGCTTTTATTTGCTTGGATCTTTGGATCCCTTGGCATTAATGTTCCTCTGGTCCTGTTGAATGAATATCCTCTTTGTTGTTGTCTGGTACTGTAAGTCCCAAGGTGGGGCCCTACTTCCTTGTGATATATCCTTATATCCTGTTATTAAATACTGTTAGATAAAATAGTGATGTACTTAATGTTATTTCTCTTTTCCTGTTTTCCTATGTATAAGATTTTTGTAAAGCTCTATTAGTTTGGGTTACACCCACATTTAGACCTTTAGATTCAGATTGTTGGTAGAAAATGAACAAAGATATTATGATGAACTTTTATTTATAATTTATTACATTTATTAAAATTTTTTTAACAGAATCACTAGGTTAGTTTTATTTTCTTCAGTATTCTAAGCTAGGCATTCTTTAATTTTAATCT
This sequence comes from Rhinopithecus roxellana, assembly GCF_007565055.1. Lineage (NCBI taxonomy): Eukaryota > Metazoa > Chordata > Mammalia > Primates > Cercopithecidae > Rhinopithecus > Rhinopithecus roxellana. The sequence continues at coordinate 26,801,724 of NC_044565.1, forward strand.
GATAACAGTGGGGATGAAAATGATAGTTAACACTTTGTGCTCAAGTACTGTGCTAGGAGGTTACATGTATGTATCAATTCATTTTTGTCCTCTGTCAATTCTGTCAAATAGAATTGTTAGAGATTATTATCATCCCTATTTTACTATTGAGACTTAGAGGATTTAGGAACTTGCTTATCCTTATTCAGCAATTGGGGAAACCAGTATTTGAAACTAACCATGTCTATGTACTTAACCACCATACCATAAACTGTCCCCCGTCCCCCCACCCCAGAATTTTAACTATTCTTGATGAAACTAAGGTTAAGATTTTGCATTATTTTGGCAAGAGTAGAGGTTTTGAAGGAGATTGCCTAAAGTTGCATTCAATAACAATGAGAAACAAAATAACAACTTTTAAAGTGTTCTAAATTTTTAATACTACTTTTGTGACTTATATCAACCTTTCATGTAGATAAAATGTATTTTAGAAATAAAGATACAGAGGCCGGGCGCGGTGGCTCAAGCCTGTAATCTCAGCACTTTGGGAGGCCGAGACGGGTGGATCACGAGGTCAGGAGATCGAGACCATCCTGGCTAACACGGTGAAACCCCGTCTCTACTAAAACAATACAAAAAACTAGCCGGGCGCCGTGGCGGGCGCCTGTAGTCCCAGCTACTCAGGAGGCTGAGGCAGGAGAATGGCGTGAACCCGGGAGGCGGAGCTTGCAGTGAGTGGATATCGCACCACTGCACTCCAGCACTCCAGCCTGGGTGACAGCGTGAGACTCCGTCTCAAAAAAAAGTAAAAAAAATAAAAAAAAATAAAGATATATAGGTTCAGTTAATGTGCAGAGACTAGCTTTGACCACTGCTCCAAATTTTAATCTGTCCTTAAATATAGCCTGAAGTATAATTTTTCAATCTAAGGAAGATGCTGTTATTCCCTATATTGTCTTTCAGTTGTAGCTCTATCTGTCTTAGTCTTAGATCTAGGAGTTATTTAATGTCAATATCAGAAAAGCAAGGAGCCAGATGTGGTAGTACTTTTTCTGTGTGGCTTAGCTTGCTTTCAGGGGCTTGCTTACTCCTTGGTTGTTTCCTTACACTCCTCATCTGTGTCACAGAAGAGTCATTCATACTTACTTGGTTCACTTTTATATCTACTCATCATAAATTATTATTTGGGTATCCACGTATGTATGATGCAGCTTGGAACTGTGAAAAGAACAGAGATTTGGAGTCAAAATCCAGTTCAGTTACTTTGTTAACCTTGTGTCTTGAGTAAATGACTTTGGAGGAGCACTTTCCTGATCTGCATAAGGAAATAGGAATAGTAATAATCAACCTCATATATCGTACTATTAAATGGGGTAAGTTATATAGCATTTATGTAGTTCCTGGTTGTTAGTTCTCTTCACTTAGCTGAAACTAGACTATTAGAGTCTCTGGTGGTTTCCTACTTTCTATCATTATTTTGTTTTTCTTTCTCCTTGTTCTTGGTAGCAGCACATAATTAATATGCTTTTTTTTTTTTTTTTTTTTTTTTGAGATAGAGTTTCGCACTTGTCATCCAGGCTGGAGTGCAAGGGCACGATCTCAGCTCACTGCACCCTCCGCTTCCTAGGTTTAAGCAGTTCTCCTGCAGCAGCCTCCCAGGTAGCTGGGATTACAGGCGCCTGTCACCATGCCTGGATAATTTTTTGTATTTTTAGTAGAGATGGGGTTTCACCATATTGGCCAGGCTAGTCTCAAACTCCTGATCTCAAGTGATCCACCTGTCTCGGCCTCCCAAAGTGCTGGGATTACAGGTGTGACCCACCGCACCAGGCCTAATATGCTATTTTAGTACCTCTTGTTTTGGCCATTTAACTCTAAAAATTATTTAAGATTTAAGCCTTAGATTTCTTTACTCTTCTTACCCCCCCACCTTTGGAGACCTAGTTGCCTGTCTCTGTGTGGATGATTATCACCTCTGTTTTTATACCCTGATATTTGTCTAATTTATTTTGCATGTTTTCTTGTGAACATTGTCATCACCCCAAATTCAACTTGCCCTATAGCAAAATAACTCATGTTTTTCCTAAAATTAGACTCACTTGTAGAGTTTCTGAGTTTTTATGAAAGGTAATTAGTATTTTTCTGGTTTCTTGGTCATCTTTCATTCTTTCTTCATTGTTGATTAAACATTGGGAAGATAAACTAATCTTGATTTCTTTTTCTTCTGGTTCTTTCCATGTTCAGTTAGCAATGAAGATCTGCTGGTTTCTTAAATAAATACTTCTTACAATTTTCATTTTACATTTTCTTTTGTATTACCTACTTTTTTTTTTTGAGATGGAGTCTCCTGCTGTCGCCCAGACTGGAGTGCAGTGGCATTATCTCGGCTCACTGCAAGCTCCACCTCCCGGGTTCATGCCATTCTGCTGCCTCAGCCTCCTGAGTAGCTTGAACTACAGGTGCCCTCCACCACGCCCAGCTAATTTTTTGGATTTTTAGTAGAGATGGGGTTTCACCGTGTTAACCAGGATAGTCTCGATCTCCTGACCTCGTGATCTGCCTGCCTCTGCCTCCCAAAGTGCTGGGATTACAAGTGTGAGCCACCGTGCCTGGCCGGTATTACCTACTTTAATAGTTCTGTATTTTGAAACTTTAACAAAATGAAATTTTTTGACGTCAAGCTTGCAATCAAAATTTTTCTTTATTTCTGTGTTTGAAAGCTGTAGAAGAAAAACTGCTGTAAACTATAAACACACACTCTCTTGCAAGTGTCTATTATGCCACACTGTGATAGTTGATTACAGACTGCATATATGATGGTAGTCCTTTAAGATTAAAATACTGTATTTTTACTGTACCTTTCCTATGTTTAGATATGTTTAGATACACAAATACCGTTGTTTTACAGTTGCCTACAGTATTTAGAACAGTAACATGCTGATAGGTTTGTAGCCTGGAAGCAGTAGGCTAGACCACTAGCCTAGGTGTGTAGTAGGCTACACAGTAGTAGTTTGTGTATGTCACTCTGTGATGTTTGCACAACAACAAAATTGCCTAACAACACATTTCTCAGAACATATCCACATCATTAAGTGATACATGACTGCATATTATATATATGCATATATCTTTATGTATATTTATGTGTATTTATATATGTGTGTGTATATATATATAGGCTGTACTTCAAAAAAGTTTTCTGTAGGAAGGAGGTAATTGAAAACTAAGAACTTTGTGCTATGTGGAGAGCAGGGCGGCTTAGCAGCATTATCATTTTGAGTTGGATAATTCTTTGTTATGGTGGGAGGCGTGTTTCCTGCTTATTGTAGAATGTTTTGCAGCATCCATCCCTGGCCTCTATTCACTAGATACTAGTAACATCCTCTCCCATCACAAGTTACGACAGCAAAAAATATTTCCAGGCATTGTCAAATGTTCCTTGATGGGTACAAAACCTTCACCAGTCGAAAAGCACTGGTCTAGAGAAACCTGTATGGGCAGTAGATGTAGATATAGAAATAGATATGGAATATTCATTTCCACACTTCACACGGCTTCCTAAGAATGTTCATTACTACACAATGAAAAATTGATGAAAGAGGATAGAAAAATTCATGCTTATGTACATTTTTAGACTTCATCCTGAGAAGATGTGACTGAAATAATCTTTTTAGGGAAATAAAGACAACCTAAAATTGATATATATTTTTATGTGAGGGTGCACTGTGAATTTGGTGAAAAGTTGTACATGTTTAGGTGTTAATGTCACCAATATTGGTTTCTAATTTCTTTTCTAGCAAGGACTTGTGACCTGATGAAACATTAGGAACTTCTTTTTGAGCGGTTAACCTTTACTTCACTACCAATTTATAGTCTCCATTACTTTTGTTTTAAGAAGTTTGAGGACTTATGCTTGTTGGTAACTGATCACAGTTATAGTTCTTTGATACTCTCATTTTCCTTCTAAACATTTGTGAGTTTCTAGAAAATATTCCTGTTTCTTTTTCCTTCTTACTCTTTCTTGCCCACAGTGCACCTCTCTACCTTAAAAAGAAATACCCGAGCTTGTCAAGAATAATCCCGTGGTTCAAATTCTGCAATGATCATAAGGAGCAAACTTCTGAGTAACAACACTTACTAGACATACTATCTATGATATTTTATGTAGACAGATTTCTAAGCCCTCAGGATGATTTATAGAGTCTTCTCAGAGTTGACCCAACAAGATATGACCTATATATGAATTCAGAAGGTTTGAGATTATGATCTTAAGTAACTAACTTCTCAGTGTTCATCTTTATAAAAATGAGGGATTATTTTTAGCAGATGAAGTTTGAAATTAATATTTTCTTCATTTCTTCATAGGTGGGTCATTCTAATCTGGGCATTAATGAGTCTTTTTCATTTTTATTGCCTTCATTTGTTCCACATAAGCTAACAAGAGAGTCGGAATATCACTCTTCAGATCTCAGAATGTTGAGGATGTCTCCTGACACTGTGCCAAAGGCTCCTAAACATTTAAAAGCAGGTATGTAGAAAAAGGAGATGGTAAATGTCCTACTTATGGATACCTTTTGAAAAAATATTTTATTAGGTCTATTTTTTTAATTTTTTAATATCTGTAATAATTATACTTCAGATTAGATGTGTTTAGAAATTCTGTCTTAGTCTCCTCAGACTGCTATTACAAAAATATCTGAATACTTTAAGTGTGGCTTATAAACAACAGAAATTTGTTTCTCGCAGTTCTAGAGGCTGGCAATTCCAAGATCAAGTGCTGGCAGATTCACTGTCTTCTGAGGGACTGTTTGCCATAGATGACATGTTCCCCTGTGCCCTCCTGTGGTGGAAGGGGCAAGGGGTTTCTCTGGAATCGTTTTTATAATGGACACTAATCCCAAACATGAGGCCTGTGTCCTCATGATCTAATTACTTCCCAAAAGCCCTGCCTCCTAATTTCATCACCTTGGGGATTAGGATTTCAACCTGTACTTTTCAGGGGGGCCACAAACATTCAGACCATCACAAATCCGCTGATCTTTTATTAGAGGAATTATTTGGTTTTTCATTGCATTCTACATGACAATATTTAGAACTGAATTATATGGAGGAGTCTGATGTTAGAATCTGTTTATTCCTTTGTGTGTCTTGAAGGGAAAAAGGAATTGATTGAGCCCAAGATGACAAGAGTGGATGCAAATAAGTTTGTAGAGAGGAAATTGAGAGAAATCAGTTTTGAGGTAAAAGCAAGATTATCTGCTGAGGGAGGTGAGTAGTGGTGGAAGTAGGTTAGAGGCTTTGAGGAGAGTGGTTTGGTGAAGACTTATAGTTTGTGTTGAAGTGAATTTGAGATGGAGCTGACCAAGGGAAAGTAAAAGGATTGGAGGGCAATTCTGAGAAGTCAGCTCAAGTTAGTGATAATGATTTTTTAATGTTGTCAGCCTGTACAGAATCTCTGATTTGTTTTTCTTGCTAACACTCAGGAATGGAGATGATGAATTACAGTATCGATCCTTGGTTCAGGAATACATTGAATGGGTATGGTAGAAGGACAGCAGGCAAAGAGAGAAGAGTTGATCACCTATTGGTTTCAGCCTACATAGGGAAAGAGAAGCCAGAAGAGTTGTTATTCTAGGAGAAAATAGAAGGACCAAATATTTGTTTATGATGTTGATTAGATGAGGTGGGAATAAGTTATTGAGAGCACTAGAAGAATAGGCAATTTTGGTTAGATTGAATAAGTAGATTTAAATGAGGAACAGTTTGAAGGGTGATGAAATCCATTAAATAGCCCTGGGATTGGATGGTAGAAATTGAATAAAAATTACTGGAGTAAATAAAATTTTGGGTCAGGTACAGTGTCTCAAGCTTGTAATCTCAGTACTTTGGGAGACTGAGGTGGCAGGTTCACTTGGAAGAGTCGGGAAAGGATTGGTATTAATTGTTTTTGAATAGAAATTACTGTGAAACTACCTGGGCTGTTCTTGTAGGAAGTTTTTAAATTACTAATTTCATCTCTTTCCTTGCCATAAGTCTATTTAGATTTTATATTTTTCATGAATCAGCTTTTGCAATTTGTGTCTTAAATAGAACTTGTCTATTTAGCTAGGCTGTTTACATATATCTGTTCATAATATTCCCATGTAATCCCTTTCATGTCAGTAAGGTTAGCTACAATGCCCTCTCTTTCGTTCCTGATTTTAGTAACTTAAGTTTTCCCCTTCTTTTTTTCTCCCTTTGGTGAATCTAGTTAAATTTTGTCAATTTTGCTGATTTTTTCAAATAAGCTTGTTTCTTTATTTTTTCTAATCTTTATTTTTCTTTTCTGATTTTTGTTTCATTTATTTTCATTCTAGTCATTATTTTTCCTTCCTTCCATTTGCTTTGGGTTTAGTTTGCGCTTTTTTTCTGTTTTTTTTTTTTTTTTAAGGTGTACAGTTATTGATTTAAGCTCTTTCTTCTTATTATTACAAGTATGTGTAAAAATTGATAAATTCCTAACCACCGTGTTAGCTGCATGCCCGAAGTTTTGGCTTATTATATTTTTGTTTTAGTTCATCTAAACTTATTTTCTAGTTTACATTGTGATTTTTCTGCATTTACCCTTTGGTTATTTAGGAATGTGTTGTTTAATTTCCTTCTGTTATTATGTTTCACCTGATTCAATTTTTGTTGGAAAACATACTTTGTATGATTTGTCTTTTTAAGTTTTATTGAGGCTTATTTTATGTTTTAGCATGTAGTTTATTCTGTAGAATGTACAGTTTGTACTTGAGAAGAATGTGTATTCTGCTGTTGTTAGGCGGTGTGTTCTACAGATGTCTCTCAGCTCTGTTGGGTTGGGTTTAGGTGTTCAAGTCTTCTGTTTCCTTGTTGGTCTTCTGACTGTTTTCTCCATTTTCAAAAGGAGGGTATTGAAGTCTTCAACTCTTACTGTTTGTCTTTCTCCCTTTTTTTCTCTCTCAGATTTGCTTCACATATTTTGACATTATGATGTTAGATCCATGTATGTTTATAATTGTTATATATTCCTGATGAATTGACCTTTTTTTTTTTTTTTTGGAGACAGTCTTGTTCTGTTGCCCAGGCTGAAATGCAGTGCATGGCTCACTGCAACCTCTGCCTCCTGGGTTCCAGTGACTCTCATGCCTCAGCCTCCTGAGTAGCTGGGACTATAGGCGTGTGCCATCATGTCCAACTAATTAGAATTGACCTTTTAATTGTTATAAATTGTTCCTCCTTATTCCGAGTAACTTTTTTTTTGTTTTAAAGTCTGTTTGTCTTAGGTTAGAATAGACACTTCGGCTCTTATGGTTGCTGTTTGTATGGTTTATCTTTTAAAATCACTCTACTTTCAACCTATTTGTATTTTTTAAATAAAAAATGATGTATCTGCTGTAAAGAACATATAGTTAAATCTTGGGTTTTTAATTTTAAAATTCTATCTAATTATTTTTGCCTTGTGATATGATTATTTAATCTGTTTGCATTTAATGTCATTATTGATGTGATTGGATTCACATTTTCTGGCTTACATTTGGTTTTTCATGTGTCTTGTGTCTTTTTTCTTCTCTATTCCTCTTTAATTATTGCATGAAGTGAATATTTTCTAGTATGACACTTTCAGTTTAATTTTTTAAATGATTTTCTAGGTGGTTTTTTTTTTTAAGTTATATTCTTAGTGGTTACTCTGGGGCTTATAATATTTATCTTATCAGAATATGCTTCTGATTTATACTAACTTAATTCTAGTGTGATACAGAAACTGTACTCCTATATAGCGCTATTCCCTCTTTTTTTTTTGGTGTCATTATTGTTATGCATACTACTCACACATTTTTTTTTTGGTTTTTTTTTTTAGTTAGGGACTTGCTCTGTTGCCCAGGTTAGATTGCAGTGGCATGATCATAGCTCACTCTAACCTGGGCTCAAGTGATCCTCCTGCTTCAGTCTCCTCTGTCGTGAGGACCACAGGTGTGTACCACTACACTGAGCTAATTTTTCAAAAAAATTTTTTTGTGGAGAAATGGGATCTCACTACATTATTGGTCTCGAATTCCTGGGCTCAAGCAGTCCTCCCACCTTGGCCTCTCAAAGTGCTGGGATTACACATGTAAGCCGCCATGCCCAGCTGCTTTATATATTTTCAAATTGCTTTTAAAATCAGTTAAGAGAATACAGGAAATGAAGCATGTCTTTTTGTAGTTACCCATGTAATTATTTTTACTAGCACTATTTGTTTTGTTATGAAAATGTTACTATTATCTGGTGTTACTTGTTTTTCAGCCTTTGGAACTTTCTATATTCTGTAAGGTGGATCTGCAAGTTCCCTGTTTTTGTGTATCTGGCATGTTTTTATTTCATCTTTTTGAGAGATAGTTTTGCTGGGGTTGGCATTCTTGGTTGACAGTCTTTTTCTTTTCAGCACTTTGAATATGCCTGTTCACTATCTTCTGGCCTCCATAGTTTTGGATGAGAAGTCAGCTATTACCTTATTCATGTTCTCTTGTATGTAATTTGTTTTCTCTTGTTGCTTCCAAGATACACTCTTTGTCTTTCACTTCAGTATCTTGGTTATAATATGTCTCCCTGTGGATCTCTGTGTTTATTCTACTTTGAGCTCACTGAACTTGTCAGATATATAGTTAATATCTTTTATCTAATTCGGGAAGTTTTCAACCATCATTTCTTTGAGGATTTTTTCTGCTTCTTTCTCTTTTTTCCCCAGTTATCATCTCTTGCATCGCAGTCCACATATATCAGCACCCGTAATCCTGTCTCACTGGTCTCTAAGCCTTTGTTTGTTTTTCTTTATTCTTTTTTCTGTCTTTTCTTCAGTTTGCATAATCTCTATTCATTTATCTTGATGTTTGCTGATTTTTTTCTTCTGTCTGTCCATATCTACTATTGAGCCTCTAGTGAATTTTTCACTTCAGTTACTGTACTTTTCAGCCTTAGAATTTCCATTTTGTTATTTTCTAAGTTCTGTCTTTTATTCTGTATTTGGTGTGACTTTGCCGTCATACCTATCTTTAATTCTTTAAGCATAAAGAATTTTTCTTCCCTTTGAACGTGTTTATAATAGCTGCTTTTAATTGTTAGTGGCTAAGCCCAATGCGTGGGCCCTCTGAAAGGCAGATTTGCCTATTTTGTTCCCCCTGTGAAGAGGTCACACTTACTTTTGCACGTCTTACTTTTCTGTTGTTCTAAACTGGACATTTTGAATAGTATCTTGTTGCAACTCTGGATATTTATCCCTTCTCTGGGCTGGTAATGTTTGATATTTTTGTTGTTTAGTTATTTAGTGTCTGGTTTGGATTAGTTCTTAATTGCTCACCACCAAGATCTCCATTGTTTTTGCCAGTGTCCTTAGGCTTGAGCTTTTTATGCTCTGTTTCAAATAAAGTCATTCTCCTTATGGAGATGTGTGGAGCTCTCTGTTTTTATGGCTTGCCTCTCCTGGGTAGAAGCTTTGCGGCACTGCTCTGTATCTGGGGGCAGGTTCATTAGTCTACTTCTCTTGGAATAACACACCCCTTCTCTATGATTGTGATACTGAAAGGGGTAGTAGTTAGTCCCTGCACTTAGATTGCCTCTCCTGGAGTGGACCCTCACTCTACCTACAAGTGAGCTGGGGTAGGGGTGATTAGAGCTTAGTATTTTCAGCTTGGAATAAATCTTCCACTCTGTAAGTGGGGACTGGGTGCAGGTCGGTTGCTTCTTGTGTTCTTTCTTTTTCTCTTATTACCAAACATCAACAGCCAGTGTTCTTTCTTTGCAGCCTTTCTCCCATGACATCCCTTCTGTTCTGCCTTACCTTATGGATTATATCTACTGATGTACAGGTGTACCATTTTAATTATTTGGTTAAAATGGTACATCTCATTTCTACCAGTAAGATCCTGAGCTCCTCAGTTATCTCTCAGAATAGTATTGTGGTGTATGGGCTGACATTAAGATTTAATATTATGCGCAGTCTTGACATCTGAAATTACGAGGTCCTCAAAGGGCCTAACCACAAGTTTACCTGCCAGATATGCCCTCCCCTCTGTGGGAGAGGCTTCCTACACAGCCAGTTCTTCTATCAACGAGACCAACTGTATTCTAATTTATCCAAACTTGTTTCCAGTTTATCTTGTAATTTAAACTATTCAAATTATGTTAAGTGTAGCTACTTTACCTGATATGTAAATTGTCTTAACTCATACTTTGGAGCCAATTTGAGATGAAGCTCGGCAGTCACTTTCTGCTTGTTATGAAATAGGACCCAGAGGTTTGCCAATAAAAAATAAGAAATCAGGGCAACTAATATCAAGGGATCATTTCAATACATATGAATCAAACATGGACATAAATATTTCTTTCATTTGCCTCCTCTTCACCCTATTGATGAGGGAGGGATTCCTGGTACTCAACCTAATAGATTTCCATCCCATGCTAACCTGTGAAATTATTCAAACAAGCCAATCACATCCTCCTACAGAAATAAAAAAAATCACCCTCTCTTCTTGCTACTGTAAGGCTGCCTCCCATAGTTTCTGTTTACTCATTCTGTTCACATGTACAACCCCCATGTGGCCCTGCATGACCTGGTGTCTTCCCCAGCTGTGAGTATATGTGACTAATAAATACTGTCAGTCTCCTCTGTCCAGTGTTGTATTTAGCCAATCCAGAACCATCAAGCAGGAATCCCTCCCTCATCAATAGGGTGAAGAGGAGGCAAATGAAAGGAATATTTATGTCCATGTTTGATTCATATTGTATTGAAATGGTCCCTTGATATTAGTTGCCCTGATTTCTTATTGGCAAACCTCTGGGTCCTATTTCATAACAAGCAGAAAGTGACTGCCGAGCTTCATCTCAAATTGGCTCCAAAGTATGAGTAAAGATAATTTACATATCAGGTAAAGTAGCTACACTTAACATAATTTGAATAGTTTAAATTACAAGATAAATTGGAAACAAGTTTGGATCTGGATTGTTGAAAAAGAATTGGTGACACCATTAGAAAGCAGGGTAGTCAATTTAGTTTTGGACATACTGAGTTTGATTTGTCAGGAGATCATTTGGTTTGAAGTGTCTTCAAAGCCACTTGAATAAATGGGAAATAGGAAATACAAATTTGGAAGATCTTAAATAATTTATGATTAAAATTATGCCATAAGAGTATTTAAGCTTTCTGAAGGAGCATTGGTAGAGAGAAAAGCAAAATGTCAAGGATAGTACCTCATGGAATACAATAGCAGAAAGAGGCCAATAGAAAATACCAAAAAGGACAGATATTTTGTTTAAATTCTTACTCTGATTTAGTTCTTACCTCTTCAGTTTCCATTTCCATTTCTTAGTGCCTTTACTGTGTCACACTGGATTTTGTTGCACGTACATTTAGGATTGCTATGTCTTCTTGGTGGATTGATCCTTTATCATTATGTAAGATTCCTCTTTGTCCCTAGTAATTTTCTTTGTTCTGAAGATTATCTTATATAGCCACTCCTACATAATAGTTGTTTTCTTTCTTCTTCTTCATCTTCTTCTCCCCCTCCTCCTCCTTTTCTTCTTCTTTCTTCTTCTTCCTTCTCTTCCTCTTTCTTCCTCTTCTTCCTTCTTCTTCTTCTTCTTCCTCTTCTTCCTCCTCCTCCTCCTCCTCCTCCTCCTCTTCTTCTTCTTCTTCTTCTTCTTCTTCTTCCTCCTCCTCCTCCTCCTCCTCCCCCTCCCCCTCCGCCTCCGCCTCCTCCTCCGCCTCCGCCTCCTCCTCCTCCTCCTCGAGATAAGGTCTCACTCTGTTGCCCAGGCTAGAGTGCAGTGATATGATCATAGCTCACAGCAGCCTTGAATTCCTAGGCTCAAGCAGTCCTTCTGTCTCACCCTCTGAGTAGCTAGGACTGTAGATGCACCCTACCATGCCCAGCTAATCTTTTTTTTGTGTGTGTGTAGAGACAAGGTCTTGCTATGTTGCCCAGGCTGGTTTTCAGCTCCTGGCCTTTCAAAGCCTGATCCTCCCATCTTGACTTTCCGAAGTGCTGGGATTACAGGCATAAGCCACCATACCCAGCCTTTTTATCTGTCTTTTAGTTTCAATCTTCCTATGTCATTATGTTTGAAGTGAATTTTTTTGTAGACATCATGTAATTGGGTCATTTTAAAAAAATCCACTCTGCTAATATCTGTATTTTAGTTTGTTTGTTTATTTATTTTGAGATGGAGTCTCGCTGTGTCGCCAGGCTGGAGTATAGTGGTGTGATCTCGGCTCACTGCAACCTCTGCCTCCCAGGTTCAAGCGATTCTCCTGCCTCAGCCTCCCGAGTAGCTGGGACTACAGGCACACACCACCATGCCTGGCTAATTTTTGTATTTTTAGTGGGAACAGGCTTTCACCATGTTGGCTAAGATGGTCTCGATCTCTTGACCTTGTGATCCACCTTGGTCTCCTTGGTGCTGGGATTACAGGCGTAGTTTGTTTATTTAGACAGTTTATACCTGAAGTTAATATTGATCTATTATGCCTTAAGTCTGCAATTTTTTTATTTATTTTCACTTTATTCCTGTTTCTCTTGTCTTGCCTTACTATGGGTTTCATGAACATATTTTAGAATTTCACTTTATTTATTTTTATTATTTATTTATTTATTAATTTATGAGATGGAGTCTCGCTCTGTCGCCCAAGCTAGAGTGCAGTGGCATGATCTCGGCTCACTGCAAGCTCCATCTCCTGGGTTCACGCCATTCTCCTACCTCAGCCTCCCAATTAGCTGGGATTACAGGTGTGTGCCATCAACGCCCGGCTAATTTTTTTACATTTTTGGTAGATATGGGGTTTCACCGTGTTGGCCAGGCTGGTTTCCAACTCCTGATCTCAAGTGATCCGCCTGCATCAGCCTCCCAAAGTGCTGGGATTATAGGCGTGAGCCACGGAGCCCGGCCCTTGGTGTGGATTTCTTTGGGTTTCCTGTTTGGAGCTGACTTACCTTCTTTAATCTATAAGTTTATGTCTCGTCAAATTTGGAATGTTTTCAGACTTTATTTCTTTGAATTTAACTCATCTTGTTTGCATCATTTGATTGTCTTCTCCCTCTCTATCGCGTTCACACACTCTCTCTCTGTCTCTGTCTCTTTCTCTCTCTCTCGGCTCGCTGCAACCTCTGCCTCCTGGGTTCAAGCGATTCTTGTGTCTCAGCCTCCCTCGTAGCTGGAATCTTAGGCGTGTACCACCACACCCAGCTAATTTTTTGTATTTTTAGTAGAGATGGGGTTTCACCGTGTTGGCCAGGCTGGTCTTGAACTCCTGACCTTAAGTGATCCACCCACCTCAGCCTCCCAAAGAGCTGGGATTACAGGCGTGAGCAACAACAGCCAGCCTTGATTGTCTTTTCTCAATCAATTTGTGATTTTCCTGGTTCTTAGTGGTAAAAACAAATTATATCCTGGACATTTTGGATATTATGTTAGGAGACTTTGATTCCTATTTATAATCTTCTGTTTAGCAGGCAGTTGCTCTATTTAGGTTTTCCATGTAGGTTCTGGCCTATTTATGTGGCTGTGATCCCAAAGATAATTCAGTTTTCAGGGGAGTTGCATTCTGGTCTATTTCAGTGGTACCATTGAGGCTCCCACTCAGTCCCTGTCGGTGATGCTTATGTAGGTGGAATGGTCTTTCTCAAGGTCTGCTGCTGCTGTGTGGAAAGGGGGAGATGCTAACCCATAGAGTAGAGAACATTTCCCTAGGCCTGCCCCTGGACCACCTGGTGTCAGTGAGTCACCCACTTGATTCTTGTTGATGGCATTCATGGAGTTAGAAAATGCTTTTCTAGGCCTCCTGATGCATCTAGGTAGGATGCTGGGCCCTGGGATGGAGAACATTTCCTTGAACCTACTCTCTGGGTTTCTCAGTGCTAGTGGACTTCCCATTCAATTTTTGCCAGTGCCACTGGGGAAGGAAAGTGCCTACCTGGGCTGCCTTTTACCGCAGGAGAATTAGGAGATGGTGGACTTAGGTCTCCTTTTGTTGCTGGCTAGAGGACAGGGAGATGCCAAATCTATTGGGACTCTCTACCTGGTTTCTGCTGGTACTACAGTTCAGGTGGTGCAAGCTTACCTGTTGCTGCTGGGTTGGAGTAGGGTGTGGGGAAATGGGACTGTCTGCTAAGTTTGCTGGGCTGCCCGTTTCTTGGTCCTTGGGCCATAGACAGCAGGACTTTGCTTGGACTTCTTTCCGCCCTCCTTCCTTCCCTTTCTCCTTCCCACTATTCCTATTCCTATTCCTATTTCTATTTCTGGCCTTAGTTCCACATAGTAGGCCTCTCCAGAGTCCAGCCTCAGATATGACAGTTAAAAAGAAAACTGAGAAAGTAATTGCCGTGTTGTTCTCCAGTCTGGAGGTCCTTAGCCAGTCTGCCTTTCACTTTCTACCTTTCAGTCTTTATCTGATTGGCTTTTGGTTTCTAGGGAAATGGAGGGAAACGCAAATTTGTGTCATTTTGTCAGGGAACAGAAGACAACTGGAGTTTCGAAAACTTGACTTCGATGTGCTATTGTCTTTGGTTGTTGGTAGAAATAATCATATGGGGGAAGCGAGGTAAAGATCTTTCTCAGGCAATATTGAATAAACTCGGGGATCTCAAGCCACAGAATGTGGGGACACCTATGCCATGAAACTTTCCTAACTTTTCTAAAATATGTAGTCCCCATCCTGAACTATTAATAATAGCTGACAGTTATTGCTTGTTCACATTGCTAAGCATTTTACATGTTATTATTGTAATGTACATTAGTTATATAATACAGGTCGAGCGTCCCTAATCTGAAAATCCGCAATCCGAAATGGTCCAAAATCTGAAACTTTTTGACCGCTGATGTGATATTCAAAGGAATTACTCATTAGCGCATTTTGGATTTCAGATTTTTGGATTAGGTATGCACAGTAGATTCTTTTATCGTATTATTATGCCATATTGTTTTATATTTGTATCTGACTTATGATGATGGGCACTGCTATTATTCTATTTGCTATCTGAGCAAAATGAAACTTAGAGAAATTAAGTGACTTGCCCAAAGTCCCACTTTCTCTAAGAGGATTTTGATAGCTTCATTCCATATTGTTCTCTCTGTTTCTGAAGTTTTGAATGCCTTTATAACCTTACCATAAACATATACACCATCAGTTTATCCAAATTCTTTCTCAGAGAGGGCACCAATTTAATTTCTATTATATACTTAACACAAATCTTGGCATATGATAAAGGCATGAAAGAGTCTCGATGATTGTTTCCTAACTTAAGAGTTCATCAGTTAGTGGTACGGTACTGGCTGCCTCAGCTTGTTTACAGCATCAGGTAGTGACATAGTAGAAAACAATGCTTTGTGCAAGAAAGGATTTTAACTTCTTCCTAGGTAATATCAACACCCAGGTCTTCAGTTATTTTCTGTGACTGATGACTTCCAATTGTAGGACTCTATCTAGATATATCTTACACTCCAAATGTTTGTATCTGACTACTGTGGAATGTCTTCATTTGGATGTCCCAAAGGCATCTTAATGTCAGAACTTTAAAAATGGAACCAATCATCTCTTTAAACCTACTCTTCCTTCTCTATTTCTTTTCAGGGAATGAGTGTCTACTTATTAGCCAACCTAGAAACTTGTATTCTTCTTTCACCCTCATCCCTGCCCAATCACTCAATCCCGTTGATTCTGACTATCAGACTCCCATTCTCTTTTCTGAATTACTGCATTAGTAATGGAAAACTGATCATCATCTCTGCCACTCTTTTTTTGTATTAAGCGAAAATAGTCTGTTTACAGGGCAGGCTTGATAATGTCACTTCCTAGTTTGGAGTTCTTGCTTTCCATTGTTAACCTCAGGGTAAATTCTAAACTCCTTAGTACATAGTAGAAGGTCCCTGCTTACCTTCGTAGCCTTATATTTGCCTCTTTTTTCATAGTGAACTGTCATTTCTTCATGATGCTAGATCCTCTTGTCTCCTTGATCTCATAGATGCTATTTTCTCTACTTGGAATGCTTCCCTATTCTTTCTGTGCCCATTTTTGCCTCATTTCTAGTTTTATCCTTTCATTCTGAGCTTTGCTGTCTTTCAGGAAAATGTTTCTGTTTTTTGCTATTCACCATGACTCTTTAAGAAAGAGCCAGATACTCCTTATATATGTTACTATAGTGTCCTGTAAACAACCTCCCTAATCACTGCCCTTACACTGAATTTAGTAATTGCTTTTTTTCACTTGTTTCTATCTCCCACAGGACTTTAAGTTCTTTGAGGGTAGAGCTGGGGCTTTGGTAATATATATATTTTTGCACCTGGCCGTGAAAGCTGCTCAATAAGTATCTGTTGAATGACTTAATGAATCGATGAATATTAAATGAATTAATGTGCCTGGGTGGACTGGAGAGGGGTAGAATAAGATGGTAGGTTTTGTATTTTGGCAGGGATCAGTTCTCAAGAAAGTGGATCAAATAAATGTAAGTATCATATTTCATTGACTATGTGTCAGTTGTAATGAAAGCCTATGGATTAGTATCTTATCACTATTTTATTGATCTCTAACATGAAGCTGTCTCTATGACTTGAATGGCCTGTATGTCTTACTTTATGTTGTTTGGTGGGTATTGGGGTTTATGTTCCCTGCCTCTAAACCTAATTGATTTTTCTCTTAGTTTTCCTGCCATAATTTTTATTGACGCCCAGTCTTTTGTTTAACCTTACTACCTTAGGTTGTTATTTGTTGGGTATCTTCTCCCTTGAAGATGCAAGTTACTCAGGGCAGGGAGGGAACCTAAGTGTGGCTCAGAGTAGGGGAGGACTTTAGTTTGGGGCAGGACTTTGAAGGGTTCTGTTAAAGATGAGGAGCCTAGAAGCAGGATCTGAAATTACATCTTCTCCTGTCCCAGAAGGAACTTCTTTGAGTTAGGGGTGCACCTATCAGGGTGGTTTGATGACTGGGCATTACTATGACGAGGGTATAACTTTCCCAGGGTTATTCTGTTAGGAAGTAGTGTTTGGGATTTGATGTTTGAGTACCGAGTTCATGAACTTTTCACAACACCAGCAGTTCATTAGCTTTTTGAAACCCCTGCCCACTTAGGAATGAGGAAGATTGTATAACGCACTTAACCTAACAATACCTGCTTTCACATTGAAAAAGAACTTAGTGATAGCAACAACAAAATTAGGAATTAAATTGTAGGCTATAGTGTTAGCTTGTATATGTGATTTTTGTGTTATAAAACAGTGCCCTATTATCTTTTGAAACTAAGCGCTTTTATTACATTTAACTTGATTTTGTATTGCAAGTTATTTAAATGGCATACATTTATCAACAGGACAACATTAATGAATTATCAGTATGCAGGAACTTTGGAAGGGTTATATTTACATCCGCTGTGCTAATGAGAGTATCAAAAATTCCTGTTTGAACTGTGATATACTTGTGTTATAGTTTAGTTATGAGAGAATGTAGTTTAAAGTAATGAATGTTGAAGTAAACATCTATGAGTTTACTGAGGGATTAACCAAATACAGCAAAATTAAAATTATTTAGTTATCAATAATTAATAATTAGGAACTCATAAAAATGATATAGTAATTAGAAAGCAAAAATAACAGCAATGATGACAAAGACCCATTTAAAATATCACTGGTGTCTTTTTAAAAACTACATGAATTTGAGTTTACTTCTCTGTACACACAATAGGTGCTTTTGCCAGACTTTTTTAAAAAACTTTTTTATTTTTAATTTTTATGAGAACATAGTAGGTGTATATATTTATGGGGTACATGAGATATTTTGACACAAACATACGATATGCAATAATCACATCAAGGTATATGGAGTATCTGTTACCTCAAGCATTCATTATTTCTTTATGTTGTGAAAAGTCCAGTTATACTCTTTTAGTTAATTTAAAATGTGTTCTAAATAATTGTTGACTGTAGTCACCCTGTTGTACTATATCATATTCTAGAGCTTATTCATTCTAACTACATTTTTGTACCCATTAACCATCCTCCCCACTATCTTCCTAGCCCCGTTACAGACTTATTAGTGACTGGATTAGAGGGCTCAAAATTAGAGCTATAGTAATTTATTTGTGTGTGCTGGTATTAAAACCCATAATAATTCACTTGGAACGATTACTGGTAAGAGGCTCTTAGTCATATGTAAAATGGAAGTATGGAATTGTACCTCATTTTGTCTGTAAGAAATAAAGGGCTTGCTTATTCTTCTTATGCCAGTATATACTTGGGAAAATAAAACCGTACTGTCTTTATCACCTAAGGAAGCCTTCTGTGTTACTAAGCACCTTAGTATGGAGAAGAGTTCTTGAGTAAGTTGTACCCAGTTGTTAGTCTTAATGTCATCTCTAGGAGGCATACAGTTCCGACCAATATACAACTTTGGTATAGTATAGTCCTTTTCTGGCAGCCATGTTCCTCTTCTTGGTCGAAACTTACCTCTTCAACTCACCCCTACTTCTGAAAATGAATCTCCAAAGATTTGATCAGTATATAATAATATTGTAACACTCACGCTTAGTGTATTCTTCTTTCCCAGGGCTGAGAATAATAAGCACTCTAAAAACATACCATTTTTCATCATGAACTCCTTACTTACATAGACATATTTTAAAATTCATAATTAGTGGATTTGTGATCACCATTCTTCTGACAGTTTGACATATATCTCCTTAACTTTATATGGAACTGACAAGAATTCTTCTTTAACGTCATGCATCTCCTCCTGCACTTAACCTATAGTTGTTCTTCCAGTTTTCTTTACTAATCTTTTCCTTTACCCCTGAGGTTAAGAAGACCTTATCTTATGTAACCTTCTGGATCTTTCAAGGACCTGGACTGTACATCTTAACTCCTTAGCTATTTATGTCATTTGTCCCCATTCATGGTGTCACTAATAATTTGTAATGGCCAAAGGGATGTAAAAACTTTGAGAAATTAGGCAATCATTTAGAAAACCAAGGTTTTGTTTTGTTAATCTGTTTTGGTTTATTAACTTCTTGAGCCTGTTCTGTTTCCTCACAAAAAACTTTTCTTATTTTCTTTAGACCCAGCAGGCAAGAACCTCACAAAATTTTGTAACCCATATTCCTTCTCAAGTTACAGTGCATGTTGCATTTTTAAATTTTTTACTTTTCTTGAAGAGTTAATACTTGATACTTCTAGTTCTTTACTTTAAAATTCACTCCTCTACCCATTTCATTCTATATTCAGCTCCTTTGGAGCTCGTCAGTGGCTATAGAAAGCCAGTCAGTTGTAGTGGAAAGAGCTCAGAATTTGGATTTAGAGTTCAAGGGTTAAAGTACCAGTTTTTGTCACTTACCCACCTACAATTCTAGAAAAACTATGTATCTTTGCACTTAAAATGTGGTCTGAGGACCAATAACATTTGGCATCCCTGGGGAGCTTGTTAGAAATGCAGAATTTCAGGTCCCATCCAGACCTACTGGGTCAGAATCTGCAAGTTAACAAGATCCCAACACTGAGAAGCACTGTTACATGGTCGTCTTTGCAACTCGGTTTCCCTATACGTAAAGTATGGATAATACTTGCTCTACATATCAATCATCTTAACACCATCTGACACATCATATATTTTACCAATTTATTGTCAGCCTCCTTCTGCTAAAATACAGATAAGCTCTGTGAGGTAGGGATTATTGTCTGTTCGTTTATTGCTGTATGTAGAACAGTGCCTAGCACATAATAAGCATTCATGTATTTTGAATGAACAATGAATGAATGGACAGCTTGTCAAATCCTGTCATTTCTGTTGCAGTCACTTACTTTGCACTGCTGTTTAAAACTGCTTTCATTTAGAATTATTGTATTAATGCAGATATAGAACATTTCTATAGAAATGTTCGTTGGATTGTGCAACCCAGATTTTTACATTCCCTTCTCACTCATCTTGAAAACTTTAAAACTGTAAACAACTTGCCATGCCATATGGAATTAAGTTCAAACTCTTCAGAGTAACCTTTAGAGTCTTTTTCAGTTTTATGTACTTAAATATATATACATTATACAGGGTGCATTTGTTGGGAGAGTCCTTCAAACTCACTGCACGCATAGCATCCCTGTAGGCCATATTGTACTGCCCCTGTAGGACTTTGGGTGCAAGAGGAACCCATGAAAATAAGCTGATGATCCTTTGCTGTACCAGGGATCATAAAGTCTTTTGTCTCTGACTGAAGACCTTATGTCTTATGCTAGCCTACAAGACACAATAACAGATTGTAAATGGGGTGAAATCAAATCCTAGACCCAACAGCATTATCCCATCTCATTGATAATTCTCTAAAAATCCAAGTTTTAAGATCCTTATAATATTTCATCTGCTGGATATACTATTGTTTATAACCGTTACTCTGTTGTTGAAGATTTAAAATATTTTTACTTGGTTTTCTAATTAATATATTTGTGTGCAAATATTTGTCTCCTTTGATGGCTGTTTCCTTAGGATTCATTTCTAGAAGCTTTTTAAAGGCTCAAAGCTTGCTTTTTTTCAGCACACAGAATTTTAAAATAGAAAATTTTATATAATATTAAAATCTCTTTTTCTTTAGGAGATGCTTCTAAAGGAGGCATAGCTAAAGTTACTGATTCCAACTTGAAGTCAGGCATCACTACCACTCCTGTTGATTCAGACATTGGATCTCATTTATCCTTGTCCCTTGAGGACCTGTCTCAGTTGACTGTAAGTTCTCTTCTAGAAACTACTACTGGTCAACACACTGATACTCTCAACCAAAGGCCATTAGCAGATACTCATCTAACTGAAGAGACTCTGAAAGTCACAGCTATTCCTGAACCAGCTTACCAGAAGACTGCAACACC
The DNA here is from genome assembly GCF_007565055.1 of Rhinopithecus roxellana. Lineage (NCBI taxonomy): Eukaryota > Metazoa > Chordata > Mammalia > Primates > Cercopithecidae > Rhinopithecus > Rhinopithecus roxellana. Next base: position 26,822,568 of record NC_044565.1, read on the forward strand.
AACAGTACTCTCTAGTTCCCACTCACACAGGGGGAAGCCCAGTATTTTCTACCAGCAGGGCTTGCCAGACAGTCATCTAACTGAAGAGGCTTTGAAAGTTTTAACTGTTCCTGGACCAACTGACCAGACAACTGGCTTACCAACTCTAACTTCTACTTCCTACTCACATAGAGAGAAGCCTGGTATTTTTTACCAACAAGAGTTACCAGAGAGTAACTTAACTGAAGAGCCTTTGAAAGTTTCAGCTGCTCCTGGCCCAGTGGAGCAGAAAACTGGAATACCTACAGTATCCTCTACATCCCAGTCACATGGAGAGGACCTCCTCTTTTTCTATCGACAGACCTTGCCAGATGGTCATCTAACTAATCAGGCTCTGAAAGTTTCAGCTATGTCTGGACCGGCTGACCAGAAGACTGGGACAGCAACAGTACTCTCTACTCCCCATTCACATAGAGAGAAGCCTGGTATTTTTTACCAACAAGAGTTCCCAGATAGTCATCAAACTGAAGAGACTCTTAAAGTTTCGGTCACTCCTGGACCAGCTGACCAGAAGACTGAGATACCAGCAGTACAGTCTAGTTCTTACTCACAGAGAGAAAAGCCTAGTATTTTGTACCAACACGTGTTAGCAGACAGTCGTCTACCTGAAGAGGGTCTGAAAGTTTCAGCTGTTGCTGGACCAGCTGACCAGAAGACTGGCCTACCAACAGTACCCTCTAATGCATACTCACACAGAGAGAAGCTCCTTATTTTCTACCAACAGGCCTTGCTGGACAGCCAACTACCCGAAGAGGTTCTGAAAAATTCAGCTGTTTCTGGACCAGCTGACGGAAAGACAGGGACACCAACTGTAACCTCTACTTCCTCTGTGTCCTCTTCACTTGGAGAAAAGCCTGGTGCTTTCTATCAGCAGACCTTACCCAATAGTCATCTAACTGAAGAGGCTCTGAAACTATCAGTTGTTCCTGTACCCGGTGATCAGAAGACTGGGATACCCTCAGCACCATCTAGTTTCTACTCACAAAGAGAGAAGCCCATTATTTTTTCCCAGCAGACCCTGCCAGACTTTCTTTTCCCTGAAGAAGCTCTGAAGGTTTCAGCTGTTTCTGTATTGGCTGCCCAGAAGACTGGGACACCAACAGTGTCCTCTAATTCTCACTCACATAGCGAGAAATCTAGTATTTTCTACCAGCAAGAGTTGCCAGACAGTGATCTACCTAGAGAATCTCTGAAAATGTCTGCTATTCCTGGACTGACTGACCAGAAGACTGTCCCAACACCAATAGTACCTTTAGGTTCCTTCTCACATAGAGAGAACCCCAGTATTTTCTATCAGCAGGAGTTACCAGATAGTCATCCAACTGAAAAGGCTGTGAAAGTTTCAACTGGCCCTGGACCAGCTGACCAGAAGACTGAGATACCAACAGTACAGTCTAGTTCTTACCCACAGAGGGAGAAGCCTGGTGTTTTGTACCCACAGGTGTTATCAGACAGTCGTCTACCTGAAGAGAGTCTGAAAGTTTCAGCCTTCCCTGGACCAGCTGACCAGACGACTGACACACCAGCAGTACCCTCTAGTTTCTACTCGCAAAGAGAGAAGCCTGGTATTTTTTACCAACAGACCTTGCCAGAGAGTCATCTGCCTAAAGAGGCTCTGAAAATTTCAGTAGCTCCTGGACCAGCAGACCAGAAGACTGGCACACCAACTGTAACCTCAACTTCCTACTCACAATATAGAGAAAAGCCCAGCATTTTCCACCAACAGGCCTTGCCAGGTACTCATATACCTGAAGAGGCTCAGAAAGTTTCAGCTGTTACTGGACCAGGTGACCAGAAGACTTGGATACCAAGAGTACTTTCTACTTTCTACTCACAAAGAGAGAAGCCTGATATTTTCTATCAACAGACCTTGCCAGGTAGTCATATACCTGAAGAGGCACAGAAAGTTTCAGCTGTTCCTGGACCAGCTGACCAGAAGACTGGGACACCAACTCCAACTTCTACTTCCTACTCACACACAGAGAAGCCTGGTATTTTCTACCAACAGGTCTTACCAGATAACCATCCAACTGAAGAGGCTCTGAAAATTTCAGTTGCCTATGAACCAGTTGACCAAACAACTGGCACACCAGCTGCAACCTCTACTTCCTACTCACAACATAGAGAGAAGCCCAGAATTTTCTACCAACAGTCGTTGCCAAGTAGTCATCTAACTGAAGAGGCACGGAAAGTTTCAGCGGTTCCTGGACCAGTTGATCAGAAGACTGGGACACCTACTTCAACCTCTACTTTCTACTCACACACAGAGAAGCCTGGTATTTTCTACCAACAGGTCTTGCCACATAGTCATCCAACTGAAGAGGCTCTGAAAATTTCAGTTGCCTATGAACCAGTTGACCAGACAACTGGCACACCAACTGCAACCTCTACTTCCTACTCACAACATAGAGAGAAGCCCAGCATTTTCTACCAACAGTCGTTGCCAAGTAGTCATCTAACTGAAGAGGCGAAGAACGTTTCAGCGGTTCCTGGACCAGCTGATCAGAAGACTGGGATACCAACTTTACCCTCTACTTTCTATTCACACACAGAGAAGCCTGGTATTTTCTACCAACAGGTCTTGCCACATAGTCATCTACCTGAAGAGGCTTTGAAAGTTTCAGCTGCTCCTGGACCAGTTGACCAAACGATTGGCATAACAACTGTAACCTCTCCTTCCAGCTCATTTGGAGAGAAGCCCATTGTTATCTACAAACAGGCCTTTCCAGATGGTCATCTACCTGGACAGTCTCTGAAAGTTTCAGTTGCTCCTGGACCAGTTGACCAGACAACTGGCTCACCAACCGTAACCTCTCCTTCCTACTCGCAACATAGAGCAAAGCCTGGCAGTTTCTACCAACCAGCATTGCTAGGCAGTCAGATACCTGAAGAGGCTCTCAGAGTTTCATCTGCTCCTGGACCAGCTGACCAGACAACTGGCATACCAACCATAACCTCTACTTCCTGCTCACTTGGAGAGAAGCCCATTATTATCTACAAACAGGCCTTTGCAGATGGTCATCTACCTGAAGAGGCTCTGAAAGTTTCCATTGTTTCTGGACCTTCTGAAAAGAAGACTGAGATACCAACAGGACCTTTAGGTTCCAGTGCACTTGGAGAGAAGCCCATTACTTTCTACCAGCAGGCTCTGCTAGACAGTCCTCTAAATAAAGAGGTTGTGAAAGTTTCAGCTGCTCCTGGACCAGCTGACCAGAAGACTGAGACAATACCAGTACATTCTACTCCCTACTCAAATAGGGGGAAGCCTGTCATTTTCTACCAACAGACCCTATCAGACAGTCACGTACCTGAAGAAGCTCCGAAAGTTCCACCTGTTCCTGGACCAGATGCCCAGAAGACTGAGACACCATTAGTATCCTCTAGTTTATACTCACATAGAGAGAAGCCCGTTGTCTTCTACCAACAGGCCCTGCCAGACAGTCAGCTAACTAAAGAAGCTCTGAAAGTTTCAGCTGTTTCTCAACCAGCTGACCAGAAGACTGGGTTATCTACTGTAACCTCCTCTTTCTATTCACATACAGAAAAGCCTAATACTTCTTACCAAAAAGAGTTGCCGGATAGTCATCTAACTGAAAAGTCTCTGAAAGTTTCAGATGTTCCTGGACCAGCTGACCAGAAGAGTGGGTTATCGACAGTAACCTCTACTTCCTACTCACACAGAGAGAAGCCCATTATTTCCTACCAGCAAGAGTTGCCACGTTTTACTGAAGCAGGTTTGAAAATTTTAAGAGTTCCTGGACCAGCTGACCAGAAGACTGGAATAAACATCCTGTCCTCTAATTCATACCCACAGAGAGAGCAGTCTGTCATTTCTTATCAGGAGGAGTTGCCAGGTCTTACTGAAGTAACTTTGAAAGCAGTAGGGGTTCCTGGGCCTGCTGACCAGAAGACTGGAATACAAATAGCATCCTCTCGTTCCTACTCAAATAGAGAGAAGCCCAGTATTTTTCATCAGCAGGAGTTGCCAGATGTTACTGAAGAAGCTTTAAACGTTTTTGTTGTTCCTGGACAGGGTGACCAGAAGGCTGAGGTACCAACAGTACCTTTAAGTTACTACTCACATAGAGAGAAGCCCAGTGTTATCTCTCAACAGGAGTTACCAGACAGTCATCTCACAGAAGAAGCTCTGAAAATTTCACCTGTTTCTATACCAGCAGAGCAGAAGACTGGGATACCAATAGGACCGTCTAGTTCCTACTCACATTCACATAAAGAGAAACTCAAGATTTCAACTGTGCACATACCACATGACCAGAAAACTGAGTTTCCAGCAGCTACCCTTAGTTCCTACTCACAAATAGAGAAGCCTAAGATTTCAACTGTGATTGCACCAAATGACCAGAAGACTCCATCCCAGACAGCTTTTCATAGTTCCTATTCTCAAACAGTAAAGCCCGATATTTTATTTCAACAGCAGTTGCCAGATAGAGATCAAAGTAAAGGTATTCTAAAGATTTCAGCTGTCCCTGAACTAACTGATGTGAATACTGGAAAACCAATACCTCTCTCTAGTTCTTATTTTCACAGAGAGAAATCAAGTATTTTCAGTCCACAGGAATTGCCAGGTAGACGTGTAACTGAAGATGTGCTGAAGATTTCAACAATTCCTGGACCACCTAGTCAGAAAACAGTATTACCAACAGCTCTTCCTAGTTCCTTTTCACACCGAGAGAAACCAGGTATTTTCTATCAAAAGGATTCGCCAGATAGACGTCTAACTGAAGATGCTCTAAAGATCTCAAGTGCTTTTGGGCAAGCTGATCAAATTACTGAATTACACACAGTTCCCTCTGGTACTTACTCACATGGTGAGAATCACAAGCTTGTTTCAGAACATGTCCAAAGGCTGATAGATAATTTGAATTCTTCTGACTCCAGTGTTAGCTCAAATAATGTGCTTTTAAATTCTCAGGCTGATGACAGAGTTGTAATAAATAAACCAGAATCTGCAGGTTTTAGAGATCTTGGCTCTGAAGAAATCCAGGATGCAGAAAATAGTTCTAAAACTCTTAAGGAAATTCGGACACTTTTGATGGAGGCAGAAAATATAGCACTGAAACGATGCAATTTTCCTGCTCCCCTTGCCCCTTTCAGAGATATTAGTGATATTTCATTTATACAATCTAAGAAGGTGGTTTGCTTCAAAGAACCCTCTTCCACTGATGTATCTAATGGTGATTTGCTTCAGGGACAGCCATTCACAGAGGAAAGCCCAAGCAGCAGGTGCATACAGAAGGATATTGGCACACAGACGAATTTGAAATGCCAGAGAGGCATTGAAAATTGGGAGTTTATTAGTTCAACTACAGTAAGAAGTCCTCTACAGGAAGCAGAGAGCAAAGTCAGTATGGCGTTAGAAGAAACTCTTAGGCGATATCAAGCAGCCAAATCTGTAATGAGGTCTGAACCTGAAGGGTGTAGTGGAACCATTGGGAATAAAATTATTATCCCTATGATGACTGTCATTAAAAGTGATTCAAGTAGTGATGCCAGTGATGGAAATGGTTCCTGCTCATGGGACAGTAATTTACCAGAGTCTTTGGAATCAGTTTCCGATGTTCTTCTAAACTTCTTTCCATATGTTTCACCCAAGACAAGTATAACAGATAGCAGAGAGGAAGAGGGTGTGTCAGAGAGTGAGGATGGTGGGGGTAGCAGTGTAGACTCACTGGCTGCACATGTGAAAAACCTTCTGCAATGTGAATCCTCACTGAATCATGCTAAAGAAATACTCAGAAATGCAGAGGAAGAGGAAAGCCGGGTACGAGCACACGGTAAGAAAAAAGGTTCAGGCTTATAAACGTTATAGCTTAATAATTTATTTAAAGTTAGATATTTATGATTTGAGGGAGCCTAGCCAATGAAAAATAAAAACAAGATCAAGAAAAAAAAATGAAGTTAGATGTTTGGAGTTCTAAATGTATTTTCCAATAGAATTGTTAGAGTGATTATATTTCTTCTCACAATCTATAAAAGTCTATTTAACCAATAATGTAGTTAAGTTATAGTATTAGTACCAGCCTGAGTTTAGGTTCTTGTTTTTAGGAGAAGTAGATTCTGATGTATGACAGAGAGTAAAGAGGTCGCTTGGGCTCCTGAGCTCCTAAAGCTATCATGTTTCCCTAATCCTCCCATTACAGTATCCTTACTGTGAAGGCAGAAAAAGCCTCCAATTTGCTGTGCTCTAATTTGCTTTTTGTCCTAAAACTACATATATTTTCTCTTTCCCTTTTCTAATAAAACTCTTGGTGGTGTTCTCAGACATGTGAAAAAAAAATCAATGTATTTTATACTAAAACTTGGATTAGAGGTTTAAAAGAGAATATTTACAAATCTCATTACTTTCTAATAGAACTCCATTAAAAACAAAAATCTGTAAGACAATATGGGGAATATATTTTGGGAGGCAATTTAAGAGCAATTTAGGCCTACCTAGAAATCGTCCCTTGAGGTTAACTTCCTACACTGTTCCTTGCACCTTTTTATTCTAAAAAAAAAAAAACCTCCAAGTTGTATTTATTACTTTTATAAATTGTGAGTAATTGTAGCAGGAACTAAAGGGAGAGGCAAAGGGACTCTTGATTAGAAGGAGGATTAAGATAAACATGATTGAATACCAGATTTAAAGTGGCTTTTTTGTAGAATTACCTATAGAGCATGGCTTAAGAAAATCAGACTTTGCAGTGAAATGATCTCTGTCAAGAATTTCTGATAGGTTGTCATAGTTAAGAAGACATACTAAGCATTGCGGTGGGTATTACATTGCATATATTGATGATCTTCTGTGTTCTTGCAATTATTGCCAAATTATCACTTTTGCATTGTATTATCTCAAGTGTATGCTTTCTCTCCAGCCTGGAATCTGAAGTTCAATTTAGCACATGATTGTGGATACTCCATTTCAGAATTAAATGAAGATGACAGGAGGAAAGTAGAAGAGATCAAGGCAGAGTTGTTTGGTCATGGGAGAACAGCTGACTTGTCCAAGGTATAAAAGAAATCTGGAAATGAAAAAAGTAAATATGAAAGAATGGGTGATGGAATTTGGATCTCTTACTTGGGCATCAGTTGAATTGCTGATAATATTTGGCTAAAGTGTAAGGAGCCTTTTGGTTTTGTTTTTGAGACAGTCTTGCTCTGTTGACCAGGCTGAAGTGCAGCAGTGCAATCCCAGCTCACTGCAGCCTTGAACTCTTAGGCTCAAGGAATCCTCCCACCTCAGCCTCTCAAGTAACTGGGACCACATGTGTGTACCACCTTGCTTGGCTAATTTTTAAATTTTTGGCAGAGACAGGGTCTCTCTACATTGCCCAGGCTGGTCTTGAACGCTTGGACTCAAGTGATCCTCTTGGCTTGGCCTCCCAAAATGTTGGGATTACAGGCATAAGCCACTGTGCCTAGGCTGGCATCTTAATTTTTCAAAAGTTAAGATGTAAGTATTAGATACTTACAGTCTAGATATGTAGTTTTTATTCATTCCAAGTTCATATTTTGAAAAATTTATCTTAGAAAAATAAGAACTGATTTGCTTGTTTTATCAATTTTTTTTAGAACAGAGAAGACTGAATATCACCCTTATTTTGTCTTGAAAGTAGTATCTTGAAATCTAAATGAAGTCCAGCTATTTTCAAATGTTTATTTTAAATGCTTGAGTACACAGCTATAATAGCTTATGTATAAAAGACTTTCATTTTAACAGTACATATTTTCCTTCTATTAACTATTTCATATGTAGAAAAGAGTATATATGAATCATTTATGTAAAGAATAGCAGCAAGTAAATAATAATTCCCGTATATTGACTATCCAGCTTGAGAAATAGAACATTACTAAATACTGTTGAAGTTCTTTGTTTCTCCTTTCCCAGTCATATCTTTTTTATTTCTTATTTTGATATATAATGATTTTCCTGCTCTTCAGTATGGTTTTGAACTCTGTAGATGGAATCAATGAGATACATATTCTTTTGAGAACTGGGTGTTTCACACAGTCTTAGGGTTTAGAGCTGCTTCTATGTAGATGTGCATAGTTTTCATTTATTCCTTATTACTGTACAGTATTTCAGTGTGTGATTACATAATAATTTATTCATTCTCCTGTGGTTAAGGCATTTTGTCTGCTATTTTGCTTAATAATAGGATATAATAATGCCTATCTTAGAGGGTTTTGGTGTGGATTATGTGAGATAATGCCTATAAAATGCTTAGCAGAATATGTGATATCTAGTTAGTACTCAATAACTGGTAGCTATTATTACTATTATTAATCCTGTAAGAATTGATATAGTTATCATACAAGGATTTCATGGCCTGATTCATACAAAGTTTATTAGAAAACTGTTCTCCAGTGATATAGTTTATTTAGATTATCACAGTTTTGGAAAAATGTTTGAAAAGTACAAATTAGATTGGATTTTAGGTTTTACATATATGCTTGTGAAAAACAAAATTGACAAAATAATAAGAATAATAAAATGGACAATTGGTTCTCTTAGCACCATTTGTATATATTCTGCCAAAGTGAGCACTACCCTAGCATCATTTGTTTAAAAGTACATAGTTTTGTCAGTGATTTGTGTTTCCCTATTTTTAAAAATTATTTTCTTGTGTTCATATTTCCAGATCCCTCAGCAAGCAAGTTGCCTTCCTTTGGGTAGACTCTAGTTTGTCTGTGTTTTTCTTAAAATAAGGTGTCCTAAATTAGATGAAACACAATTTCACTTCTGATCTGACCAACATGAAATATATTTAGTAATTCTCTTTCTGTCAATGTACTATGAGATCTTTAATGGTCACAGCATAATTGGGCATTAAAAAAAAAAAACCATATACTGCTTTCAAAACTTAAAGCTGTAGGAAAAAAGCAAAACAAAACCAAACCAAAAACCATGAACTGCTGCCAAGATTTCTATTCTCATTTCTTGTATGTATGTAATACTTTTTTTTTTTAATTCTCTTTTTTTTGAGACAGAGTCTCACTTTATTGCCCAGGCTGTAGTGCAGTGGCATGAACTCGGCTCACTGCAAACTCCATGTCCCAGCTTCAAGTGATTCTCCTGCCTCAGCCTCCTGGGTAGCTGGGATTACCGCTACATGAGTGGCGTGTGACACCACGCCCAGATGATTTTTGTGTTTTTAGTAGAGATGGGGTTTCACTATGTTGGCCAGACTGGTCTTGAACTCCTGACCTCAAGTGATGCGCCCACCTTGGCCTCTCAAAGTGTTGGGATTACAGGCGTGAGCCATTACGCCTGGCCCTATATAATACTTTTTAACTCTCCTGTATTTCTTTTTATTGCTTTTATATCAGTGTTCAAGCCTATTGGAATGATTTTTAGTCTAAATTTGGTCATTTATTTTATTAAAATATCCCTTTCAGCTTTGTGCCATTTGTATATTTGATAAGTATTTTCATCCAAATTAGCGATAAAAATGTTCACTAAGAGTTATGGATAAAAAGTCTAAAACTTTCGGCTGGGCATGGTGGCTCATGCCTGTAATCCTAGCACTTTGGGAAGCCGAGGTGGGTGGATCATTTGAGGTCAGGAGTTCAAGACCAGCCTGGCCAACGTTTGAAACCCTGTCTCTACTAAAAATACAAAAATTACCTGGGTGTCATGGTGCATGCCTGTAATTGTAGCTACTCGGGAAGCTGAGGCAGGAGAATTGCTTGAACCTGGGAGGTGGAGATTGCAGTGAGCCAAGATTGTGCCAGTGCACTCCAGCCTAGGCGACAGAGGGAAACTCTATATCTCAAAAAAAAAAAAAAAAAAAAAGTCTAAAACTTTTGAATAAGACTACTCTCACACTTATGGTGAGTACTTCATGATACTGTCATTCATCCATCTCATGTTTCACCATCTTATGATTGACTTTCTTCAGTCTATTAACTGAGTAGTTGTGAAATAGTGTTTGTCTAGATATGCCTTATTCTTAGGGAACCCATATTGGCCACACTGTGTACAGTTTTGGACCTTTTTTTTTTTAACTTAAATATATTAGGATTTCCCTTTAAAACTTCTCTAAAAGCGTAATTTTACTTAGGTATATAATATCACGTTGTATGAACATAACAATTTATTCACTACCCTACTGTTGAACATTTATTTATTAATTCCAAAAATACATATTGAATGCCTGATATGTGCCATCACTCATCTATAGGCTGAGGACACACCACTGAACAAAATAGACAAACACATCATGAGTTTACATTAAGTGAGAGTATATGAATAACAACCAAACAGGTAAAATAAGTGTCAGATGGTGGGATAAGAGCCAGGGAGACAAAGCAGAATGGTCAGTGCAGAACCTGAGAAAGAGGTATTGAATTAAATGTCTGAGTAAGGTGAGAAAGTAAGGCAGTTATCAGTGACAAGAGCATTCCAGACAGAAATAGCACACACACAGTTACTGAGGTAGAGTGTGAAAGGAAAGGGAGTGTTAAAGGGAGGGGTGCTAAAGGAAAGGGAGGAGGCCAGTGTGTTTGAGAGCGAGAGTGAAAGGGAGAAGACTAGATTGTGGAAGGCAGTGGTTCTTGACAGGGATAGTAAATGCCTCCCAAAGAGATATTTTGGAAATTTATGTGATTTTTCTTGGGTCATCACTGTAATTGGGGATTGTTTCTGGAATGCAGTAGATAGGTGTTAGGTATGTTACTATTTCTGTAATGTACAAGACAGTTCCACACAATGTAGAGTTGTCCCTTGTCACATACAGCTTTTGAATGTCCCTGTAGATATTAATGTTGATGGAAAACCTTTTATAAATTATTTCAGTGTTTGTCATGTTTTAAATGATTTTTTTTTTTAAGTGTAGGGTGTTTCTTCTATTTTTTCTTTCTTTCATGACTGACATTTTTGAAGAGTACAACCTAGTTACTTTGCAGATTTCCCTCAAATTGAATTTATCTGCTGTGTTACCATGATTTGATTCAGATTTGATTTTTATGTAGGAAAGCCACAGGTGATGTGCTTTTCATGCTTGTCAGGAGACACATTATGTTGATTTGTCTCAATACTTGTAATGTTAACTCGTACCACTTAGTTAAGGTGGTATCTGCTGGTTTATGTGTTTTACATATTAATTAATAAGCAGTTAATAAATATTATGGAGAGATTCTTTGAGACTGTAAATATTTCTAGTTTAGGATCTAGTGTTTATACTTGCCTGAATAATTTATTAATAAAATAGCTTTAATTTGGTGATCGAAAAAAATTCTATCATCACTTCAGCATTCATTCATTGGAATTCTGTGGTAAGTTAAAAGTGTCCCTTCTCCATTTATTTATTTATATCATTATGGGCTCTTGGATTTTTCTTCTCAGAGGGTCACAATCTATCACTATCATTGTTTATTTTGATACTCAAATTATCCCACACTTGCCCATGAGAACCATTTTAAGCTGGTGCCTGTGTGTTTTTCTCATGATCCCATCATTTCATGAGCATTCACCTACTTTCTGAGATAGGAAGATACTCTAGGAATCTTATATTTTCTTTCCACAAGCCCTAGAGCTGTCCATTTCTCCAAGGGGCCCTGGTTCTTTTTAGCAGAGAGTAGCATGTAGAAACTAAGATATGTATGCTTGGTGTGCTTATTGATACTGTGATGCTGTTGCCTTTATGCCCTTTCAGCAGACAATGTGTATGTTCATAATTGCACACACAACCCCCTCTCCTCTGTATGCCTGTTTCCTTATCTATTACTTTTATTATAAAATGAAAGCTGTGAGTTTATACTAGTACATCCAGTTCCATTCCAGTAATACAGGGTTATTCTAGCCTTTTTTTCTTTATTTGTAACTCACTTCTTTGATAGTAAGAAACTTGGCTCCCATTATCCTCCATGTATTTAGTTACTTGTTTGAATTCCCTTGTATGTTTCTCCCTCAGCCACTCTACTTATCATGCCTGCAACAGATTCTTTCCCAGCCCCCAATCTGTTTCAACCTACAAGTTTTATATGTAATATAATTATTATTATACCATTCCAGATATTTTAAAATTTCCATTATGATTTGTTTCAACAGTGAAAGGTGATACATTAGGATGATACCTTCAGTGTGCTGAAAGAAAATAAATTATATCTACCTAGAATTGCGTGTCAGTGAAAATTTAAGAATGTGGTAATATAAAAGTGATTTTAGACAATAACAGTTCATTCAACACTCATTAAAAATTTCTAAGTGGTTACCTCAGACTAAAGGGAAATAATCTAATATGGGAAATTTGTGATGTAGGAAATATTAAAGAGCAAAAGATGTGTTAAGTATGTGGATAAGTAAAGCCAAATACTTAAGTATATGAAACAAAAATACTAGGACCTTCATGACTGAGATAAAATGTGGCAGAAACTTAAAATATATGACAACAATATCGTACAGGTTTGAAGCTGTATAAATGGAGTTAATCTTTTTCCAAGTTTCTTAACTGGGAAAAAGTTAGATATTATTTACTTTAGCTTGATAACTATGTGTGTTATAATTTCTATGATAATCCTGTCCCATACATCATACCTTACTACAAAGTTAATTTGAGATGGATCATAGACTTTACGTTGAAAGGTAAAATAAAGTTTCTTGAAAATCTCTTCATGATATTGGGTTAGGCAAAGGTTTCTTAAGAACAAAAATACACTATCCATAAAAGAAAGGATTGATAAATTGCTCTTCATGAAAATTAAGAACGTCAGATAATCAAAAGGCACCATGAAGAGTGAAAAGTCAAGCTACACAGTGGAAGAGGGCATTTTGGATACATATATTTGATAAGGGACATAAATCTAGAATATATAAGAAACTCATGCAAATCCATTCTTCCTACCCAGAGACTTCAATAGGTGCCTCATAAATGAAGATATCCAAGTGGCCAATAAGCATTTGAAAACATTCTCAATATCACTGCCTCTTAGGTAACGCAAATTAACCATAATGAGATACTGCTTCATATCAGAGTAGCTAAAATTAAAAAAGAGAACAATACTAAATATTGGTAAAGTTATGAAACAACCAGAACAGTCTTTTATTGCTGGTGGGAAGGTAAACTGGTACAAAACTCTTAAAATAATTTATAATTATTTCATAATGGTAAACATATGCCTGACCTGGGACACTTCACTACTACTTCTTTTTAGGTGCATACTCAAGAAATGTCAGTACATATGTTCAATAGAAGACATGGTCAATAATAATTATAGTAGCCCCAAACTGAAAACTACATAAATGTATATCAGGAGTAGAAGAGATGAATCAATTATGCTTTATTCATGCAGTGAAATCCTGTGTAGCCATAAAAGAGTGCAAACTACTCAACAACTTTGAAAGCTGTCACACGTTATGTTAGCAGAAAAGCGAGACACAAACGAGTCATACTGAATAATTCCATTCATATGAAATTCAAAAACTAATCAATGGTGAGAAAAGTGATAAGAATGGTTACCCCTGGTGGAGTGAGGTGTGTGTTATTGACCGGGAAGAGGCACAAGAGGTCTCAGGTATAGGAAGTTTTGTATATCTGGATATGGGCAGTATTTACATTGCTGTCAACACATATAAAAAATAAACTGCCTGACTTCAGATTTGTACACCTTATTAAGAATTTCTTATATATTAATTAAAAAGAAACATTGAACAAGAGATACAATTGAAATCATAGAAAAGGAACTTTAAAAAGGCAGCTATTTCTAATCATAACAAAAACTTTTTAAAAAGCATCAAGGTGTAAATCTAACAAGATTTATGAGATCTTTTATTAGAATAGTAAAAGTTCTTTTGAAAGGCTAAGTACATAGAGAAATAAATTGTATTTATTAATAAGACTCTGTATCCAGCTGGCACAGACTGCTTCAATGAATCAAGGCCGATGTTTCTGTAAATTTTTTTTATCATGGTAAAATACACATAACTCAGAATTTACCTCTTAACTATTTTTAAATGTACAGTTTACTGGTGTTAAGTACATTCATATTGTTGTGCGACCACCACCACCACCACCATCCATCTCCGAGACTCTTCATTTTGTGAAACTGAAACTTTTGCCCATTAAATAGTAACTTTTTGTTCTCTTCCCATCTGCCCCAGGCAACCATCATTTTCCTTTTTGTCTCGTATGATTTTGATTACTCTGAGTACTTCCTATAAATGGAATAATACAATATTTGTCTTTTGGTGACTGGCTTATTTCACTTAGTCGCATGTGGTTCATCCATGTTGTAGCATATAAGTGAGTCTATGGTAGACAGTATATAGTTGGAGCATTCTGCCAGTCTCTGTCTTTTGATTGGATAATTTATTTACTTTTAAAGTAATTAACAATAAGGAGGAACCTGCTTCTGTCCTTTTTCTCTTTGTTTTCTACATCAAGGTACAAATTTTATGTTCAGATACAATTTCAAACCAAAATGAGGATTTATCTTACTGCCCTCTACCCCACAGAAATGCATTCGTAGGCTCCTAAAGGAAACTCTCTTAGATTGCTTGTTGTCAAAAACTATTGAGATCGTTTTGGCCCGTTCCATGCTATGAGAATGAGATCCACGCTGTACCCGAGGATTTACTGATCTCTCTTGGCAGAATACTGTTTCTTCTCCTTCTCTTTTCTGTTTGGTAATAGAAGAAGAGAAGTTTGAAGTCAGTACTTTATATCATTTAGTGTATGGACCAATAACTCAACACGTTTAGACAGAAAAACGTGAAATAAACTTATACTCTAAAATAAACCAAACCAAACTACAAAAGTAGTAAGAAGGAAATTATAAAATGAAATCTATCAATTAACTAGAAAACAGAAAAATGATAGAATTGAGCATTAAAATCTAGATTTGGACCTTGGAAAAATTCCAAATCAAAAGAAAGCTCTGACTAGCTAGAAGATGAGAAGGAAAAACATACAATGTTATAAATGAAAAGGAGCATACCAGATATACCACTGAGAAAATTTGAAATAATGAGAGAAAATAAAGTATAACTATTTTCTTGTTAGGTATAAAATTTTCATGAAATGACTGATTTTCTTAGATAATGTAATTAAACAGAAATGTGTAATAGATTAAACATGACTGAGAGACAAAAACTTTATTGATCAAACATTTGGCTTCCAAGTAAAGTACTTGACCTAGCTCAATATTAGGTAACATTATGGAGTATTTCCTGGGTGTGATAATAGCATTGTGGTTATATGATAAGTGAATTATTTAGGGTTGAAGTGTCAAATCACAGTGTCTTTGTGAAAGGATAAAGCTTTGTGGAGGGATAGGGGAAAATGTTCGACAGTTGTTTAAGTAGAAGGAATTCACATGTTTATTTTAACATTCTATCAACTTTTTGGTATATTCTTAACAAAAAGAAAAAAACAGTGCCTGACTTAGATGTTTATATGGGTGACTCAAGCTATCAGGTAATGGATAACTCCTGTGCTATATAAAGAGTTCTAATACACTAATAAAAACTTCCTAATTTATTTGAGGACATTAACAAAAACCTCAGAAGACATACCTGAAGTTATGAATCTTTCACATCAGTGTGATGTCTCCACTTTTATTTCTGATTTTATTTATTTGAGTCTTCTAGTTTTTTCTTAGTCTAGCTAAATGTTTAACATTGTTTTTACCTTTTCAAAACTAACAGTTTAGTTGATTTCTTCCTGTTTTTCTGTTTTTTATTTCTGCTCTAATTTTTATTCTTTCATTCTTTCTGCTAACTTTGGGCTTAGTTTTGTTCTTTTTCTTGTTCCTTGAGGTGTGAAGTTGAGTTGCTTATTTGAGATTATTCTTCCTTTAAAAACAGACAATTATCATTAGAAACTTCCGTCTTAGTCCTGATTTTGCTTCATCCCATAAGTTTTCATTTGTTGTGTTTTTGTCCTAAGATATTTTTTAATTTTCCTTGATCTCATCTTTGATCCACTGGTTGTTTAAGAGTGTGTTGTTGCTGTACCGGCGGGATTTGATGGCGTGATGTCTCACAAAAAGTTCTCCGCTCCCAGGCATGGGTCCCTCGGCTTCCTGTCTCAGAAGCACAGCAGCAGGCATCGCGGGAAGATCAAGAGCTTCTCTAAGGATGACCCGTCTAAGCCGGTCCACCTCACAGCCTTCCTGGGATACAAGGCTGGCATGATCCACATCGTGCGGGAAGTTGACAGGCCAGGATCCAAGGTGAACAAGAAGGAGGTGGTGGAGGCTGTGACTATTGTGGAGATGCCACCCATGGTGGTTGTGGGCACTGTGGGCTACATGGAAATCCCTGGAGGCCTCCGGACCTTCAAGACTGTCTTCGCTGAGCACATCAGTGATGAATGCAAGAGGCGTTTCTATAAGAACTGGCATAAATCTAAGAAGAAGGCCTTTACCAAGTACTGCAAGAAATGGCAGGATGAGGATGGCAAGAAGCAGCTGGAGAAGGACTTCAGCAGCATGAAGAAGTACTGCCAAGTCATCTGTGTCATTGCCCACACCCAGATGCACCTGCTTCCTCTGCGCCAGAAGAAGGCCTACCTGATGGAGATCCAGGTGAACGGAGGCACCGTGGCCGAGAAGCTGGACTGGGCCCGTGAGAGGCTCGAGCAGCAGGTACCTGTGAACCAAGTGTTTGGGCAGGATGAGATGATCGATGTCATTGGGGTGACCAAGGGCAAAGGCTACAAAGGGGTCACCAGTCTTTGGCACACCAAGAAGCTGCCCCGCAAGACCCACCGAGGTCTGTGCAAGGTGGCCTGTATTGGGGCATGGCATCCTGCTTATGTGGCCTTCTCTGTGGCACGTGCTGGGCAGAAAAGCTACCATCACCGTAGTGAGATCAACAAGAAGATCTATGAGATTGGCCAGGGCTACCTTATCACAGATGGCAAGCTGATCAAGAACAATGCTTCCACTGACTATGACCTGCCTGACAAAAGCATCAACCCTCTGGGTGGCTTTGTCCACTATGGTGAAGTGACCAATGACTTTGTCATACTGAAAGGCTGTGTGGTGGGAACCAAGAAGCAGGTGCTCACCCTCCGCAAGTCCTTGCTGGTGCAGACGAAGCAGCGGGCTGTGGAGAAGATTGACCTTAAGTTCATTGACACCACCTCCAAGTTTGGCCATGGCCACTTCCAGACCATGGAAGAGAAGAAAGCATTCATGGGACCACTCAAGAAAGACCGAATTGCAAAGAAAGAAGGAGCTTAATGCCAGGAGCAGATTTTGCAGCTGGTGGGGTCTCAATAAAAGTTTTTTTCCACTGAAAAAAAAAAAAGAGTGTGTTGTTAATTACCACATAATTGTGATTTTCCCAGTTTTCCTTCTGTTATTGATTTCTAATTTTAGTCTATTGTGCTTAGGAAAAGCTTGGTATCATTTCAGTCTTCTGAAATTTGTTCAGACTTGTTTTATGACTTAATATGTGATCTGCCCTGGAGAATGTTCTGTGTGCAGTTGAGAAGACTGTGTATTCTGCAACTGTTAGGTGGAATATTCAGTATATGTGTGTTCTATTCATTGTTGAAAATGGGGTACTGACATCTATTGTATTGCTATTTTTTCTTTCAGTTCCGTCAGTGTTTGCTTTATATATTTAGGTGCTCTGATGTTGGGTGTATATATGTTTATACTTGTGTTATCTTCCTGATGAATTGACTCTTTTATCATATGACCTTCTTTGTCTCTTGGGATGGTTTTTTATTTAAAGTCTGTATTGTCTGATAGTATGGCCACAACTGTGCTCTTTTGGTTGCTATCTGCATGGAGTATATTTTCCTGTTCCTTCACTTTTAGCCTGTGTGTCCTTAAATCTAAAGTGAGTCTCTTGTAGATAGCATATAGTTGGATCTTATTTTTAAAATTAATTTAGCCACTATATGTCTTTTGATTAGAGAGTTTACTCCATTTACATTAAATTATTGATAGGGAAAGATTTACTCGTTCCATTTTGTTAATTGTTTTCTTTCTTACAGTTCTTTCGTCCCTTTTCTCCTCTCTTGCTGTCTTCCTTTGTGATTTGTTGATTTTGCTTTGATCCTTCCTTTTTTTTTTCTTTTTCTTTTGTGTATCTTCTATAGGTATTTTCTTTGTGGTTACCAAAGTCTTACATAAAACAACTTATAGCTACAGCAAAAGCATTTTAAAAAATAGACAAACAGGACTGCATCAAACTAAAAAACTTTTGCACAGCAAAGAAACAGTTAAGAGAATGAACTGGTAATCTATGGAATAGGAGAAAATATTTGTAAACCATGTATCTAATGAGGAGTTAATATCCAAAGTATATAAGGAACACCTGCAACTCAACAGCAAAAAAAAAAGAAAAAAAAATCCCCAAAACAAAAAACAAATAGCCTAGTTAAAACATGGGTAAAGGACTTAAATGAACATTTCTTAAAACACACAAATGTGTAAGGTGCTGTATATGAAGAGATATTCAATATCACTAATCATCAGGAAAATGCAAATCAAAACCACAGTGACTTACCACTTCATATCTGTTAGGATGGCTGATATCAAAACAAAACAAACTGTAACAGGTGTTGGAGAGGATGTGGAGAAATTAGAACCCTGTACACTGTAGATGGGCATGTAAAATGGTGTAGCTGTTGTGGAAAATAGTATGGAGATTCCTAAAAAAAAAAAAAAAAAAATAGAATTACCATATGATCCAACTTCTGGGTGCATATCCAAAGGAAATGAAATTGGAATCTTGAGGAGATCCCATGTTCACAATAGCATTAATCACAATAGCCAAGATACATAAACAAGATGTATAAACATCGATAGATGAATGGATAAAGAAAATGTAGTATATACATACAATGGACTATTATTCCACCTTAAGGAAGTCCTGGTGTATGTGACAACATGGATGACCCTGTAAGACATTACACTATGTGAAATAATCCAGTCACAGAGGGTCAAATACTGAATGATTTCACTTACGCGAAATATCTAAAAATAGTCAAATTCAGAAAACAGAGAGTAGAATGGTGATTACCAAGGACTGGGAGGAAGGGTGAATTGGAAATTGATGTTACATAGGTATCACAGGCAAAGCAGATAGTTCAATATTAGGAAATTTATGAACAAGTTTTTACATTAGTAGATCTAATGGAGAAATCATAATTCATTAAGCTCCAAAAAGTATTTGGGAATAAAAAAATCTGTAATTAAAAATATTTCTTTAGAAGAATATTTCTTTACAGTAGAATAATACCTCAAATATGATAAAGAATATGTATTTGAAATTTGCAGTCAGCATAATAAAGGCAAATACTTTTGTTATGCATATAAAACATTTGTGAGAGGAGTCATATAATGTGGTGGAGTAGGGAACTCTAGGGCTCTTACAAAAACACCTAATTAGCTTCCACAAACTATCAGAATTAATTTTTATTGAACTCTGGAATTTAACATTAAAAAAGGAAAAGTAAGGAGCTGTAGCACTGCAGAAAAATACGATGGCACCTTAAATTGCTCACCTACCATTCCTTGTGCCTAGATTAATAATGGCTTTGAAAATGGCAGCTTACACTCATGGTGCAGGCTGTTAGCACCGGAAGGATTAGTACAGATCTTGCTCTCAAAAGATTGTGATTGTTTTAACCTGTCTGAAGTTTCTGAAGGACCGGTATAGAGCTTCCTTTTGTTTTACACAACTCAGAGCTTTCCTGGGACTGGGGTGGCTTGTCCATCATCACGTGTGAAAAGTATTTGAAAGCCAGAGTATCAACTGTAGAAGTCTGAGTCTGGGGATAAAAATTAGGACAATGAATAGGTGGACAAAAAGCTAGGAAGGAACAGTTGAAAAGGAGATACAGGGTGGTATAAGGACTTTTAAATGCTTTCGTATGTGCTGAGAAATTGAGAATGCTATGTACATGCCTAGGATTGGACAACTCACAGAAGGCTTGAGAAGACCCTAAGCTTTCACCACTAGCTGACCTTCCGGCTCTGCCTAAGTAGAATGTGAAGACTAAGATAGAGTTGTAAACAGTCTGGCTAAGTTTTGATGGAATGCCCCAACACAGAGCAAAAAAGACTGGGACTGTTTTTTTTTTCTTTTCTTTCCTATTACCTTTTTTCTTTCCTTGGCTGCAGGTATTTAAGGAAACGGTCAAAACAGTAGTTGACCCTGAAGCTAAGTGAACACAGACTTCACTTTTTTTTTTTTTGAGACGGAGTCTGACTCTGTCGCCCAGGCTGGAGTGCAGTGGCCGGATCTCAGCTCACTGCAAGCTCCGCCTCCCGGGTTTACGCCATTCTCCTGCCTCAGCCTCCCGAGTAGCTGGGACTACAGGCGCCGCCACCTCGCCCGGCTAGATTTTTGTATTTTTTAAGTAGAGATGGGGTTTCACCGTGTTAGCTAGGATGGTCTTGATCTCCTGACCTCGTGATCCACCCGTCTCGGCCTCCCAAAGTGCTGGGATTACAGGCTTGAGCCACCGCGCCCGGCCATGACTTCACTTTCATGTACAACAAAGAATGTAAACTTTATGAAATAGTCAGTAAACAACGCTTACAACAAGCAGTAACAGCAAACTTCAGGGAAGGGGGAGAATTCCAGTATCCAGAGTTGTCACATTATAATATTCAATATGTCCAGTTTTCAACAAATTATAAGGCATGCAAAGAAATAAAAAAGTGTGACTCATTCAGAGGAAAAAAGAGAAATTAATGAAACTATCCCTGAGGAAGCCCACCTTAAATGTACTCAATGAGCTAAACAAAACCGTTAGCAAAGAACTAAAGGGAACCAAGAAAAGGATTTCTCACCAAAAAGAAATATCAACAGAGAAATTGTAAAAAGGAAACAAATAGAAATTCTGCAGCTGAAAAGTACAGTAACAAAAATTCATTAGAGGGGTTCAGTAGCTGATTTGAGTAGTCTGAACAAAGAATCAGTGAACTTGAAGAAAGGTCAGTTGATGTATTCATTTGAGGAGCAGAAAGAGAAAAGAATAAAGAAAATGAACAGGGCTATGGGACATCCCCAAGCATACCAGCATATGCATTATGGGATTCTTAGAGGGAAGAGAGAGAGAGCGAAAGGGGCAGAAATAACATTTGAAGAAATAATGGTTGAAAACTTCCCTAATTTGATGAAAAATGAACTCCAAGTGGGTTAAACGCAAAGAGACCCACACCATGACTGGTTGTAGTCAAATTGTTAAATACTTAGCATAGTTGTTGGTTCTATTAGTAGAAATATACTTTCCCTAATGAAGTCAGCTTTAACAGATTTTTTTTAAACAAGTGTTTCCAAAAGCTTATTGATTTTTAAGTAAGTTTTGTGTCACATAGTAATATATTTCTTTTATTTGTAGAAAGTAAATTTTTACTTTTTAGTGCTTGTTGACTGTGTGTGTGTGTGTGTGTGTGTGTGTGTCTGTGTCTGTGTCTGTGTATTGGTTTATGTGATGGTGAAGAACTACTTATTTCTTTTTTGGTTTGTTATATGAGGTCTTTGACGTTGTTTGTTTGTGACAGGGTCTTGCTCCGTCACCCAGGCTGGAGTGTAGCAGCTATATCAGAGCTTACTGCAATGTCCGCCTCCCGAGCTCAAGCTGTCTTTCCACCTCAGTCTCTCAAAGTGCTGGTATTACAGGCTTGAGCCACTGCACCTGGCTGATGTGTCATTAAGCTGGACAATGACAGAATAATATAACCTGATAAAACTCATGTAGATCTGTTGAGAAGAGAGAATTTTAATTGTGAAATAGTCTCTGGAAATTAGTAAAAGACGTATTTTAGCTAACCAGTAATTTTGTAACTTTATCTCAGTATAATTTACTGTAATACATAAGGTTTGCCCATTTAAAGTGTATAGTTTGTTTACAGAATTTTACAATAACATAATTTTAGAACTTTGTTGTCATTCTCCCCTTCCCCCAATTCCCTAGCCCTAGGCAAACACCAGTTCACTTTCTCTCCCTATGGATTTGCCAATTCTGAACATTTTATGTAAATAGAATTGTAATATATGATCTTTTGTGACTGCCTTCTTTTACTTAGCATAATGTTTTCAAGAGTCATTCATGTTATGTTGTAACATGAATCAGTACTTCATCCCTTTTTATTGCCAAATTGTATTTCATTGTGTAGATATTTTGTTTACTCATTAGTTGGTACACATTTGGATTTTCCACTCTGGCCATTGTGAATAGTGCTGCTATGAACATAGTAAGTGTTTATGTGTTAGAGTGGATGTTTCATTTCTCTTGGGTATATACCTAACAGTAGAATTACTGGGACATATGGTAACTCCATATTTAACATGTTGAGGAACTTCTAAACTTTTTTCTGAAGTAGCTGCACTATTTACATTCCCACAAGCAGTGTATGAGGGTTTCAATTTCTCCATATCCTTTCCAACTTTTGTCATTTTCTGTCTTTTTGATTATAGCCTGGTTGGGTGTTAAGGGTATTTATTGTGATTTTTTACCTAGTTCTAACAACTAATGGTGTTGAACATCTTTTCATGTGCTTATTGGTGGTCATTTATCTTTTCTGATGAAATACCCATTCAAATTCTTTACCCATTTATAAATTTATCACTTTACAAATGTGTTGAATTGCAAGCATTCTTTTTATATTCTGGATATTAGGCCTTTAGCAGATTTATGGACTTGCCAATATTTTCTCCCATTCTGTAGGCTTTTTCACTTTCTTGATGGTGACCTGTGATACACAAAAGTTTTAAATTCTGATGAACTCTAACTTATCAGACTTTTATTATTTGCACTTTTGGTAACATATCTAAGAAATCAGTGCATAACTCAGGGTCACAAAGATTTAGTGTTTTCTTCTGAGATATTTAGTTTTGGTTTTTATGTTTAGATCTGTGGTTCTATTTGAGGCAATTAAAATTTTTATTTTTTTTAATTGTGATAAAATAACATAAAATTTATCATCTTAACCATTGTTAAGTGTATGGTTCAGTGGTGTTAAGTACATTCATGTTGTTGTTTAAACAATCTCTATAGCTTTTTAAATCTTGTAATACTGAAACTCTATATCCATTAAACAACAAGTCCTCATTTTCGCCTTTCCCTTAGCCCCTAGCAACCACTATTTTACTTTCTGTCTCTATGAATTTGGCTACTCTAAGTACCTTATAGTAGCGGAATCACACAGTATGTGTCTTTTTGCCACTGGCTTATTTCATTCAGTAGTGTATTTTTTAAATTCACCCATGTTGTACTATATGTCAGAATTTCCTTCTTTTTTAAGACTATATTATTCCATTGTGTGTGTATGCCACATTTTGTTTATCCATTCATCTGTTGATAGACACTTCAGTTGCTTCTGCCATTTGGCTATTGTGAATAATGCTGCTGTGAACATGCTTGTTATAATTATCACTTCAAGATCCTGCTTTCACTCCTTTTGGGTGTAGACCCAGAAGTGGAATTGCTGGATCATATAGTCATTCTATTTTTAAGTTTTTGAGGAAGCCCCATGCTGTTTTCCATAGGGGCTTCACTGTTTACATTCCCACCAGCAGTGTTCGAGGGTACTAATTTCTCCACATCCTTGCCAATACTTGTTATTTTCTGTTTTTTTTTTTTTTTTTTCCTTCTTAATACTGGCTATTCTAACAGGTCTGAAGTGATGTCTCATTGTGGTGATGATTTTCATTTCCCTTATGATTAGTAATATTGAGCTTGTTTTCATTTTTGGTTAGTCAGTTGTATACCTTCTCTGGAGAAACGTCTATTATTTTTGCCTATCTTTGAATCAGGTTTTGTTGTTGTTCTTGAGTTGTAAGTGTCCTTTATATGTTCTGGATATTAACCTTATATCAGATACAGTGAGTTTTTGCTTCACATCATTGTTAAATTCGTGGAAACTGTGACTTGTAAGTGAAGTGATGTATAGCATAGCAAAACAAACTGATACAGGATAATTGATAAAACAAGAGTTAAGCTCCTATGGTATTCAGTACATTGTTTCACTTGAAGATGCAGTTTCTAAGTACCTATTGATGATGTTAAGTGAAGACTTACTGTACATGATTAGCAAATATTTTCTCTCATTTTCTAGGTTACCTTTTCACTCTGTTGATGATCTCCTTTAGTGAACAGAAGTTTTAAATTTTGATTTAGTCCTATTTATTGACTTTTACTTTTGTTGCCTTTCTCCTTTGAGTTAGTTTTTGTGTGTGGCATCCAAATTCATCTTTGCATATAGATATTGAGTTGTTACAGCACTGTTGAAAAGACTTCTTTCCCTATTGAATTTTCATGACCTCTTTGTTGAAAATCAATTTACCATAAATGTTAGTGTTTATTTCTGGACTGTCAGTTCTGTGTCATTGATCTACATGACTGTCCTTATGCCAGTACTGCACTGTCTTAATTGTTGTAGCTTTGTAGTAAGTTTTGAAATCGGAAAGAGTGAGTCCTCCAACGATGTCATTTTCAAGATTATTTTGGCTATTCCGGGGTTACAATCTGCTTGTCAATTATTGAAAAAAAAAAAGAAAGAAAGCTAAGCTTTTAATAAGAGTTGAATCTCTAGATTACTGTGGGAAATATTACCACTTGAATCTCTAGATTAGTTTAGGAAGTATTAATCTTTCAGTCCATAAAAATGGGCCAGTTTTCTAGTTATTTTGCTTTTCTTTCATTCAATTTTTTTAGTATACTAGACATATATTTATTTTGCTAAATATATTTTCAAGTATTTAATTCTTTTTCTTGCTGTTGTAAATTGAATTTTTTTAAAAATTTATTTTTGGATTGTGAATTGCTAGTGTATTAAAATACAGTTGATTTTTATATATTGCACTGGCATCCTGCAGCTTTGATGAACTTGTTAGTGTTAGTTGGTTTGGCCTGGTTTCCTTGGGATTTTCTGTAAGAAGTTCATGTCATCTGCAAATAGATATAGTTATACTTCTTTCTTTCCAATCTAGATGTCTTTAATATCTTACCTGGTTGCCCTGGCAATTTGGTAACATCCAATATGATATTGAATAGAAGAGGTAAGAATGGCCATACTTGTCTTGTTCTTGATTGTAGGAAGAAAGCGTCTAGTTTTTCATCATTCGGTATTATGTTAGTGCTGAGTCTTTCATAGGTACTCTTCATCTGGTTAAAGAAATCCCTTCCATTCCTAGTTTGCTGAGAAATTTTATCACAAAAACATATTGGGTTTTATTGAACTAAACAGTAGCTTTTAAGAGCCTGTTACATATCTAATGACATGTGGTTGGTTTGTTGTAAAATTACCTAGAAATGGTTATGTGAAAATACTGAAATTTACTTGGCAAATACTAAAGCTACGAGAATGTTTTAAATGGAAAGGTTATTATGAAAGCTTGAAAGATGCGATGGGAGGAGGTAGAGCATGAAGTGTTAAAAAATTTGTAACATATGATTGTTGGAAAGGAAGAAGAGAAATATATTTTGGGATGAGTATAAATCTACTCATGCATACTTTTAAGAGGCTGGAATAGGTTTATGTTTCTCAAATTTGGATATTTACTTCCCACTGATATGTCAGGAGGTATCAAGGCAATAAGAAACCACAAAATAAAAACATTTTTTTTTGCCCAAATAAAATTTTTACATCTATTTTTATCAGCTAATGACAGAATATTTATTTATTTATTCATTTATTTATTTATTTATTTTACTTTAAGTTCCAGGATACATGTGCAGAACGTGCAGGTTTGTTACATAGGTATTACATGTGCCATGGTGGTTTGCTGCACCTATCAACTCATCATTTTGGTTTTAAGCCCTGCATGCATTAAGTATTTGTCCTATGCTCTCCCTCCCCTTGACCCCCACCCCCCGAAAGGCCCCAGTGTGTGATATTCCCCTCCCTGTGTCCATGTGTTCTCAATGTTCAACTCCCACTTATGAGTGAGAACACGTGGTGGTTGATTTTCTGTTCCTGTGTTAGTTTGCTGAGAATGATGGCTTCCAGCTTCATCCATGTCCTGGCAAAGGACATGATCTCATTCTTTTTTTTAGGGCTGCATAGTATTCCATGGTGTATATGTGCAACATTTTCTTATCCAGTCTATCATTGATGGGCAAAAAAATGACATTTTTAAAGTGTTAGTTTTGTCCAGTGGTATTTAATTTTTTAAGTCAACATTTTGTTTTGAAATAATTTTAGTTTCACATGTAAGAAATAATATAGAGATATCACATATTCTCTTCACCCAATTTCCCTAAGTGGTAACATCTTGCAAAACTATGGCAATATATCACAGCCACAACATTGATACTGATACAGCCAAGATACTGAACATTTGTATCACTACAAAGGTGGCTCATGATACCTTATAATAGCTACTTCCACTTCTTTCCTGCCCCACCTTTTACTAAACTCCTGGCACCACTAATTTGTTCCTTTGTTTCTGTAACTTTGTAATTTCAAGAATGTCATGTAAATGGTAACATATAGTATGCAACTTTATTGTATTGGCCTTTTTTTCACTCAGCCAATACAATTATCTGGAGATTCATGCGGATTGTTTTGTTTATCAGTGGTTTTTCTTTTTTATTGATGTATAGTATACCAAAGTATGAATGCACCACAGTTTAAATATTAACTATTGAAGGACATCTTGGTTGTTTCCCAGTTTTTGGCTTTACCAGTACAGCTGCTGTAAACATTCATGTGCAAGTTTTTGTGTGAATATATCTTTGTTTCTGTGGGGTAAATGCCCAGGATTGCAATTTTGCTGGGTCATGTGGTAGTTGCATGTTTAGTTTTTTGAAAGACAGGCCACACTTTTTTCCAGGGTGGTTATATCATCTACATTCCCACAAGCAGTGTGTGAGTAATCCATCTACTCCATGTCCTCACCAGCATTTGATACTGTCACTATTTTTATTCTAGTCATTCTAGTAGGTATATGGTGGTATCTTACTAAGTTTTAAATGTGTATTTCCTTAATGGTTTTTGAGGTTGTACATTTTTTCATATCTCTGTTTCCAATCTCTGTACCCCGTTAAGTGAAATGTCTGCATCTTTTGCCCATTTTCTAATTGGATTATCTTTTTTTTTCCTTTTTACCGTTGTGAGTTCTATATATATGTTAGATGTAAGTCTAGCAGATATAAGACCTTTATTGGATATGAGGTTTACAAATGTTTTCTTTTAACCTGTAGCTGGGAGAGAGGGGAATTTTTTGTTTTGCTAGATAGTCTAGGCTTCCCTAAACTTTCACGGACACCACAAGGAAGGGATAGCACTTTATCAGCCAGCAGAGATGAAAGTGAGTCCTGGGCTCCTCACTTGGCCTTTGCTGGTGTTGGTGTGAGTGGGTCTAGTTTTTTCTTTGGTGGTTGGCTGGAGTAGAACGGTTGTTAGTTAAAAGTTTTCTCTTTTGCTAGGCTTTACCTCTGCTGGGTTTTTAGCTAGTGAGAAAAGCTTTTGTTAGGGTTTTTTGTCTGTGTCCATTGTTCCTGGGTTGCTGATTTCTTCAGCTCCAAGTCTGTGTATGCAAGAGATAAAGAAAACCCAGGGATTACACCACAGGATAATTCCTCAGGTCCCTAGATCTCTAGCTAATCTACCTTCTTCTTTACATCTTTCAGATTCTTCTTACATTTGTTTTATGTATATTTTCCAGTGGGCTTAATTTTACTTAGCAGGAAAAATAGAGAAAAGTACATCTGGCCAGGTGCGGTGGCTCATGCCTGTAATCCCAGCACTTTGGGAGGCTGAGGCAGGAGGATCCCTTGAATCCAGGAGTTGGAGACCAGCCTGGGCAACAAAGTGAGACCCAGTCTCTACAAAAATAAAAATAAGAAAATTAGCCCGGTGTAGTGGCATGTGCCTGTTGTCCCAGCTATCCAGGAGGCTGAGGTGTTAGGATCACCTGAGCCCGGGAGGTCGAGGCTTCAGTGATAGTGCCACAGCATTCCAGCCTGGGTGACACAGCAAGACCCTGTCTTAAGAAGAGAAAAGAAAGAAAAATGTCACAGGATCCTCAGGGTGTCACTTTGCAAGCTGGAAACCACTTTGCAGCAGCACCTTCTGCCTGAGTATTACTCACACCTGCTGGGCACGTTCTGCCCACTTGGCCTGGCAGGCTGTGCTTGGCTCGCACTACTATGCTGGATCTTACACCTGCCAAGCATGAGCCAGACGTGGAGTGGTGAGGGGTGTGTGGGCAAGCAAGTGTGGGGTCTAGCCACTGCACACAGCCAGGCATGCTGACTGCTGTGGTGGGGCAGGCAGCTCCAGGTGCTGGCACTGGTGCTGGCTCCATGCAAGGCTGCAGCTGGACCAAATGTACTGTGCATGGCTTCTGCTGTGGGGACCCACATCTGGGCAAGGGAAACGTGGTGGCAACTGGAAGCTTGGAAGACACAAGGAACCACAAAACCCCAAAGAGGGTGTCATAGTCCTGGCTCAGGGACCGCCTAGATCTGGGCTTCCTGAAAGGCCACAGCTTGTCTCTCCTTCTTATTCCCTGCAACATGACAGGCAGGGAGGGGGCACGTTTCAGCCCTGTTTGTGTTACAACTCTTTTAGTCCCACCACTTGGTGGATCCTGAGTTCTTGTCCTGCATCCATGAAGAATGAGGTATGTGGACAACTAGAGGGTGAGCAAGATGGAGAGGAGCTTCATCGAGTGGCAGAACAGTTTTCACGAGACCCCAAGTGGGTAGCTCCTTTCTGCAGGCAGGTCATCCCAATGAGTGTCCAGCTGTCAGTGGAGAGGAGAACCTAGAGTGAGTAGCTCCTGTCCACAGGCAAAGTTGTCCCATTGTCTGTGCAGCCCTCAGCAGAGAGGAGACCCGGAACGGGTAGCTCCTACCTGCATGCAAGTCATCCCATAATCTGTGCATATTTCAGCAGAGAGGAAACCCGGAGTGGGTAGCTCCATTGTCTCTCTTAAGTCTGGCTGAGTCCAGGATTTTTGTGGGCTTCAGAGGGGAGTAGGTGCATGCCAATTGGTCCATAGGCAGGCCCAGAAAAAGCACCATAAGTCCGCCTGTCCGTGGAACTGACAGCCCTTCAAGTGATTCCTGGCTTAAAGGTAGGGCTTCATTGGTGACCTTCCCCTTTCTGCCCAGGAGCCTGTCTGCCATCTCTCTGCTATCTGTGGTACCCGTGGCACACCCAGGCTGTTTATGTCAAGGAGCACCTGCAGGCCCACTCTGAGCTGCCCTCAGCCCTCCCCGCCCCTGCAGCCTCCCTCCTGTGCTTGTGGGTGCCCAGTGTCTGGAGGGGCGGCAGGGGGCTGGTGTGTCTGTGCTGTCCCAAGTGTGCGCACACCTGGCTGGGTTGTGACAGTGCTTGGACTTGGCCTTAGCTTTGCTCTGTAATGGGAACGGGCACCAGGAGTGGGGAGAGACCAGGCAGCAGGAGCAGGCACTTTTGAACGTGCAAGGGCAGGGGGAGTTCCCAGGTCCCCGAGACTGCAGGGTTGCCTGGGTCTACAGCTGTGACTGGGCAGCTGCAGCTGTGCCCAGGCGGGTGGGGTTCCCACCCCTCCAACTCAGAAGGGAGTGGGACTTCTGCCTGTTCCCGGCTCCCACCAGCTCAGTAGAGCGAGCAGCCCTAGCTGCTCCTTCCCCACTGTAACTAGCATCATGGCAGCAGCCACTGCAGATGGGATGCTGCTGCCATCAAAAATACATCTACTTCATCACCTGGGGAGATGCAGCATCATTTAAAATATTTTCATCTGGAATCAGATGTTGCTATATCATCAAATAGAATGCCAAGTTATAATGACTTTATAGGTAAAACACAGAAACCTCAAAGAAATGTTATATTTATGGTAGCTTTGAGTACTGATCCTGTGTGCCAGGAAACAAGGTCTTGGTTTTTTTCCCCCCTATTCTTAGGGGTAAAATATTAGGATGTAGGTCAAGCTTCTGTAATAGCTAAACATACAGCGGCTCAAATAAGATAGAATTTTATTTTCACGTCATTGTTCATGTTAGGAAAGTGAGCTCTGTTCCTTGATGTCATCCAGGGACCCAAGCTAGCTGGACAACTAAACTGTCCTTACACATGACTTCCAAGGTTGTTCCATGCATTACCATTTTCAGCAGGTGAGAAAAATAGTGGTGATAGTGGTGGTGATACTGGGGGAACACGCAGGTCAAGAACTTGATTTTAAGGACAGGAAGCAGAAGTTGTACTTGATGCCTTCAGTCATATCCCATTGGCCTCAACCTAGTCATGTGGTCACAACTAGCTGCAGAAAAAAACAGGAAATGTCTCCCACTTGGTGGCTATGTGGCTAGCAAAAATTTGAGTAAGGGATTTCTATTATTAAAAGAAAGGTGAGAATACTTACTGGTGGACAATAGTAATCTTTGCTGTTTAGTGGGAAATTTTTAGGAGAACTCTCTGAGTGGTCTTAATTATTGTGAGCCTTTTTATTCTGTAGTTAACTATCTCTTCTTGCTGTGCTCTTTGTCCTGTTATATTATAAAAGAATGACATGACCTTCATGGTCTAATCTTAGCATGGGTATAAAACTAATGTGTATGTAACTACTTGGACTGCTTCAGATAAGAACCTGTTTGTTTGTATCTTTTAGGGTTTACAGAGTCCACGTGGAATGGGATGCAAGCCAGAAGCTGTATGTAGTCACATTATTATTGAGAGTCATGAAAAAGGATGTTTCCGGACTCTAACTTCTGAACAACCACAACTAGATAGCCACTCTTGTGCTTTCAGATCTGCTGAACCCTCAGAAATGACCAGAGGACGTCAGAGCCCATCATCATGTAGAGCCAAGCATGTCAACCTTTCTGCATCCTTAGACCAGAACAACTCCCATTTGAAAGTTTGGAATTCCTTGCAGTTAAAAAGTCACTCCCCTTTTCAAAACTTTATACCTGATGAATTCAAAATCAGCAAAGGTCTTCGAATGCCATTCCATGAAAAGATGAACCCTTGGCTGTCAGAATTAGTAGAACCTGCTTTTGTGCCACCTAAAAAAGTGGATTTTCATTCTTCATCACAAATGCCATCCCCAGAACCCGTGAAAAAGTTTACTACCTCCATCACTTTTTCATCTCACCGACATTCTAAATGCATTTCCAATTCCTCTGTTGTTAAGGTTGGTGTTACTGAAGGTAGCCAGTGTACTGGAGCATCTGTGGGGGTATTTAATTCTCATTTCACTGAAGAACAAAATCCTCCTAGAGATCTTAAACAGAAAACTTCTTCCCCTTCATCATTTAAAATGCATAGTAATTCACCAGATAAAGAAGTGACTATTTTAGCAGAAGGTAGAAGGCAAAGCCAAAAATTACCTGTTGATTTTGAGCATTCTTGTCAAGAAGAAAAACCTTTAGAAATGTCAGATTTTACAGGCAATCATTCTGAGCCCAGTACCAGTACAAATTGTAGCAATTTCAAGGAAATTCAAATTTCTGATAACCATACCCTTATTAGCATGGGCAGACCAAGTTCCACCCTAGGAGTAGGCAGATCGAGTTCCAGACTAGGAGTAAAAGAGAAGAATGTAACTGTAACTCCAGATCTTCCTTCTTGCATTTTTCTTGAACAACGAGAGCTCTTTGAACAGAGCAAAGCCCCACATACAGATGACCATGTGAGGAAACACCATTCTCCCTCACCTCAACATCAGGATTATGTAGCTCCAGACCTTCCTTCTTGCATTTTTCTTGAACAACGAGAACTCTTTAAACAGCGCAAAGCCCCACATGTAGATCATCAAATGAGAGAAAACCATTCTCCCCTTCTTCAAGGTCAGGATTCTATAGCTTCAGACCTTCCTTCTCCCATTTCTCTTGAACAATGCCAAAGCAAAGTGCCAGGTATAGATGACCAAATGAGTAAACACCATTTTCCCCTTCCTCAAGGTCAGGATTGTGTAATGGAAAAGAATAATCAACATAAGCCTAAATCACACATTTCTAGTATAAATGTTGAAGCCAAGTTCAATAATGTGGTCTCCCAGTCAGCCCCAAATCACTGTACCTTAGCAACATCTGCATCTACTCCTCCTTCAAATAGAAAAGCACTTTCTTGTGTTCGTATAACTCTTTGTCCCAAGACTTCTTCCAAGTTGGATAGTGGAACTTTAGATAAAAGATGCCATTCATTGGATGCTGCTTCTAAAGCGAGGATGAATAGTGAGTTTAACTTTGACTTACATACTGTATCTTCGAGATCACTGGAACCAACCTCCAAATTGTTGACCAGTAAACCTGTAGTACAGGATCAAGAATCTTTAGGTTTTCTAGGACCTAAGTCTTCACTGGATTTCCAAGTCATACAGCCTTCTCTTCCAGACAGTAACACTATTACTCAGGACTTGAAAACCATACCTTCTCAGAATAGCCAGATAGTAACCTCAAGGCAAACACAAGTGAACATTTCAGATTTCGAAGGACATTCCAATCCAGAGGGGACCCCAGTATCTGCAGATCGGTGAGTCTCATTGTGATAACAAGCAAGCTGGATGGACTTTGTGATAAAATGTTTCAAATACTTAAGTAGATATTGGTTCTTGGGGAAAAGGCTGTGTGATTTCTCTGAGTGGAGGTTGTGTCTGACTAATTACTAGAAGTCTTTCAAGGAATAAATGTGTTAAGTAAGAGAACATATGATAGTAATGCATTTATACTTTCAGAGGGCTCTTGGCAAGACTTGACATCAAGTGTTTTAAAAAACTGAATGACCTTGAAAGGAATCTTTGATCATCCAATGATACAATTACTAATTTATTTACTATGTTGGACGTATGCTGAGGATCTCCTTTGGAGGCTGTACACATGTACGTGGGTGCTTGGTTGCTCTCTCTCTTCCCCTCTCCCTCTCTCTCTCTCTCCTCCAGCTCTGGTTCCATTTCATGACTTCCTTCAAATATTTAGTGTTTACAAAGAAAGTAGCTTTATAGTGGAAAATCCTGGCAGATACCAGTTTAGTCAAATGATGAAGATTAGCATCACCAGTAAAACATCAGTCAACATAGTGTGCTTCCTGATATGATGCCCCACCTCATAGAGTATTGTAGGAAAGGAAACCCAATTCAGGCATAAGTCTGTTAGATTTATATTATTCAGCCCAGTTTTAGCACTTTGCCATTAATTCGGTTTTACTTTAATGAGCCTCTTACCATATGGGGAAGCAGAACTACCTGTATGTTTAGTATTTTACCTTATAGTTGAAGAGGCATCGTACCACAGTGGAGAGCATTGGGCTTGGAAAGGAGGGTGAGAGAAATGTTTATTCATAATCTACATGTGGTAGTAGTCATGGCAATAAGGAACTTACATATGCTATCTTACTTAGTTCTCATAATGATCCTATGAAGCAGGTGATGAGATCTCTGTTTTCCTACTGGGAAACTTGTGCCAAAAGATGTTTGTAGGCAAGATAAAGAGTATTTGAATGCATTCTGTTTAATCAAAGTAAGGAGTTGTTCCCCTACACAGTACTCTGTCCTAGAATTTGAACCCTCATTCCAACTCTTCTTCCAGCCACGATCCTGGACAACTCATTTAATATCCTTGGCACTCACACATAGAAGGAAAGTGTTGGAATGCTGAAAAGTCCCTTACAGCTCTAAAAGTTAGGGATTGCGATAATAGATTGGGGCAAAAGAAAAGGTCAATCTCTGATTTCAGTGTTATAAATAGTAGAGTGCTATAGAGATCAGTACTGATACCTTTAAAAATTTTTTTCTTTGAGACAGAGTCTCGCTCTGTCACCCAGACCAGAGTGCAGTGATGTGATCTTGGTTCACTGCAACCTCCACCCCCTGGGTTCAAGCCATCCTCCCACATCAGCTACCCGAATAGCTGGGACCACAGGCGTGCACCACAACGCCTGGCTAACTTTTGTATTTTTAGTAGAGATGAGGTTTTGCTATGTTAGCAAGGCTGGTCAGTATTGATACTTAAAAAAAAAAAAAAGTTTAGAAATTAAAACATTGACGATTTCATATACAATTTTTAAACTCTTTGAAGGCTAAATGCTAAGGTATTGTACTGAATACCTTAAAAGTCAGGTAAAGCTATGAATGAGAAGAAAATAATAGATGATTATAAATATGAACTAACAATAATGCCATTTGCTCAGGGTGTACATTTGTAGTGGATGCTTATACTTAGTGTAATAATCAGAAATAGATATTATTACCTCAGTTGTGGATTTAAAAAACCTGAGACTTAGAGAAGATATTTTGCCCAAGATCACATGGCCATCGAGCATTGGAGGTGGCATTTGAACTTAGGTTTATCGAACTCCACAGTCCATAAATAATTCAAACTACACACACACACACACACACACACACACACACAGATGCATAAAACATATATATAGGTAAATATATATATAATAGTTTATAAAATATTTATAAAGGAGTGGGCGTGGTGGCTCACACCTGTAATCCCAGCACTTTGGTGTCCAAGGTGGGTGGATCACCTGAGGTTGAGAATTTGAGACCAGCATGACCAACATGGAGAAACCCCATCTCTACTAAAAATACAAAATTAGCCGGGCGTGGTGGCGCACGCCTATAATCCCAGCTACTCAGGAGGCTGAGGCAGGAGAATCGCTTGAACCAGGGAGGCGGAGGTTGCAGTGAGCTGAGATTGCGCCACTGCACTCCAGCATGGCAACAAAGCAAGACTCCACCTCAAAATTTATAAAGTATATGTCTATAAAATATTTATAAAGTATATATGCATAAAATATATTCAAACGTTTCCATTTTGAGATAATTTTAGACTTACAGAGGAGTTGCCGAAATGAATAGCACAGAGAGGTTCTGTATTATCTGTTGCTGTGTATCGTGTTACCCTGAAATGTAGCAACTTAATAAACATCTGAAAATTTATGTAGTTCAGAAATCTAAATGTAGCTTATTTGGGTACTTCTGGCTTAGGTTGTCTCACAAGGTTGCAAACAAGGTATTGGCTGCAAATGTGGTCTCATCACAGGGCTTGCCTGAGAGGATGTGCTTCCAGCCTCACCCACATGGCCATGGCTTTGGCCAGAGACATGGGCTTTTTGCTTCTATAAGGCACTCATAATATGACACCTAAGCTTCCCTTAGTGAGGCAGTGAGAGGGCAAGAGAGGGTGCCCAAGACAAAAGCCACAGTCTTTTTGTTACCTACCCTTGGATGTGTCATCTCATCACCTCTGCCACATTCTCTTCAGTAGGAATGAGTCACTGTCTAAAGCTCTCACCCAGGGGTTGGGAATTACACAGGGTCCTGAATACCAAGAGGTAGGTGTCATTGGGGGATGTTGTCCATGTAACCTTTACTGAAGCTTCCATTTAACATCTTACCATAATATCATAACCATAAAATATTTATCAAAATGAGAAATTCTTCTTGGTATAAAACTATATAACATTGATTTCACCAGGTTTTTCCACAAATGAACTTTTTTGTTTGAGATCCAACCCAGGATTCCATCTTGCATTTTAGTTGTCATGTCTTAGACTCCTCCAATCTATGACAGTTTCCCAGTCTTTTTTTGTCTTCCATGACCTTGACACTTTGAAGAGTGCTAATAAGTTATTTTGAAGAAGCTTCTTCAATTTAGCATTGTTTGATGTTTCAAGGTTAGATTAGGGTTATGCATTCTCAATGCGTCGCAACAGAGAGCACATTATGTTGATATATGTTACTGGTGATGTTAACCTTGGTCACTTGGCTAAAGTGGTATCTGCTAGGATTCTCCACTGTAAAGTTACTGTTTTTCCTTTGGAGATACTAAACATTTGAGGGAGATTTTGTTAGACTGTGCAAATAACCTGTTTCTGCTTAAACTTTGAGTACTAATTTTAGCATTCATGAGTGGATCTTGGCTGTAGCAGTTATTACTGTGGTGTTTTAATTTTTTCATGCCTTCCATCTCTTCTACATTTGTTAATTCAAATTCTTCTGTAAGGAGAATTGTTCTTCCCTCATTTATTCTGCCTTAGGTTATTTATTTGCATTATTGTAGACTCATGAGTGTTTATTTCATTATTTGGATTATAATCCAATGCTACCATTACGATTTTTGTTGCTCAAGTTCTCTTTTTAGCTATTTGGAGCACTTTCAGGTTGGCTCCTGTACCCTGCTTCAGACCTGGAATCAGCTGTTTCATTAAAAAACCCTCGTTTTTTTTTTTTTTTTTTCTTTTTTTTTCTTTTTGAGATGGAGTCTTGCTCTGTCACCCAGGCTGGAGTGCAGTGGTGTGATCTTGGCTCGCTGCAACCTCCACCTCCCGGATTCAAGCAATTCACCTGCCTCAGCCTCCAGAGTAGCTGGGATTACAGGTCCGTGCCACCATGCCCAGCTAATTTTCTGTATTTTTAGTAGAGATGGGGTTTCACCATGTTGGCCAGGCTGGTCTTGAACCCCTGAAATCAGGTGATCTGCCCGTCTCGGCCTCCCAAAATGTGGGGATTTACAGATGTGAGCCACCGTGCCCAGCCAAAAAACCCTCTTATTTTTGAAGGGAGGAAGAAGAATAGTATTTAGAAAACAAAATGTAAGTACCTGGCATGCTCACTGGTGGTGGGATGTTACTATGTTTAGCCTTTCTCAGTGAATAAAGCTAAGAAATATAGGTAGGTATGTTAACTTATGTGGATACTCATATCTGTATCTTTTAATGTGTGTGTGTGTTTTAAATCATGTGTCCGTATTGATACCTCTGACTCCAGTACGGATCCACAGAGTTGATTCTAGCCTTTTCCCTTTCTTTGTAACTTCTGTCTCTAATAGCGATAAAACTGGCTCTCATTATCTACAATATATTTAACCTAGTATATAAATAAAGTAGTTTCAGAATTCATAACCCATACCCACATGAAAAACAAATTCTGCAACCAGAGTACAGTGTTTGTCTGCAGTTTTGAATTTATCATTAAAATATCTAGACAAAAATGCTGTTTGCTAAAGTTTCTTAAGTCAGCATCTCCCTGCCCCATACTCTTCAGTATGAGTACATGATTCATTTATAATATAGTTAGATTCGTTAGTCACATTCTGCGTTCCATCTTTGCCTCATATCCTGGTTGACCTTTAAAAATTTATGTACTTCTAAACTTCACTTTCTGTGCTTTACAATTCTATCCATTGCTACAGTTTCATATGAGCAGTTCCATCAATCCCAAAACTCCCCCATGCTGTTCCTTTGGAGACAGTCTTTCCCCTGACCCCTCACTCACCCCCGGCAGTCCCTGGTCTGTTTTCTTCCCTAGAGTTTTACCTTTCTAGACTGTCACACAAATGGAATCATAAAACATGTAACAGACGTTTGGATCTGATTTTTTTACTTTGCAAAATACATTTGACTCATCTTGTGTAGATCAGTAGTGCTTTTTTATTGCTGTATTAAAAGCAATAATATTTTATTGTAATTCCATTGTACAGATTACCACAGTTTGTTTATCCATTCACTCATTGAAGGATATTTGAGTTGTTCTAGTTTGGGACCATTAAAATTAGAACTGCTGTAAACAGTTATATACAGGTTTTTGTTTCTCTACGGTAAATACTAAGGAAGAGGATTCCTGAGTTATATGTTATAGGTGTATATTTAGCTTTGTAAGAATTATTCAGAGCTAAACTAATACTAGTTTTTCAGAGTGTCTGTATCATTTTGCATTCCTTCTAGCAATGGGTGAGCATTCTAGTTACTCCACATCCTCACCAATGTGTAAATTGTCAATATATTTTAGCAATTTTTATAGTTGTACAGTGGTATCTCAACATAGTTTTAATTTGCATGTCCTTCCTTAATGGCTAATTATTATGAACACCTTTTCAAGAGGTTATTTACCATCCTCTTTGGTGAAGTGCTTTTTCAATAGGGTTGTTTGCTTTCTTATTGGTGAGTTTTGAGAGTTCTTAATATATTCTGGATACAAGTCTTTTCTGGATATGTTATTTGCAAATATCTCCACAGTGTGTAACTTGTCTTCTTATCCTCTTAATAAAGTCGTTCAAAGAACAAAGGTGTTTCCTTTTGATCAAGTCCAGTTAATTGATTTTTAAATGGATCATGTGATTGGGTTGCAGTACTTTTCTTTCAGCACTTAAAAAATATGCTACTTCCTTCTGGATTCCACGGTTTCTGATGAAAAATTCGTAGTCATTTGAGTCATTGTTCTCTATGTAAGAACAATGTATCATTTTTCTCTGATTATTTTCATTTTCCAGCACATTGATTATGTTTCTAGATATGGGTTTCTTCTTTTTTTTAATTTTTAAATTTTTATTTCAATAGTTTTTGGGGTAAATGTGGTTTTTGGTTACATGGGTAAGTTCTTTAGTGGTGATTTCTGAGATTTTAGTGCACCCATCACCACAGTAGTATACACACTGTATCCAATATATAGTTTATTGGATATTTTATCCCTCAACCTCCTCCCAACCTCCCCACGTAGTCCCCAAAGTCTGTTATATCATTCTTATGCCTTTGTGTCTTCACAGCTTAGCTGCCACTTATAAGTGAGAACATACAATATTTGGTTTTCCATTCCTGAGTTACTTCACTTAGAATAACAGCCTCCAGCTCCATCCAAGTTACTGCAAAAGACATTATTTCATTCATTTTTATGGCTGAGTAGTATTCCATGGTATTCATTCAATGTATATATATACCACATTTTCTTTACTCATTGGTTGATGAGCACTTAGGTTTTTATGTCTTTGCAGTAGCAAATTGTGCTGCTGTACAAGTGTGTGTATGTGTCTTTTTAATGTAATGTCTTCTTTTTGTTGGTATAGATTTCTTTGGTACCTCTTGTTTGGGGTTTGCTGAGTTTTTTTAAGCCTATAGGTTTACAGGCATACCTCAGATATATTGCAGGTTCAGTTACAGACCACTGCAATAAAGCCGGTCACATGAATTTTTGGTTTTCCCAGTGCATATACAAGTTATATTTACACTATACTGTATTCTATTAAGTGTATAATAGTGTTATGTCTAAAAAAAAAAATACATACCTTAATTTAAAATTTCTTTATTTTTTAAAAATGCTAACAATTATTTGGACCTTCAGTGAGTTACTTTTTGCTGGTGGCGGTCTTACTTCGATGTTGGTGGCTGCTAACTGCTCTGGGTGGTAATTGCTAAAGATTGGGATAGCTGTAGAAATTTTTTTTTCTTTTTAATTTTCATGGGTACATAGTAGGTGTATATGTTTATGGGGTACATGAGATGTTTTGATACAGGCATGCAGTGTGAAATAAGCACATTGTGAAGAATGGGGTATCCATCCCCTCAAGCATTTATCCGTTGAGTTGCAAACAATCCACTTACACTCTCTAAGTAATTTTAAAATGTACGATTATTATTGACTATAGTAACCTGATATAGTAGGTCTTATTCACTGTTTCTATGTGTGTGTGTGTGTGTGTGTGTGTGCCCATTAACCATCCCCATCTCTCCCTAAACCCCTCACTACCCTTCTCAGCCTCTGGTAACCATCCTTCTACTCTCTGTGTCCATGACTTCAATTGTTTGGATTTTTAGATCCCACAAATAAGTGAGAACATGCAGTGTTTGTCTGTTTGTGCCTGGCTTATTCCATTTAACATAATGATCTCTAGTTCCATCCATATTGTTGTAAATGACTGGATTTCATCGTTTTCTATGTCTGAATAGTACTCCACTGTGTATATGTACCACATTTTCTTATCCATCTATTGATGGACACATAGACTACTTCCGAATCTTAGCTTACCATGAACAGTGCTGCAACAAACATGGCATTGCATTGAATCTGTAGATTGCTTTTGAGTAGCAAAATCAGTCTTCCATATACTGATTTCCTTTCTTTTGGGTATATACTCAGCAGTGGGATTGCTGGATCATATTGTAGCTCAGTTTTTAGTTGTTTTAAGGAACCCCCAAACTATTCTCCTTAGTGATTGCACTAATTTACATTCCAAGCAATAGTATACAAGGGTTGGTTCCCTTTTCTCCACGTCTTCGCCAGCATTTGTTATTGCCTGTCTTTTTGATATAAGCCATTTTAACTGGGGTAAGACGATATCTCATTGTAGTTTTTAGGTTTAGTGTTTTGATCGGATTATTAGATTTTTTCCTGTGGAATTGTTTGAGCTCTTTATATATTCTGGTTATTAATCTGTTGTGAGATGGGTAGTTTGCAGATATTTTCTCCCATTCTGTAGGTTGTCTCTTCACTTTATTGATTGTATCCTTTGCTGTAAAGAAGCTTTTTAATTTGATGTGATCCCATTTGTCCATTTTCACTTTGGTTGCCTGTGCTTGTGGGGTATTGCTCAAGAAATTTTTGCCCAGACCAGTATCCTAAAGATTTTCCCTGATGTTTTTCTGTAGTAGTTTCATGGTTTGAGGTCTTAGGTTTAAGTTTTTAATCCATTTTGATTTGGTTTTTGTATATGGAGAAAGATAGAGGTCTAGCTTCATTCTTCTTCATGTAAATACCAGTTTTCCCAGCACCATTTGTTGAAGAGACCGTCTTTTCCCCAGTGTATGTTCTTGGCACTTTTGTCAAAAATTAGTTCACCGTAGGTGTGTGGATTTGTTTCTGCGTTTTCTGGTTCTGTTTCATTGTCTTATGTGTCTGTTTTTAAACTAGTACCATGATGTTTTGGTTATTTTAGCACTGTGGTGTAATTTGAAGTTAGATATTGTGATTCCTCCAGTTTCGTTCTTTATGCTTAGGATAACTTTGTCTATGCTGGGTCTTTTGTGGTCCATATAAATTTTAGGATTTTTTTTTCTATTTCTGTGAAGCATGTCATTGGTATTTTGAGGGATTGCATTGAATACAGATTCAGTGGAATACCCAATTGCTTTGGATATTGTGGACATTTTAACAATATTGATTCTTCTAATTCATGAACATGGAATATTTTTCCATTTTTTGGTATCCTCTTCAATTGTTTTCATCAATGTTTTATAGTTTCCTTTATAGAGATCTTTCACTTCTTTGGTTAATTGCTAGGTATTTGATTTTATGTGTGGCTATTGTAAATGGGATTACTTTTTAAATTTCTTTTTCACATTATTCACTGTTGACATATAGAAATGCTAACTGATTTTTGTATGTTGATTTTGTATCCTGCAACTTTACTGAATTTGTCAATTCAAATAGTTTGTGTGGAGGCTCTAGGTTTTTTCAAATATAAGATTGTATCATCTGCAAACAAGGATAATCTGACTTCTTCCTTTCCAATCTGGATGCCATTTCTGTCTTTCTCTTGTCTGATTGCTTGAGCTAGGACTTCCAGTGCTATGCTGAATAACAGTTTTGAAAGTAGGCATCCTTGTCATGTTCCACACCTTAGAGGAAAGGCTTGCAGTTTCTTCCCCATTCAGTATGATACTAGCTGTGGGTCTGTCATATACGGCTTTTATTATGTTGAAGTATGTGTTCTCTGTATGCAGTTTTTTGATGGTTTTTAATCATGAAGAGATGTTGAATTTTAAGAAATGTTTTTTCAGCACCAATTGGAATGATCGTGTGGTTTTTGTCCTTCATTGTGTTGGTATGTTGTATCACGTGGATTGATTTACATATGTTGAACCATGCTTACATCCCTGGTATAAATCCCACTTGATCATGGTGAATAATCTTTCTAATGTGGTGTTGCATTTGGCTTGCTAGTATTTTGTTGAGGATTTTTGCATCAGTATTCATGAGGGAGATTGGCCTGTAGTTTTCTTCTTTTGGTGGGTCTTTGTCTGGTTTTGGTATCAGGGTAATACTGGCCTTGTAGAATGAGTTTGGAAGTATTTTCCTCCTTCTCTATTTTTCAGAATAGTTTGAGTTAGATTGCTATGAGTTCTTCTCTAAATGTTTGATATATTTAAGCAGAAGAGCCATCAGGTCCTGGATTTTTCTTTGTGGGCAGAATTTTTATTATGGCTTCAATCTTGTCGCTTGCTATTGGTCTGTTCAGGTTTTGGATTTATTCCTGGTTCAATCATGATAGGTTGCACGTATCTAGGAATATGTCCATTTCTTCTAGATTTTCCAATTTATTGGCATCTAGTTGCTCATAGTGGCCATTAGTGATCCTTTGGATTTCTGCAGTATTGGTTGTGATGTCTCCTTTTTCATTTCTGATTTTATTTTATTTGGATTTTCTCTCTTTTTTTTTTTTTAGTCTGGCTAACGGTTTGTTGGTTTTGTTTAACTTTTCAAAAAGCCAGCTTTTTGTTTCATTGATCTTTTGTATTTTTTTCATTTCATTTATTTCTGCTGTTTTATAGTTTTTGTCAGGGAATTCTGATATCTCTTTTAGTCTAGCCTTGGTGTCTGTTCCCATGTGATTTAGTTTTGATATTTGTCTCTTCAAAATCTCACATTGAAATTTGATCCCCAATATTAGAGGTTGGACCTAAAGAGAGGTGTTTGGGTTATGGGAACAGATCCCTCATGAATGGCTCAGTGACCTCCCTGTGGTAATGAGTGAGTTCTGGCTCGTAGTTCACCCAAGAGCTGGTTGTTTAAAAAATAATGACTCCCCTCCTCCCCACCTTCCACTTCTTTTCTCTTGCCATGTGATGTGGGCTCTCCCCTTCCACTTCTGCTGTGATTGGAAGCTTCCTGAGTTCCTCGCCAGAAGCAGATGCTGGTCCCATGCTTCTTACACAGCCTTCAGAACTGTCAGCCAAATAAACCTTTTTACTTGGTATATTAGTCCAGTATTAAGTATTAAGAATACCCAAGTATTCCTTAATAGCAATGCAAACAGACTGAGACACCATGTGAGCTGAGATTTTTCTGGTTCTAAATATGATGAATAATTTTGGATTGTATTTCATAATGACGTTTTATGAAATGACCAGTCTTGTTTAAATGCTATAGAGAAAGTTGATGTTTTTGTTTTAGTAGACAATGACCCAACTGGTTTCAGGTTAAAAATTCCAGCCAGCCTTCTGTATGTTGTTGTTCCAAGTCCATTCAGTTTTCCAAGGCTTCGCAGTGCTGTTCTGATCTGTCCTCCATGTGTATGCCTAGTGACCCTTTTCTAGGTACTTTTATCCCTTTTCTATGTACTTTCTGTGACTACCTTGTGTCAGGGCCAAGTGACACAGGACAGAAGGAGAAAAAACCAACGAGGTATGGTCACTCTTGAGACCACATTTCCTTTGGTGTAAGCTGAAGGTTTCCCTCCCTCAGAACTTTAGGCTCCTGCCAGCCTCTGTTACTGCTTGTACCATTGCCACCATGAGATTACTGGCATGCTATGACTAATATACAGAGATAAGGAAAAAGGGGATTCTGTATAGAGTATTGGGAGACCCTTCTTTCACTCCTGAAGCCTGAACTAAAAGCCTTTGCCATGAAGTCTTTCTGTCTATGCTAATATCCACTTTTAGGTTTCAGGCTATGTTGAGTTCAGGCCAAGGAATGACAGAGGGAACGAAAATGATGGCAAACTCATTGCCATTTTGTTGATATTTCAAATTTTATGATCTTCAGTCTGCCTGCTTCTGTTTTTTTCAGAGTCTTCCAGTAGCTGCTGCATGTAGTCTATCTAGGTTTTATAGCTCATCTCATCTAGGATTAGATATGTTAACCTGGAACTGGAACCACTTGTACTGTTTTTTGTTCACATTAACTGCATATGTGAGTTTCAGTTATTCCACATCCTTGCCAACACTGGGTATTTCCAGTTATTTTTCATTTCAGTCATTCTAAATGTGAGTATGAAACAGTATGGTATTGTAATTTTAATTCGTATTTCTGTGATGACTAATGATGCTGAGCATCTTTTCTGTGCCTCTTGCCCATTTGCACGTTTTTATTTATGAAGTATCTGTTCACTTTTGTCTATTGGATTATTTATCTCAGTATTATAGGAAATGTTATAATCCAGATACAAATCCTCTGTGTATTGTGAATATTTTCTCATAGTCTGGTGTGATTTTCATTTTCTTAATGGTGTCTTTGGGGAACAGAAAGCTTTAATTTTGATGAAATTCACTTTGGTAATTTTTTTTAAATGATTATTACTTTTTTGTGTCCTGATTAAGAAAATGTTGCCTAATCAAGTGTTGTAAAAGTTTTCTCCTGTGTTTTCATGTAGAAATGTTATGGTTTTAACTTTGTGTTCCAGTCTATGATCTATTTCCAAATTTTCGTTTGTGGTGTAAGTTATGCAGTTGAGGATCATTTTCTTCCCTAGGAATATTCTAGCACCACTTTTCAAAAATGATTATTTCCTTATTGAATTTAGTTGGAACCTTGGTCTAAATTAGTTGGCCTTATATGTGTAGGTTTTAGAGTTTCTACTCTGTTTCTTTGTTCTTTTTATTTATCTTTACACCAGTACCACAATGTCTTGATTACTGTAGCTTTATAGTAAGTCTTGAAGTCAGGTTATGTCCTCCAACCTTGTTTTTTCTTTTCAAAATTATTTTTGCTATTTCAAGTCCTTTGCATTTTCATACAAATTTTAGAATAAGCGTACTGGGATTTTGTTTGGGATTGTATGGAATCTGTAGATCAATTTTGTAGATTGACATTTGAATTTTCAGTCTTCCTATGCATGAACATGGTGAGGTTTTTATTCCCCACTTAAGTCATCTTTAATGTCTCCCAGTAACATATTGTAATTTTCAGTGTGGAGATTTTACACATCTTTTACTAAATATATTCCTAAGTAGTTAATATACTATGGTATATAGTATTTTCAAATTTAAGTTTTCTGATTGTTCATTGCTTACATATAGAAATACTGTTGTCATGCCACTTTGTAGGTCCCAACAAGTTAATTTTAATTTTAATTTGTTATTCTTTGGGTCAGAGCTTTCATGCCTACTGTGGGATGTTTTAGGGCAATGAGTGCAGCAGAGAATTTATGCAAGGCAAAAGTTCCAGTGGTTGAAATATATCTATTTGTTCTCTGTTTTATGTTCAGTAACTCCTCCTAAGATTTCAAGAGTTTCTTGTTTAAATTTACTGGGATCCTCAGGTATAATCTATTCTTCATACAGGGAACAGAGCAGTTTTACTCCTTCCTTTGCAATTCT
This sequence comes from Rhinopithecus roxellana, assembly GCF_007565055.1. Taxonomy (NCBI): domain Eukaryota; kingdom Metazoa; phylum Chordata; class Mammalia; order Primates; family Cercopithecidae; genus Rhinopithecus; species Rhinopithecus roxellana. The sequence goes on from NC_044565.1 coordinate 26,867,556, forward strand.
CGTGCCTTTTATTTCTTTTTCTTGCCTAATGCACTGGCTAGAACATTGAATATGATACCAAAAAAAGGCAGTAAAAGCAGACATCTTGCCCTGTTCCCTATTCTTGGAGGGTAGAAGAGTAGATTTAGTGTTTCATCATTAAGTTTAATATTACTTGTAGATTTTTAATGGATGCCTTTTACCAGGTTGAGGATGTTTTCTAAGTTTGCTGTGAGTTTTATCATGAATGGGTATTTAATTTTTCAAATGTTTTTCCTGCTCTATGGATATGATCACACATGTTTTCTCCTTTTTTCTATTGATGTAGTGAATTACATTCGTCCAGCTGATCAACTGTATTGTTGAAATGTTCTTTACTGAATTTTTATCTGCTTGTTTAATCAGCATTTGAAAACAGCATGTATTTCCAGTTATGTTTGTGTATTTTCTATTTCTCCTTGAGATCTTCTTTGGAGTATTTTGTGGGGAGGGGAACAATCACGAAGTTATAGAAAAGGTAAATATGGCACAAGGAACTTCTCTTTCTCCTTAGTTATTTGGGAATAAGTTGTTGACCTGCGGCACAATCACTTTCGTGTAATATATTCTCATTTCCTATAAAAGGACATTCTCCTGTATTACCATAATAAAGCCATGAGAATTAGGAAATTCATACTAGTACATTACAGACATTTAGATTTCTCCAGTTCTCCCAGTAATGTCTTTTATAACAAAAGGAAACAGTTCAGAATCATCTGTTGCATTTAGTTATCATGTATCTTCCATTTCTTTTAGTCTGGAACAATTCTTTAGTCTTTTCTTAACTTTCATGATGTTGACACTTCTGAAGATTACAATCCAGTTGTTTTGTGGAATGTCCCTCAATTTGGTTTCTTTGATGTTTCCTCATGATTACATTCAGGTTAGTTATCTTAGGGAGGAAAATCAAAGAAGTAACGTTGAATTTTACTCATTGCATCCTGTGAAGTGTCATGCAATTTTAATTTGTCCTCTTGTTGACAGTTATCACTTTAAAACTCAATAAGGTTGTGATTGGTAGGTACCTTTACTCAATAAGGTTGTGACTGTTAGGTGCCTTTATCATTTTAAAACTCAATAAGGTTGTGGCTGTTAGGTACCTTTTCATCCCACAGTAGGCATGAAAGCTCTTAGGCGCCTTAATACCCCAAACAAGCTACTCTTTTCCCTTTTGTAATTAAGTGTTTTATGGAAAGATACATTTAAATTATGTAAACATCTTATTCCTCAGCAAACGTATTTATTTGTTTATTTATATCTGTACAGAATCTTTATTCAGTGAGTTATGATCTATTGCTACCTTTTTTCTTTTTAACTTGTTATTTGAAAATACATATAGACTCACAAGAAAAATATGTGACTCACAAGAGGTTACAAAAATAGCCAAGGGAGGTCCCCACTCAGCTTCCCCATTGGTAATGTCTTACATAATTATAATGCATTATCAAAACCAGTAAGTTGATATTGGCACAATACAGTCAACTGGACTAGACGTTAATCAGATTTCACAAGTTTTTGCATGCACTCAGTTATTCTAATGCATATATGTATAATTCTGTAAAATTTAATCGCATGTATAGCTTCATGTAACCACCATCATAATCAAGATACAGAAGTGCTCTGTCACTGTGAAGGAATTCCCTTGTGCCTCCCCTTTTCTAGTCACACCCCGTTCCCTCAACCCAGCCTTCTTTAACCCCCAAAAGCCAGTGATTACTGTATAATTTTGTCATTTTGAGAAGTTATGTAGATGGAATCCAAAATGTTATATAGGTGGAATATAACATGTAAACTTTGAGTGAGTTGTGTTCTTACTCAGCATACTGACCTGGAGATCCATTCAACTTGTGTGTATCGGTAGTTAATTTCCTTGTATTGCTCAGTATTCCATTATATGGAATTTATACAGTGTGTTTATCCATTCACCTGTTGAAGGACATCATTTCCAATGCTTATTACTGATAAAGCTTTTATGAACATTCATGTACTTTCTTTTTTATATACTTTAAGCATGTGCAGAACGTGCAGGTTTGTTACATAGGTATACATGTGCCATGGTGGTTTGCTGCACCCATCAACTCATCATCTATATTAGGTATTTCTCCTAATGTTCTGTCTCCCCTTGTCTCCCACCCCTTGACAGGCCCCAGTGTGTGATGTTCCCCTCCCTGTGCCCATATGTTCTCAACTCCCACTTATGAGTGAGAACATGCAGTGTTTGGTTTTCTGTCCCTGTGTTAGTTTGCTGAGAATGATGGTTTCCAGCTTCATCCATGTCCCTCCAAAGGACATGAATGCATTCTTTTTTATGGCTGCATAGTATTCCATGGTGTATATGTGCCACATTTTCTTTATCCAGTCTAACATTGATGGGGATTTGGATTGGTTCCAAGTCTTTGCTGTTGTGAATAGTGCTGCAATAAACATACTGTGCATGTGTCTTTATAGTAGAATGATTTATAATCCTTGGGGTATATACCCAGTTATGGGATTGCTGGATCAAATGGTATTTCTAGTTCTAGATCCTTGAGGAATCACCACACTGCCTTCCACAATGGTTGAACTAATTTACACTCCCACCAACACTGTAAAAGCATTCCTGTTTCTCCACATCCTCTTCAGTATCTGTTGTTTCCAGACTTTTTAATGATTGCCATTCTAACCGGCGTGAGATGGTTTCTCATTGTGGATTTGATTTGCATTTCTCTAATGACCAGTGATGATGAGCTTTTTTTCATGTTTGTTGGCTGCATAAATGTCTTCTTTTGAAAAGTGTCTGTTTATATACTTTGCTCACTTTTTGATGGGGTTTATTCTTGTAAATTTGTTTAAGTTCCTTGTTTTCATTCTTAAGTAAATTAAGTTTCTTTGATTTTCGTTCTTTTGCATTTGCTGAGGAGTGTTTTACTTCCAATTATGTGGATCTCAGCCCTTTTTCAGATGCATAGATTGCAAAAATTTTCTACCATTCTGTAGGTTACCTGTTCACTCTAATGATAGTTTCTTTTGCTGTGCAGAAGCTCTTTAGTTTAATTAGATCTCATTTGTCAATATTGGCTTTTGTTGCCATGGCTTTTGGTATTTTAGTCATGAACTCTTTGCCCATGGTATTGCCAAGGTTTTTTTCTAGGGTTTTTATGGTTTTAGGTCTTATGTTTAAGTCTTTAATCCATCTTGAGTTAATTTTTGTATAAGGTGTAAGGAAGGGATCCTGTTTCAGTTTTCTGCATATGGCTAGCCAGTTTTCCCAACACCATTTATTAAATAGGGAGTCCTTTCCCCATTGTTTGTTTTTGTCAGGTTTGTTAAAGATCAGATGGTTGTAGATATGTGGTGTTATTTTTGAAGCCCCTGCTCTGTTCCATTGGTCTGTATATCAGTTTTGGTACCAGTACCATGCTGTTTTGGTTCCTGTAGCCTTGTAGTATAGTTTGAAGTCTGGTATTATGATACCTTCAGCTTTGTTCTTTTTGCTTAGATTGTCTTGGCTATACGGGCTCTTTTTTGGTTCTATATGAAATTTAAAGTCATTTTTTTCTAATTCTGTGAAGAAAGTCAGTGGTAGCTTGATGAGGATAGCATTGAATCTATAAATTACTTTGGACAGTATGGCCATTTCACAATATTGATTCTTCCGATCCATGAACATGGAATGTTTTCCATTTGTTTGTGTCCTCTCATTTCCTTGAGCAGTGGTTTGTACTTCTCCTTGAAGAGGTCCTTCGCATCCATCAAATGTTGTATTCCTTGGTATTTTATTCTGTTTGTAGGAATTGTGAATGGGAGTTTGCTCATGATTTGGCTCTCTATTATTGGTGTATAGGAATGCTTGTGATTTTTGCACATTGATTTTGTATCCTGAGACTTTGCTGAAGTTGCCTATCAGCTTAAGGAGTTTTTGGGCTGAGATGATGGGGTTTTCTAAATATACAATCATGTCATCTGCAAACAGAGATAATTTGACTTCCTCTCTTCCTATTTGAATATGCTTTATTTCTTTCTCTTGACTAATTGCCCTGGCCAGAACTTCCAATACTATGTTGAATAGGACTCGTGAGAGAGGCCATCCTTATGTTGTGTCAGTTATCAAAGGGAATGCTTACAGCTTTTGCCCATTCAGTATAGTTGGCTGTGGGTTTGTCACAAATGGCTCTTACTTTTTTTTGAGATATGTTCAATCAATACCTAGTTTATTGAGTGTTTTTAGCATGAAGGGGTGTTGAATTTTGTTGAAGGCCTTTTCTGTGTCTGTTGAGATAATTGTGTTTTTTTGTTATTGGTTCTGTTTATGTGATGGATTACATTTATTGATTTGTGTGTGTTGAACCAGCCTTACATACCAGGGATGAAGCCAGCTTGATCTTGGTGAGTAAACTTTTTAACGTGCTGCTGGATTCGTTTTGCCAGTAGTTTATTGAGGATTTTTGCATCAATGTTTATCAGGGATATTGGCCTGAAATTTTCTTTTTTGTTGTGTCTCTGCCAGGTTTTGGTATCAGGATGATGTTGGCCTCATAAAATGAGTTAGGGAGGAGTCCCTCTTTTTCTGTTGTTTGGAATAGTTTCAGAAGGAATGGTACCAGCCCCTCTTTGTACCTCTGGTAGAATTCAGCTGTGAATCCATCTGGTCCTGGGCTTTTCTTGGTTGGTAGGCTATTACTGCCTCAATTTCAGAACTTGTCATTGGTATATTCAGGGATTTGACATCTTCCTGGTTTAGTCTTGGGAGGGTGTATGTGTCCAGGAATTTATCCATTTCTTCTAGATTTTCTAGTTTATTTGCGTAGAGGTATTTATAGTACTCTGTGACGGTAGTTTGTATTTCTGTGGGATCAGTGGTGATCTCCCCTTTATCAATTTTTATTGTGTCTATTTGATTCTTCTCTCTTTCTTCTTTATTATTCTGGCTAGGGTCTATCTATTTTGTTAATCTTTTCAAAAAACCAACTCCTGGATTCATTGATACTTTTTTTGGAAGGGTTTTTCAAAAGTGTCTCTGTCCCCTTCAGTTCTGTTCTGATCTTAGTTATTTCTTGTTTTCTGCTAGCTTTTGAATTCATTTGCTTTCGCTTCTCTAGTTATTTTAATTGTGATGTTAGGGTGTCGATTTTAGATCTTTCCTGCTTTTTCCTATGGGCATTTAGTGTTATAAATTTCCCTCTAAACACTGCTTTAAATGTGTCCCAGAGATTCTGGTACATTTTGTCTTTGTTCTCATTGTTTTCATATAACTTATTTATTTCTGCCTTAATTTTGTTATTTACCCAGTAGTCATTCAGGAGCAGGTTATTCAGTTTCCATGTAGTTGTGCAGTTTTGAGTGAGTTAGTTTCTTTCTTTCTTTCCTTCCTTCCTTCCTTCCTTCCTTCCTTCCTTCCTTCCTTCCTTCCTTCCTTCCTTCCTTCCTTCCTTCCTTCCTTCCTTCCTTCCTTCCTTCCTTCCTTCCTTCCTTCCTTCCTTCCTCCTTCCTTCCAGGAGCAGGTTATTCAGTTTCCATGTAGTTGTGCAGTTTTGAGTGAGTTAGTTTCCTTCCTTCTTTCCTTCCTTCCTTCCTTCCTTCCTTCCTTCCTTCCTTCCTTCCTTCCTTCCTTCCTTCCTTCCAGGAGCAGGTTATTCAGTTTCCATGTGTTGTGTGGTTTTGAGTGAGTTAGTTCCCTCCCTCTCTTTCTTTTTATACCAAGTCTCGCTCTGTCACCCAGGCTGCAGTGCAGTGGTGCAATCTCGGCTCACTGCAAGCTCTGCCTCCTGGATTCACACCATTCTCCTGCCTCAGCCTCCCAAATAGCTGGGACTACAGGCTCCCGCCACCACGCCTGGCTAATTTCTTTTTGTATTTTTAGTAGAGATGGAGTTTCACTCTGTTAGCCAGAATGGTCTTGATCTCCTGACCTCATGATCCACCCTCCTCGGACTCCCAGAATGCTGGGATTACAGGCATGAGCCATCGTACCCGTCCAATTGAGTTTCTTAGTCCTGAGTTCTAATTTGATTGTACTGTGGTCTGAGAGACTGTTTGTTACGATTTTCATTATTTTGCATTTGCTGAGGAGTGTTTTACTTCCAATTATGTTGTCAGTTTTAGAATAAGTGCTATGTAGTACTGAGAAGAATGTATATTCTGTTTATTTGGGATATAGAGTTCTGTAGATGTCTATTAGGTCTGCTTGGTCCAGAGCTGAGTTCAAGTCCTGAATATCCTTGTTAATTTTCTGTCCTGTTGATTTGTCTAATACTGACAATGGGGCATTAAAGTCTCCCACTATTACCATGTGGGAGTCTAAGTCTCTTCGTAGGTCTCTAAGAACTTGCTTTATGAATCTGGGTGCTCTTGTATTGGGCGCATATGTATTTAGGAGAGTTAGCTCTTCTTGTTGCCTTGATCCCTTTACTATTACGTAATGCCCTTCTTTGTCTTTTTTCATCTTTGTTGGTTTAAAGTCTGTTTTAGCAGAGACTAGGATTTCAACCCCTGTTTTTGTTTGTTTGTTTGTTTGGCTTTCTATTTGCTTGGTAAATCTTCCTCCATCCCTTTATTTTAAACCTTTGTGTGTCTTTGCACGTGAGATGGGTCTCCTGAATACAGCACACCAATGGGTCTTGACTATCCAGTTTGCCAGTCTGTGCATTTTAATTGGGGCATGTAGCTCATTTACATTTAAAGTTACTATTGTTAGGTGTGAATTTGATCCTGTCATTATGATGCTAGCTGGTTATTTTGCCCATTAGTTGATGTAGTTTCTTCATAGTGTTAATGGTCTTTACATTTTTTTTTTCTTTTTGCAGTGGCTGGTACTGGTTTTGCCTTGCCATATTTGGTACTTCCTTCAGGAACTCTTGTAAGGCAGGCCTGGTGGTGACAGAATCCCTCAGCATTTGCGTGTCTGTAAAGGATTTTATTTCTCCTTCACTTATGATGCTTAGTGTGACTGGATATGAAATTCTGAGTTGAAAATTCTTTTCTTTAAGAATATTGAATATTGGCCCCCACTCTCTTCTGCCTTGTAGGGTTTCTGCCGAGAGATCTGCTATTAGTCTGATGGGCTTCCCTTTGTGGGTAACCTGACCTTTGTCTATGACTGCCCTTAATATTTTTTCCTTCATTTCAACCCTGGTGAATCTGACAATTGTGTGTTTTGGGGTTGCTCTTTTTGAGGAGTATCTTTGTGGTGTTCTCTGTATTTCCTGAATTTGAATGTTGTCCTGTCTTGCTAGGTTGGGGAAGTTCTCCTGGATAATATGCTGAAGAGTGTTTTCCAACTTGGTTCCATTCTCCCCATCACTTTCAGGTACACCAATCAAACGTAGGCTTGGTCTTTTCACATAGTCCCATATTTCTTGGAGGCTTTGTTTGTTCCTTTTCGTTCTTTTTTCTCTAATCTTGTCTTCACACTTTATTTCATTAAGTTGATCTTCAGTCTCTGATATCCTTTCTTCCACTTGATTGATTCAGCTATTGATACTTGTGTATGCTTCTCAAATTTCTTGTGCTGTGTTTTTCAGCTCCATCAGGTCATTTATATTCATCTCTAAACTAGTTATTCTAGTTAGCAATTCCTCTAACCTTTTATCAAGGTTCTTAGCTTCCTTGCATTGGGTTAGAACATGCTCCTTTAGCTTGGAGGAGTTTGTTATTACCCATCTTCTAAAACCTATTTCTGTCAATTTGTCAAACTCATTCTCCATCCAGTTTTGTTGCTGGTAAGAGTTATGATCCTTTGGAGGAGAAGAGGCATTCTGGTTTTTGGAATTTTCAGCCTTTTTGCACTGTTTTTTCCTCATCTTCGTGGATTTATCTACCTTTGGTCTTTACTGTTGGTGAACTTCAGATGGAGTTTTTGTGTGGTCGTTCTTTTTGTTGCTTTTGCTTTCTGTTTGTTAGTTTTCCTTCTAACAGTCAGGCCTCTCTGCTGCAGGTCTGCTGGAGTTTGCTGGGGGTCCACTCCAGACCCTGTTTGCCTGGGTATCACCAATGGGGGCTGCAGAACAGCAAAGCTTGCTGCCTTCTCCTACTTCTGGAAGTTTCGTCCCAGAGGGGCATCCGCCAGATGCCAGCCAGGGCTCTCCTGTGTGAGGTGTCTGTTGACCTCTGCTGGGAGGTGTCTCCCCACCAGGAGGCACGGGGGTCAGGGACCCACTTGTGGAGGCAGTCTGTCCCTTAGCAGAGCTCTAGGGCTGTACTGGAAGATCTGTTGCTCTATTCAGGGCTGGCAGGCAGGAACATTTAAGTCTGCTGAAGCTGCGCCCACAGCTGCCGCTTCCCCCAGGTGCTCTGTCCCAGGGAGATTGCAGTTTTAGCTATAAGCACCTGACTGGGGCTGCTGCCTTTCTTTCAGAGATGCCCTACCCAGAAAGGAGGAATCTAGAGAGGCAGTCTGGCTACAGTGGCTTTGCCGGGCTGCGGTGGGCTCCGCCCAGTCTGAAATTCCTGGCAGCTTTGTTTACACTATGAGGGGAAAACTGCCTACTCAAGCCTCAGTAATGGTGGACACCCCTCCCCTCACAAAGCTGGAGCATCCCAGGTCGACTTAAGGCTGTTGTGCTGGCAGTGAGAATTTCAAGCCAGTGGATTTTAAAGCATGCTGGACTCCTTGGGGGTGGGATCCACTGAGCTAGACCACTTGCTTCCCTGGCTTTAGCCCCCTTTCCAGAGGAGTGAACGGTTCTGTCTTGCTGGCATTCCAGGCGCCACTGGGGTGTGAAAAAAAAACTCCTGCAACTATTTCAGTGTCTGCCCAAATGGCAGCCCAGTTTTGTGCTTGAAACCCAGGGCCCTGGTGGCATAGGCACCCAAGGGAATCTCCTGGTCTGTGGGTTTCGAAGACCGTGGGAAAAGCGTAGTATCTGGGCCGGAATGCACTGTTCCTCGCAGCACATCCCTCATGGCTTCCCTTGGCTAGGGGAGGGAGTTCCCCAACCCCTTGTGCTTGCCAAGTGATGCGACATCCCACCCTGCTGCTGCTCACCCTCTGTGGGCTGCACCCACTGACTGTCTAAGCAGTCTCAATGAGATGAACTGGGTACCTCAGTTGAAAATGCAGAAATCACCTGCCTTCTGCGTTGGCCTTGCTGGAAGCTGCAGACCGGAGCTGTTCTATTTGGCCATCTTGCTTGGGAATCCCTCATGTGTTTGTTATTACATGACCATAAGTTTTTTATTTCTCTATGACAGTAGGTCTCAACTAGGAGTGATTTTACCCCTGAGGGAACATGAGAAATGTCTGAAGACATTTTTGATTGTAATGACTAGGAAAGAGATGCTACTGGTGTCTAGTAAATAAAAGACAGAGGTGCTGTGGAATATCCTAGAATGCACAAGACAGTCCTCCACAACAAAGAATTGTTTCAAAATGTCAGTGCTGAGGTTGAGAAACTGCACTAGGATTAATACCCAGGAGTGTGATTATTGGGTTATATGTAAGTATATGTTTAATTTTATAGGAAACTGCCAGAGTGTTTTCCAGAGTAGTTATAACATTTTGTATTTCCAATAACTATGTATGAGAGATCAAGTTCCTCCACATCCTCATCAGCATTTATACTGTCAGTATTTATTTTTTTATGTTTTTGAGATGGAGTCTCACTCTGTCACCCAGGCTGGAGTGCAGTAGCGCGATCTTGGCTCAGTAGCGCGATTTTGGCTCACTGCAACCTCCACTTCCTGCATTCAAGCGATTCTCCTGCCTCATCCTCCTGAGTAGCTGGTACTACAGGTGCGCACCACCACACCCGGCTAGTTTTTGTATTTTCAGTAGAGATGGGGTTTCACCATATTGGTCAGGCTGGTCTTGAACTCCTGACCTTATGATCCCCCCACCTTGGACTCCCAAAGTGCTGGGATTACAGGCATGAGGTACCATGCCTGTCCACTGTCAGATTTTTTTTTTTAATTTAGCCTTCCTGGTGGGTATATAGGGGTTATCCCATTATCACTTTAATTTGCATTTCTCTACTACTGACAATGAACATTTTTTAATATGCCCATTTACTATCTATATATTTTCTATTAAAATTGTTTTGCTCATTTTCTAATTGTGTGTGTGTTTTGTTTTTTTTTTTTTTTTTTTTACTGTTGAATTTAGAGAATATATATTCTGGATACAAATTCTTTATTAGATTTCAGACTTGCAAATTTTTACATTATACAAAACCAAGTTTTCTTATTCTGTTTATTGTTACTATTGTAATTTGTTTTGATGTTCCAAATACAGATTTGGTGGCCAGTGGCAGCCCCTTCAAGCTGGCTCTGTATCCTTTTCATATGTCCCCGTCATCTTTTGATCATGTCTTTGCTTTCTGGCACAAGATATTTCAGGCTCATCTTATACTTTCCTTCTCCAGCTCTGAAATCAACCAGTTCTCCAAGAAGTCTGTTCTTCCAGTGGAATGTGCTGTTTAGAGGCTAGGATTTAAACACTAGGCATATGTGTTGCTACTGGGTTGCTCTCAGCCCTACACTTATTTACATTAATATTTATTTCTCTGTATATATTAAAAACCATATGTTCATCTAATTTTTATTTTACTTTTTTCTTTGTTTTTGTAACTTTCATATCTAATAGTGAGTAACCTCACTTCCAGTATGCTTTATATAACGAATATTCTCATCTCTTGCCAACCTCTCCTCAGCAAGGATGACCCTAATTCTCCACTTGGTGTCAAACACTTTATTCAGTCTGTCCCCTTGGGTGGGTGCTGTTTTCACCCTGCCTGGGCTTTGGCACTCCATGCTAGGCCACTCCTCAATATGTATACCACCCCTCCCTACTTGGTCTCTAACTTTTCCGTGTCAGAATGCTCATCACCCTCAACATATGGACACTCTCCCCATGCCACTTAGGTTCTGACTCCGCATGCTGAACTACCCCTTCGCATGGATTTCTTCCTCATACTGCATAGGCTCATGACACCTCACATTGGTCTTCCCTCTACTTAAATGCCTTTATCTTGTTTAGGATTTGACTCATGATGCCAGGCTACACCATGTAGATAGCCTCCTCACTCAGGTTCTGACATTCAAGGTCAGACTGACTCCTTTCATCCTGCTTAAGTAGTGACTCACCACACTGCCCTTACCCTGTATGACACGTTTCTCATCCTGCAGAAAATCTGACTTTCCAACCTAGGCTATCTCTCTGTATAGTTATTTTCCTTCTCTACTGCAGCTCTGCCACTCCATGTAAGGACACCCCAGGGTGGAGAAACCTACCTCATTCTGCTTGGGCTCTAACTCTACATGTCTTGTGGGCCTCCCTCTTCATGGAAGCCCTCCTTATCCTGATTTGGTGCTTTTATTGCACACTAGGCCACACCTCTGCAGAGATTGTCTCCTTGCCCTGCTTGAATTCTAATACTCTGTGCTATGACACTTCTTTACATGGGCACCTTCCTTACCCTAATGAAATTCTGATACCTTGCTCTGGCCCATTGTCATTCCATTTGCTACAGATTCCCGCTTTGTTCTGCCCATCTAATGGTTTTAAGATGCAATTGTTTGGGATGGGAAAGACAAAAGGAAGGGAGAATAGAAACACAGGAGAGGGGAAAGAGGATAGAAAGCTTATTTTTTATTACTTTATGATTAATATATCTTTTCTATCCTTTTACTTTCAACCTGTGACCTCACAGTAAAGTGCATCACTTGTCAATGTCATATAGTTGAATGTTATTCATTTTTAATGTTGTCTGTTAATCTTTATCTTATAACTGAGATATTTAGTTCATTTACATTTAATATAATTATTGAGCTAGTTGATTTTGCTATCCTTTATTATTTTCGGTTAATTAATTATTTTTATTCCATGTTATTTTCTCTATTGGCTTGTTTTACTTTTTTTCCTTTTAGTGGTTATCCTAGAGATTATAATATACTTCCATGACTTTACAGTTTACCTTAAGTTAGTATTTTTTCCACTTTATGAGCAGCAAAGTATCTTATGACAGTTGAACTCTATTTACTCCTCGTATTTTTGCTTTTGTTGTCATATATATTTCTGTTCTACATGTTCTAAATCCCACAAGACATTATTATTGTTGCTTTGAACAAACAACATTCTTTTCCATATATATGTATACAGGAAATATAAAACAAAGTAAAATATGTATATATACATAAGGGTGTATGTATGTATATGTACATGTATATATTTACACACACACACACACACACACACATCCTTTAAGTGTTCTACATTCTTTCTAGCAGTTCTGTACTATGTTGGATCATTTTCCTTCAGCCTAAAATTTTCCTTTGGTATTTCCTGAAGTCTTCTGGGGATTATCTTAGCTTTTATTTGTTTGGTTTAAAAAAATGTATTTCCGTTGGTTATAGAATTATAGGTTTTTATTTCAGCACTTTAAAGAGCTACTATCTTTGTTGAAAGACCAAGTGTCATTCTCTTTTTTTTTTTTTTTTTTTTTTTTGAGACAGAGTCTTGCTCTGTCGCCCAGGCTGGAGTGCAGTGGCATGATTCCTGCTCACTGCAAGCTCTGCCTCCCGGGTTCATGCCATTCTCCTGCTTCAGCCTCCCAAGTAACTGGGACTACAGGTGCCTGCCACCATACCTGGCTAATTTTTTGTATTTTTTAGTAGAGAAGGGGTTTCACTGTATTAGCCAGGATGGTCTCAATCTCCTGACCTCGTGACCCACCCGCCTCAGCCTCCCAAAGTGCTGGGATTACAGGCGTGAGCCACCGCGCCCGGCCCAAATGTCATTGTTGTTTTTGCACTTTTGATTTTCAGCAGTTTGGCTTTGATGCCCCAAGAATTGGTTTTTCTTTGTATTCCTTTGTGTTCACTGAGCTTCTTAACTCAGTAGATTAAGTCTTTTACCTGTTTTGGAGAATTCTTACCCATTAACTCATAAGTATTGTTTCTGCACTCTTGTCTCTTCTCCTAGGAATAAAATTACACATATATTGGATTATATGTCTGTGCCCCGTGAGTCTCTTATGCTGGCATCTATTCATTCTTTTTCTGTTCGGTAGTTTTCTGTAGACTTTTTGAATTTACAAATTGGTTTCACACAGTGTCTATTTGCTTCTACTACCATTCAATCAAATTTCAGATAATGTATTTTTTATTCTGAAATATTCGTTTCTTTTTTTAATAGATTGTAGTTTTCTGTTGAGATTTTCCATTTTTATCTACTTCCCTTTATCTTTTGCTCTGAATATATTAATAATCATTTTGAAATCTTTTTGTGCTAACTAGTAGCTAACTCCTGTGTAAATCAGTTTTTCTTGTCTATTTTTTCTCTCAATTTTTGGTCATTTTTTCCTGCTTCATATGTTACATAATGTTTTATGTGTTGAATATTGTAAATAAGAGGATAATAGAGATTGAGGATATTTGCACGTAGAGGGACTAGAAAAGAGCAAGCCAATCCCAAAGCTAACAGAAGAAAATAAATAACCAAAATTAGAGCTGAACTGAATGAAACTGAGATGCGAAAATCCATACAAAAGATTAACTAAATCAAAAATTGATTCTTCCAAAGAATAAACAAGATTGACAGACCACTAACTAAATTGTTAAAGAAAAAAGAAGACAAAATAAGTACAATCAGAAATGGCAAAGGTGACACTATCACTGACTCCACAGAAATACACACATACACACACTCAGAGACTATTGTGAACACCTATTCACACAAAAACTAGGAAACCTAGAAGAAATGGATAAATTCCTAGAAATATACAACCTCCCAAGATTGAGCCAGGAAGAAATGGAAATCATGAACAGACCAATAATGAGTTCTGAAATTGAGTCAGTAATAAAAAACTTCTTCACAACAAAAGAAACCATCAGCATAGTAAGTGAACAACCTACAGAATGGGACAAAATATTTGCAAACTGTGCATCCAACAAAGGTCTAATATCCAGAATCTGTAAGGGACTTAAACAGTTCAACAAGCAAAAAACAACCCTATTTTTAAAATGGGCAAAGGACATGAACAGACACTTCTCAAAAGAAGACATATTTGCGGCCAACAAATATATGAAAAAATGCTCCACATCACTAATCATTCAAGAAGTGCAAATCAAAACCACAATGAGATACCATCTCATGTTAATCAGAATGGCTACTTATAAAAAGTAAAAAAATAACAGATGTTGGTGAGGTTGCAGAAGAAAGGGAAGGCTTGTATAGTGTTGATGGGAGCATAACTTAGTTCAGCCACTGGGGAAAACTGTGGAGATTCCTTAAAGAGCTTAAAACAGAACTGCCATTCAACTCAACAGCCCCATTACTGTGTATATACCCAAAACAAAATAAATCATTCTACTGAAAAAACACATATAATCAATTTTCATCATATTATTGCTATTCACAATAGCAAAGACATGAAATAAAAAAAAATAATTTTTGCTTTAAGCCTGACAGGTCTTTGGTTTTTCAACAATTAAATATTGTAAGAGCTCAGTTCAGGCTTTCAGATGTTTGAATTCAGCTCTTTAGACTCTTTACCCTCACAGCTGTAGAATATGGTAAATGTAAGGAGGACACGAGTCAAGTATTTGTTGCAGTTACACTTTCTCAAGGGAAATTCATTTCATTAGTACTCTTGCAAATAATTTTACTGTTTTTCTCACTCAGCCCCTTTCTTAGGGTTGGCCCTTCTCACTTTTGACTGAGTGTAGTGAGTCTTTAATTCCTTACCTTTAAAAGTTCTCTATCTCAAGCATTAGTTATTAAGCCACCTGCCTTAAGCAGGTACAACATTTGGCAAATGTTTTAAGGAGGAGAACTGATGTGTGTTTGTCCCAGGCCTCTCCATCTAGTGGGACTTGATCTCTTATAGTGCCATGAGTATGAATGAGATTTCAGTCTATTGCTCTGACTGAGCCACCAGTCTCCCATACCACCCCAACACTCAGGAAATGTCTTGTGGGGGAAATCAGATGGATATCCTGCTAGATTCCATCATGTCACACCATCGTGACAGCCTTCATGTTCATCAAAAGCTCGGTGATTTCTCTTTGTCAGTAGTTTATGTCTACCTACACCAAACCCTGGCCTAGAATCACCAAATTCCTCTCTCTAGCATGTTAATTGGTAATATTTCCTCATTGTTTCTATAGCTGTAAGACTTTTTTAAAAAAAATGTGATTTCATTTTGTTTGTTTGTTAAAGTAGGAGTGATGGTATATGGCTCCCTACCTCATCCTACTTGGAAATGGAAGACCCATTTAGATCACCCTTAACTTCTCTCTATAATATATTAATAGTATTCTATATAAAGTTCTTGTATCTTTTATTATACTTTATTAGGTATTTGATATTTTTGGTACTATTTTTATGACATACTTTTTAGATTTTAATTTTATAACTTCTATGATAAAGAAAAATCTAATGGACTTTTAAAAATTTGATCTTGTATCTGGCAAATTTTCTAAAAAGTTACATCCTAGTAAGTTACATGTAGATTCTTTTGGATTTTTCTATGTACACAATTATATCAAATATGAAAAGTAGCTATTCTTTCTTATCCATACCTCTTCTTTTTTCCTGCCTTACTACTAATACCATTTAACACCTTACTAAAATATTGAATAGAAGTGGTAAGAGTTGGCATCCTTATTTTGTTCCTAATCTCACAGGCAATATTTTCAACATTCTACTAGTAAACACAATGATTGCTTTAGGGTTTTTTGTAGTTTATCTTTGCTATGAGTTTTTGTCATGCATAATTACTGAGTTTTATTAAATGCTCTCTCTGCCTATATTGATATGGTCATGTGTGTTTCTCCTTTATTCTGTTGAGGTAGGTGGTTAATCACTTTTTTTTTTTTTATGTTAACTCATCTTGTGTTCCTGGGGTAAACTATCATGGTAGAGATTCAACTACACACAAATGTATGTGTGTGTGAAATGAGAGCAAGCACACAGCATACACACACGCGCGCTGCATTTTGTTGTCTTAACATTTTGTTTAGGATTTTTGTATTTATGTTCGTAAGGGGAATTGACGTTTTTGTTTCTTTTATCATAACTGTCCTTTTCAATTAGTGAATGGTAGGCATATAGTATAGACTCGAAAGTTCTACTTTTGTGATATATTCTAGATATTACTCTAATACAATACAGCATTATTCTCTTCTTTTTTTTTTTGAGACGGAGTCTCGCTCTGTCGCCCAGGCTGGAGTGCAGTGGCCGGATCTCGGCTCACTGCAAGCTCCGCCTCCCGGGTTTACGCCATTCTCCTGCCTCAGCCTCCCGAGTAGCTGGAACTACAGGCGCCCGCCACCGCGCCCGGCTAGTTTTTT
This sequence comes from Rhinopithecus roxellana, assembly GCF_007565055.1. Lineage (NCBI taxonomy): Eukaryota > Metazoa > Chordata > Mammalia > Primates > Cercopithecidae > Rhinopithecus > Rhinopithecus roxellana. The sequence continues at coordinate 26,883,840 of NC_044565.1, forward strand.
TTGTATTTTTTAGTAGAGACGGGGTTTCACCGTGTTAGCCAGGATGGTCTCGATCTCCTGACCTCGTGATCCGCCCGTCTCGGCCTCCCAAAGTGCTGGGATTACAGGCTTGAGCCACCGCGCCCGGCCTATTCTCTTCTTGAAACTTTATTTTCAAGTGATTTTTTGAAAGTTTTATTCTTTTTTTTTTTTTTTTTTTCTTATAGAGACAAGGTCTTGCTCTGTTACCCAGGCTCTGGAGTGCAGTGGTGCAGTCATGGCTCACTGCTGCCTCAAACTTTTGGTCTCAAGCAATCCTTCTGTCTCAGTCTCCTCAGTTGCTGGGACTATAGGCGCATGCCACTGTGCCTGTTTTTTTATATTTTGTAGAGATGGTCTTGCCACATTGCCCAGGGTGGTCACTTAACTCCTGGGCTCAAGTGATCCTCCTGCCTCAGCCTCCCAAAGTACTGGGATCACAGGTGTGAATCACTCTGCCAGGCCTTATTTTCAAGTAATTTTAGAGTTACAGAAAAGATACACATATAATAGAGTTCCTTATACCTCTCTCCTAGCTTCTCCTGTTGTTAACATCTTTTTTTTTTTTTTCATTTTATTTTTATTTTTATATTTTTGGAGACTGAGTTTCGCTCTTGTCGCCCAAGTTGGAGTGCAATGGCACGATCTCGGCTCACTGAAACCCCTGCTCCCTGGGTTCAGGCGATTCTCCTGCCTCAGCCTCCCGAGTAGCTGGGATTACAGGCATGCACCACCACGCCTGGCTAATTTTTGTATTATTAGTAGAGACGTGGTTTCACCATGTTGGCCAGACTTGACCTCAGGTGATCCACCCACCTCGGCCTCCCAAAATACTGGGATTACAGGCATGAGCTACTGCGCCCGACCTATTTTTTATTTTTAAACTTTTAGGTTCAGGGGATACATGTTCCAGTTTGTTCTATAGGTAAACTCGTGTCATGGGGGTTTGTTTTACAGGTTATGTCACCACCCAGGTATAAGCCTAGTACCCAGTAGTTTGTTTTTTTTTCTGTTTCTCTCCCCTGTCCCTCCACCCTCAAGTAGGCCCCAGGGTCTGTTGTTCCCCTCTCTGTATCCATGACTTCTCATCATTTAGCTCCCACTTATAAATGTGAGGATGCAGTATTTGATTTTCTGTTCCTGCATTAGTTTGCTAAGGATAATGACCTCCAGCTCCATCCATATTCTTCAGAGGACATGATCTTGTTCTTTTATATGGCTGCATAGTATTCCATGGTATAAATGTACCACATTTTCTTTATCCAGTTTGTCATTTATGGGGCATTTAAGTTGATTTCATGTCTTTGTTATTGTGAATAGTACTATAATGAACATTTGTGTGCATGTGTCTTTATGGTAGAATGATTTATATTTCTTTGGGTATGTACACAGCAATGGATTGCTGAGTCAAATGGTAGTTTTGTTTTTAACTCTCTGAGGAATTGCCACACTGCCTTCTACAGTGGTTGAACTAATTTACATTCCCACAGTGTACAGCCACTCCCTTTTCTCTGCAACCTTGACAGCATCTGTTATATTTTGACTTTTTTATAACAGCCATTCTGATTGATGTGAAATGGTATCTCATTGTGGTTTTGATTTGCATTTATGTAATCAGTGATATTGAGCTTTTTTCTTATGCGTGGTAGCCACATATATATCTTTTAAAAAATGTCTGTTCATATCCTTTGCCCACTAAGTTGCTTATAAATGCTGGATACTAGACCTTTATCAGATGCATAGTTTGCAAATATTTTCTTCCATTCTGTAGGTTGTCTGTTTACTCTGTTAATAATTTTTCTTTTGCTGTGTAGAAGCTCTTACGTTTAATGAGATCCCATTTGTCAACTTTTGCTTTTGTTGCAATTGCTTTTGGTGTCTTCATCGTGAAATTGCCCATTTCTGTGTCTAGAATGGCATTGCCTAGGTTGCATATGTGGTATCCACATCATCATTGGTGATGTTAACTGATCACTTGGATAAGGCAGTGCTTGCTAGGTGTCTCCACCATGGAAATAAGTTACTATTTTTCCCTTCTTATACTCTATGTTTTGAAATCCAGTCACTCAGTTCAGTGCATACACAAAGGAGGAGGGGAAGATTAAGCTTAACCTTCTTTGGTGGGAGGTATCCACATCTGTTATCTGGACTTCTTCTAAAGCAAAATTTGCTTCTTCTTTCCAATTATTTATGTATTCAGTTATTTACTTGCTCCACTCTGTTTTAATATTAATTCCCTATGATCTTAAGATATAACTACAACCTTGAAAACTCCTGGTTCTCCCAGAACTCCTTGACGGAATGCTCTGTTTCTTGTTTATGTTTGTACACTGTGTGTATTTAGCACAGTCCCCTAATTTATAATGGACATCTAGTAATTTAAAAAAATGTATTTTCAATTCAGCTGAAAAATACCATTTCCTCAACTAAATTATATACTTTAACATTCTAAATTAAAAGTAGGTTTTAAGATAAAAGTAAATGTGTGATAACATTGTATCAAACAAAATAAAGGGTACTGCAGAAATTTTACCTTAATAACGTTTGACGTTGATGTGTCCACGAAATATTCCTATTGCTACTTAAATATTCCCTGAAACCACTTTTGGAAAGAGATTTCAGTTTCTAATAGGCCAAGGATATAACCTGCTGTATTCTTTCTCTTTTTTGGTTAGATTACCAGAGAAGATAAAGACTCCACTTTCTGCTTTCTCTGAAAAACTGTCATCTGATGCAGTCACTCAAATAACAACAGAAAGTCCAGAAAAGACCCTATTTTCATCTGAGATTTTTATTAATGCTGAAGATCGTGGACATGAAATTACAGAGCCTGGTAACCAGAAACTACGCAAAGCTCCTGTCAAGTTTGCCTCATCATCTTCAGTCCAGCAGGTTACTTTTTCTCGTGGCACAGATGGTAAGAGAATGTGATTTCATTTTAGATTGTTAGACCAGCTCTTTTGTGTAATTATGTTAGAAATTTGTGGTTGTGCCTTTCTAGTCAGAAAACCTAATTTTAATTTAAGAATTAGGGTCCATATGATTATATCTGTCTTTTATTTGCATAGCTGTCAACAGAATATGATTTATTATATTTTTATCTTAATTTCTAGCAGAGTTAACATGTAGAACTCATGCTGTTTGTGGTTAAAACATATTTTTGTCTCATATTTGCAATAAAAATGCAAGTAGTTCATAACAACTTGAAAGTAATTGAGGTCTGCTTTTAAAAGGTCAGATAAATTATCTTGTATTATAGTAATGTTATTACTATATAGTGTGTATATAGAGTATGTATATACTAAATACTATAACAGATAGATGCATAAACATATGATAGTGCAAACACAATAGCAGTTTATCTCTTGCTTATAAAGCAATCACCAGAGACCCAGGTTGACTTCTTGCTCTATTGTCTTTAAGATACATAACCCGAGGTTATGTTGGATTTACCTTCATGGTCAGCTGGAAGGAACAGAAAGCATGGAGGAGCAAATATAAGAGGTGTTTACAGGCCAGGTCTGGAAGTAATCCAAATCACTTTCAGGAATGTAGTTCAGCTGTGTTTTCCAAAATGAAGAAGAAATGGATTTTGGTGAATAGGTAGCAGTCTCTGCCATAAGGTGAACATTCAGCAGTCTCTACCGTAAGGCGAACATTCATATGCTATAGTTTCAGTGATATTTTGATAGTACTTTTACCATATAAGATTTAGAATTAGAGCAAATTGTATATTATTTTCTTTTTTGGGTAAGTAGCAGGAAAATTAACAATTAAGTTTCCATTCTTCCCCAAATGAAGATGGAAACTTTACTAATTTTTTAAATATTTACTATTTTGGACAAATCTACTGAAAGTACATTTTAAGTTTCTCTACTTACACAAAAAACTTGTCCATCTACACATATAGATAGAATATACCTAAATGTAAAGAAAAATGTTTGGTTCAGCATTTAAATTGCATTGAATTTAAGTAAGTGCATTTATATACTAAGATGGTTATAATTCTTGAACATTTTTCTTGTGAAATTAAAGCATACCAAAAATATATATATATAGTTTAATGAATCATCACAAAGAACACCTTTATGTGTTGGTTACCTGTTGTTACAGTGATACAGTACAACAAACAACCTAAAAAATCTCCATGGTTTGTAACAGCAGACATTTGTTTTTCTTACTCACAGGCTTATGGGTCAATTGGACTTTGGCTGGGCTGGCTGTAAGATGCAGAAATGGTTTGGGTCTGTTCCAGATACTTCTTTCTGAGACTCAGGCTAATGGGTCAATAACTATCCTAGAGTGTGGTGTTCTCATGGTGGTGGCAGAAACACAAGAGAAGAAACAGCTATAAAAGCAGTGTGCAGTAGCTCACACCTGTAATCCCAGCACTTTGAGAGGCTGAGGCGGGCAGATCACGAGGTCAGGAGATCAAGACCATCCTGGCTAACACGATGAAACCTGGTCTGTACTAAACACACACACACACACACACACACACACACACACACACACACAAAATAGCCGGGCATTTTGGCGGGTGCCTGTAGTCCCAGCTACTCGGGAGGCTGAGGCACGAGAATGGCATGAACGTGGGAGGTGGAGCTTGCAGTGAATCGAGATTGCGCCACTGCACTCTAGCCTGGGTGATAGAGAGAGACTCCGTCTCCAAAAAAAAAAAAAAAAAAGCATGTTTTAAACCTCTGCTGTCATCAGATGGATCAATTTATAGACACTATGATTTATGGTTCATATAAACTTTTTATCAAAGAATTAATATTATTTGGTTTACTAATTACTATTTTCAACACTGTGGGTCAAAAGTAAAATTTTATGAGGATTTTTTTTTTTTTTGGTACAAAACATTTTAAGGTACAAAGAATTGTATGTTAACTACATGACTGCTTACCCATTACTCTGAATTAACAAGTTCCTCTACCCCTTTCTAGTGCTTTTTTCCTTTCCCGGAAGCAGCCATTATCTGCTATGTATTCACTTCTTCCCCTAGACAGGCAGTCCAGTGTAACCTTAAGACTACTACACCCAAACAGAGTTTCTGAGGACTTCAAAAAACTTCAAAAAGTTCTTTATTTGTCTCAGATCCATCTCCATGTGATAGTCATTTCTGCTCTGGGTCCATTGTAATTTTGTCCAGTCGTTGCTGTTAATTTTTCTCCAACCTGTGAGCTGCGTGGCAGATTCAGCCATTGCTGTCAAGCTTAATATACACCGATGGAGAAAGAAAATTAATAAATCAGATTCTAACAATAACTGCGGCAATGACCAAATAGAATTGCAGGCTACAGCTTTTTTTTTTTTTCTTTTTACCTGATAGAGTGGTACAAATATTCCTAAGTTGTCTCAGACTAAGGTTGAGGTCCTTTTTTTTTTTTTTTTTTTTTTTTTTTTTTTTTTTTTTTTTTGAGACGGAGTCTCGCTCCATCTCCAGGCTGGAGTGCAGTGGCGTGATCTCGGCTCACTGCAGCCTGCACCTCCCAGGTTCAAGGATTCTCCTGCCTCAGCCTCCCAAGTAGCTGGGACTACAGGCGTGCACCACCATGCCCAGCTAATTTTTGTATTTTTAGTAGAGATGGAGTTTCACCATGTTGGCCAGGATGATCTCCATCTCTTGACCTCGTGATCCGCCCACCTCGGCCTCCCAAAGTACTGGAATTACAGGTATGAGCCACTGCGCCTGGCCAAGGTCATTTTTTTATTAATTTCTTGACTGGACTTTCTTTAGAGGTCACTTTGCCATGCCCAGTGATAGAAATTAATACCTCTAGGTGTTAATCATACTCCTTTTTAAAAGTAACCTTATTTCTTCTGGATAATTCAGGTCAATCATAGATTTAGTCAGCACTCTGTATGCTGCTCTGTGTTTTGCTTTAGTGATATAAAAAATGTTAAGTAGCTAGGTGGCTCCTGTCCCTGGTAGAATTGTCCCTTTCTTATTTCCAAGATCTTCCATCTAACAACACTTATAGTCACAAAGGTTGAAAGCAAAAACTTCTTAAAAAGCTTCTTTGTTCCCAAATGCACGCGTTCTATCTGGTACTCGGTATAGGCAAGTACCGTCTGTGGTTCAGAGCATATCCCATATGCCGTAAGAAAGCATTGTAGACTCAGAAAGTGGTGTTCCCCAGCTTATGCCATAACACTTTTCAGTAAATAGCTCACTCACTTTATTTATTTATATTTTAGGTTTAGCATAGTTGTGGTCCATACAGCATGGATAAGGACAGGAAATCCCTTTAGGCATCAACCTTTTGTCTCATTTCCTTTGCTTGGAAGTGAATTTCTTCCTTAGAAGCAGGCTACTAACAATATGGAATTCATTGCCAAAATAAGTTATCAGAGTGATAGAGTTGCCAAAGATGGTGACACAGTTCTAAGTAATATAAAGATTATTGTTTCTGGCCAGGTGTGGTGGCTCACACCTGTAATCCCAGCACTTTGGGAGGCCAAGGAGGGTGGATCACCTGAGGTCAGGAGTTTGAGACCAGCCTAGCTAACATGGTGAAACCTCATCTCTACTGAAAATACAAAAATTAGCCGGGCATGGTGGCACATGCCTGTAATCCCAGCTACTCGGGAGGCTGAGGCAGGATAATTGCTTAAACCTGGGAGGCGGAGGTTGCCGTAAGCAGAGATCTTGCCAATGCACTCCAGCCTGGGCGACAGAGGGAGACTTCCTCTCCCCCCGCCTCTCCCCCCCACCAAAAATGAGTATTGTTTCCAGAGAAGGACAGCTAATTCTACTCCAGGACAATCAGAATCAGTCTAGAGGGATTTGGGTTTTATTAACTAGAGACGAGTGACTAGGAGTCCATCAAGAAATGGTGACAGGATATAAGAGAAAACCGTGGTCTCTAAAAATAAGGAGAAATGGAAGGAACTGAAGGTTTTTAGCCATGAGAAATGGTAGCTGTATTCAAAATTCATAATCATATGAGCAATACAACCCTATGAAATGCTTAGAAATAACCTAAACAAAAATTTGAAATGACCTAATGCAGGAAACATTAATCCTTTTGTAGAGATAGAAAATAATAATTGACTAAATTAAAAGAAAGGTATGATTCTAGGATGGAAGGGTGAATATTGTAAAGTTATCATTTATTCCCACATACACTTATACTCTAAAGTAATTCTGCACAAAGTTCTAATGGAACTGTTCTTTTGAACTGCTTGATTTATCTTTAAAAATTTATTTTTATTTTTAATTCTTCTGGGTACATAGTAGACATAGATATTTATGAGGTACATGAGCTATTTTGATATAGGCATATAATGTATAATAATCCCATCAAGGTAAATGGGATATCCATCACCTCAAGCATTTATCCATTCTTTGTGTTAACAAACAGTCCAGTTACATTATTTTTGTTATGTTATGTTATGTTATGTTATGTTATGTTATGTTATGTTATGTTATGTTATTTTGAGATGGAGTCTTGCTTTGTCGCCCAGGCTGGAGTACAGTGGGATGATCTCAGCTCACTGCAACCTCTGCCTCCTTGGTTCAAGCAATTCTCCTGCCTCAGACTCCTGAGTAGCTGGGATTACAGGTGCCCGCCACCATGCCCGGCTAAATTTTGTATTTTTAGTAGAGACAGGATTTCACCATGTTGGCCAGGCTGGTCTCGAACTCCTGACCTCAAGTGATCTGCCTGCCTTGGCCTCCCGAAGTGCTGGATTACAGATATGAGCCACCACGCCTAGCTGTCTTTTGGTTATTTTAAAATGTACAATGAATTATTGACTGTAGACCCTGTTGTGCTATCAAATACTATGTCTTACTGATTATCTAACTATATTTTTATACCCATTAACAATCCTCACTTCCCCCACACCACTCACTACCCTTCCCAGCCTCTGGTAGCCATTTTTCTCTCTATGTTTGTCCATGAATTCAGTTGTTTTAATTTTTAGATCCCACAAATAAGTGAGAACATGTGAAGCTTTCCGTTTCTGTGCCTGGCTTATTTCACTTTATATAATGACCTCCAGTTTCATCCATGTTGCTGCAAATGACAGGCTCTCATTATTTTTTATGACTGAATAGTATTCCATTGTGTATATGTACTGCCTTTGTGTGTATGTACTACATTGTGTATATGTAATAGGTTAATTTATCCATTAATCTATTGATGGACACTTAGGTTGCTTCTAAATTTTGGCTATTGTGGACAGTGCTGCAATAAACATGGGGTGCAGATTTATCTCTTTGACATACTGATTTACTTACTTTGGTTATATACCTAGCAGTGGGATTGCTGGATCATATGTTAGCTCTAATTGTAGTTTTTGAGGAATCTCCAAACTAACTGTTCTCTGTAGTGGTTGTACTAATTTACATTCCCAGCAATAGTGTACGAGAATTCCCTTTTCTCCACATTCTTGCCAACATTTGTTGTATATCTTTTGAATAAAACCATTTTAACTGGGGTGAGATGGTATCTCATTGTAGTTTTGCTTTGCAGTTCTCTGGTGATCACTGATGTTGAGCACCTTTTCATATGCCTGTTTGCCGTTTATGTGTCTTGTTTTGAGAAATGTTTGTTCAGATCTTTTGCTCATTGTTAAATCGGATTATTAGATTTTTTTCCTATAGAGTTGTTTCAGTTCTTTTTACATTATAGCTACTAATCCCTTGTCAGATGGATAGTTTGCAAATATTTCCTCCTATTCTGTGGTTTGTCTCTTCACTGTTGTTTCCTTTGCTATGTGGAAGCTTTTTAACTTGATGTGATCCCATTTGTCTGTTTTTGCTTTGGTAACCTCTGCATGTGGGATATAACTCAATAAATCTTTGTTAATCTTTAATGTCCTAGAGAGTTTTCCCAATGTTTTCTTCTAGTAGTTTCATAGCTTGAGGTCTTAGATTTAAGTCTTTAATCCATTTTGATTTGATTTTGTATATGATGAAATATAGAGGTTTAGCTTTATTCTTTTTGTTAAATTTATCTTATCGGATTCTGAGTTCTTTCTCTGTGTTATCTTGAATTTCTTTGAGTTTCCTCAAAGCAGTTTTTTTTTTTTTTTTTTTTTTGAGATGGACTCTTGCTCCTTCGCCAAGGATGGAGTACAGTGGTGCATTCTCGGCTCACTGCAGCCTCTGTCCCCTGGGTTCAAGCAGTTCTCCTGCCTCACCCTTCCGAGGAGCTGGGACTACAGGGGTGCACCACCACACCCGGCTAATTTTTGTATTTTTAGTAGAGACAGGGTTTCACCATGTTGTCCAGGCTGGTCTCGAACTCCTGACCTCAGGTGATCTGCCTGTCTCGGCCTCCCAAAGTTGTGGAATTACAGGCATGAGCCGCTGCACCCAGCCAAAACAGATATTTTGAATTCTTTGAAAGGTTCCACATCTCTGTTTTTCCAGGATTGGTTTTTAGTGTCATATTTAGTTCATTTGGTGAGGTCATGTTTTCGTAGATGGTCAAGAAGCTTGTGGATGTTTGTTGGTGTCTGAGCATTGAAGAATTAGGTATTTATTGTAGTCTTCACAGTCTGACTTTGTTTATACCCATCCTTCTCGGGAATGCTTTCAAGGAATTCAAAGGGAGTTGGGTGTTATGGTCTGAGTTTTTGGTCACTGTGGCCATATCTCCATTAGGGGGCACCTCAAGCCTCGTAACACTGTGGCTCTTGCAGACTTGTAGAGGTACCACTTTGGAGGTTGTATTAGTCCATTTTCAAACTGCTATAAGTATGCTACCTAAGACTGGTTAATTTATAAAGAAAGGGGGTTTAATTGACTCAGTTCTGCATGGCTGGGGAGGCCTCAGGAAACTTAACAATCATGGCAGAAGGTGAAGGGAAAGCAAGGCACATCTTACATGGTGGCAGGAGAAAGAGAGGAAGCTCGGGGATAACTGCCACGTTAAAACCATTAAGATCTCATGAGTGCTCCCTCACTGTCGCAAGAACAGCATGAGAGAAACTGCCCCCATGATCCAATGACATCCCACCAGGTCCCTCCCTCAACATGTGGGGATTACAATTTGAGATGAGATTTGACTAGGGACACAGAGCCAAACCATATTATTCCACGCCGGCCCCTCCCAAATCTCATGTCCTTTTCACATTTAAAAACCAATCATGCCTTCCCAATAGTCCCCCAGAGTCAACTCATTCTAGCATTAACCCAAAATCCAAGTCCAAAGTCTCATCTGAGACAAGACAGGTAGGTCCCTTCTGCCTGTGAACCTGTAAAATAAACAACAAGTTAGTTCCAAGATACAGTGGGGGTACGGGCATTGGATACATGTTCCCATTCCAAATGGGAGAAGTTGGCTAAAACAAAGGGGTTACAGGCCCCATGCAAGTTTGAAACCTGGCTGGGCAGTCATTAAATCTTAAAGCTCCAAAATTTCCTTTGATTCCATGTCATACATCCAGGGCATGCTGATGCAAGGGGTTGGCTCCCACGGCCTTGGGCAGCTCCACTCCTGAGGTTTTGCAGGGTACAGCTCCCACAGCTACTGTCATGAGCTAGTGTTTAGTGCCTGCAGCTTTTCAGTGCAAGCTGTTGGTGGATTCTGAGCTCTAGAGGATGATGGCCCTCTTCTCACAGCTCCACTAGGCTGTACCCAAGTAGGGACTGTTAATGGGGCTCCAACCCATGTTACCAGTCTGTATTGCCCTAGTAGAGGTTCTCCGTGAGGCCTCTGCCCCTGCAGCAGACTTCTTCCTGGACATCCAGGCATTCATACATCCTCTGAAATCTAGGTGGAGGCTCCCAAAGCTCAACTCATGTCTTCTGTGCACCTGTAAGCCCAACACCAGGTGAAACTGCCAAAGCTTGGGGCTTGCACCCTCTAAAGCAATGTCCTGAACTGTTGTCCTTTTAGCCACAGATGGAGCTGGAGCAGCTGGGACACAGGGCACCAAGTCCCAAGGCTGCACGGAGCAGCTGGGCCCTGGGCCTGGCCCACAATACCATTTTTCCCTCCTAGGCCTCCAGGCCTGGGATGGAAGGGACTCCCATTAAGATCTCTGACATGCCCTGGAGACATTTTCCCCATTGTCTTGGCTACTAACATTTGGCTCCTCGTAACTTATGCAAATTTCTGCAGCCAGCTTGAATTCCTTGAATGGGTTTTTCTTTTCTACTGCGTAGTCAGGCTGTAAATTTTCCAAACTTTTATACTCTGCTTCCCTTTTAAACATAAGTTCCAATTTCAAACCCTCTCTTTGTGAAAGTACATAACTGAATGCTTTCAGAATAAGCCAGGTCACCTCTTGAATGCTTTACTGTTCAGAAATTTCTCCCGCCAGATACCCTAAATCATCTCTTTCAAGTTCAGAGTTCCATAGATCTCCAGGATAGGGGCAAAATGCTGCCAGTCTCTTTGCTAATGCATAGCAAAAGTGACCTTTATGCCATTTCCCAACAAGTTTCTCATCTCCATCTGAGACGACTTCAACCTGGACTTCATTGTTCATGTCACTGTCAGTATTTTGGTCAGTCATTCAGTAAGCCTCTAGGATGTTCCATACTTTCCTACATCTTCCTGTCTTCCTCTAAGCCCTCCAAACTGTTCCAATCTCTGCCTGTTAACTGGTTCCCAAGTTGCTTCCACGTATTCAGGTTATCTTTATAGCAGTGCCCCACTTCTGGCACCAGTTCTTTGTATTCATTTTCACACTGCTTTAAAGATACTACCTGAGACTGGGTAATTTACAAGTAAAAGAGGTTAAATTGACTCACAGTTCCACATGGCTGGGGAGGCCTCAGGAAACCTAACAGTCATGGCAGAAGGTGAAGGGGGAGCAAGAAACATCTTACATGGCAGCAGGAGAAAAAACTCAGGGGAAACTGACACTTTTAAACCATCAACATCTTATGAGAACTCTCTCACTATCATGAGAACTATGTGGGGGAACCACACCCATAATCTGATCACCTCCCACCAGGTCTCTGCCTCAACATATGGGGATTACAATTTGAGATGAGATTTGGTTGGGTACTCAGAGCCAAACCATATCAGAAGTTTTTAATAAGATCCAGAATAATTCTCTGGATTACCAGGTAGAGACTCTTGTTCTCTTCCTTTACTTTCTCCCAAAGGAATGGAGTCTCTCTCTCTGTGCTGAGCTGCTTGGAGCTGATGTGACACAACTACCCCTGTGGCCACCACCAGTGGGACTGTTCTAGGTCAGACCTGAAGCCAGCAAACACTGGGTCTCGCCTGAGGTCTACAGGAACCACTTCCTGGATACTGCCTATGTTTGTTCAAGGCCTTGGGACTCTGCAATCAGTAGGTGGCAAAGCCAGGCAGTGTTGTGTGCTTTCCTTCAGGGTGGCGATTTCCCCCTGGCCCTAGGCAGGTCCAGAATTGCTGTCTGGGAGCCATGACCTGAAGTCAGAAACCTTAGTGCTTTATTCTGCTGTGGCTGAACTGACATCTATGCCACAAGACAAAAAGTTCTTCGCCTTCTTTCCTCTTTTTTCCACAAACAGAGGAGTCACTCCCCGTGGCCACCACTGCCCCAGGCTTGTGATGAGTACTGGCTGCCTACCACTGATATTCATTTAAGGCCCAAGGGCTCTTTTGTCAGCTTGGGTGAATGCTTCTAGGCCTAGGACTCTCCCCTCAGGGTTATGGGCTCCCTTCTGGCCCAGGGCAGGTCCAGAAATGACATCCACAAGCCAACACCTGGAATCAGGAACTCCTGGAGCTTACTTTGTACTCTACTCCTCTGTGGCTGAGCTGGCACCTAAGCTGCAAAACAAAGTCCTATTTAATCTTCCCTCTCCTTTTCTCAAGCAAAGAGAGTCTCTCCTCATAGCCACCATAGCTGGGAAATTGCTGGGTCACACCTGAGGCCAGCACATCTCTGAGTCTCACCCAGGTGATACTGCCTGGCTACCACTGCTGACTATTCAGGACTGAGGTATTCTTTAGTCAGCAAGTGATGAATCCTGCCAAGACTGGGTCCTTCAAGGCAGCAGGTTCCTTTCTGGCCCAGGGTGTGTCTAGAAATGTTGTCCAGGAGCTAGGTCATGGAATGGAGGCCTCAGGACTCTGCCTGGCATCTCTATCATACTGTGGCTGAGCTGGTATCCAGGTTGCAAGACAAAGACCTGTTTAATCTTCCATCTTCCCAAGTGAAAGGAAGGAGCCTCTCCTGGAGCTGCAAGCTGTGCTGTCTGGGTTTGGGTATGGAGTGGCACAAGTGTTTCCCTTGGCCATTTTGGCTGGTGTCTTACTAGGCTGCGTACCCCCAAGTCAGCTGGTTCTGATTCCAGCACACCACCAAGACTTTCCTGGGAATTGCATTTCTTATTACTTTAGGCTATGGTATAACTGTTTTATCACAGAAACCCTAAATTATAGGTAAGTAGTCTAGAGCAGATAGCTGAGTTGCATGTCTAGTGGCTCTGGCATCCTTTCATCTCTGGACGTGTGACTTCCATTTCTGGGTCTAGAGTAACTGCTACCGCTATCATGATCTGCAGTATCTAGGAAGTGGGGGGTTTTAATGGGATAACTTTACGGGAATGCCTGGAAGTTGCACACATTCTCGTACTCTTCCCATGGACTGATCAAAGTTACCCACACGTTCACACATGGCTGTGAGGGAGATTGGAAGTATATATAGATGTATAGATGTAAGGAGGGAGGAAAGTTGGACACGAGGGCATATTTGACAGTTTCTACCAATCATGAAAGAAAAACTATTATATAGAAAAAAAAAGTCCGTAATAGTAAGATCAGGGCATATTTTTAAAATGAGATTCCTTTTAGCAATTAATCATTTCTTAATGACTCTACATGTGCTGTTGGAGGAAGAGTAAATTGTCACAGACATATTAATAAGCAATTTAGCAGTCAGTACTTTTTTAAAAACTTCATGAAGGGTGTAATTTTTCACTTTGTAAAAAGAATTTACCTCAGATGGGTGATGGGGAAGAATAAATATAAACGGGAAAATCTTTATTCACAGAATTCTTTATAATTGAACATTTTAACACAACCTGCATTTTCAACATTAAGCTAAGAGTTCACTATATTTAATCTGTGGTATAACCATACAAATGTGAAGAATAGGAAGTAAAATGAATATTTTTATTTTAAATAGAAAATAGAAAAGCTGAATTTCAAATTATGCATGCTATATGCAGACAATTTTGTAAACAAAAAACAGGAAAAGATGGGTAAGATATACATTAAAATGTTAATAATAATTATCCTTGAGTGGTAGCACTTTGTAATTTTTACTTTTATGTATTTTCTTAATATTGAAAATTCATACTCTTGCAGTGGAAACTATGTTTTGAAGCCCTGTCACACAGATGAGAATTAGACTTATTGTCTGTGACTCTGGAAGCAAAATAAGACCAGTATAAGGGCTTCATTATGACCAGGTTACGGTTCAATGTAAGATAAGATGTTTTTTAGTTAGAGTCATTTATATATGGAATGGATTGCTAAAAAGTCATCTCAATGAAACCTATCCCTACTATCCTACTTCAACTGTTTCCCCTACATTTAAACCTCAATTTCTCCTGTATTCCTAATTACCCTCAGCATTTCTATATTTTCTCTGTATCACTTATAATTTATTAAAATGCTAGATAATTTACTCATTTAGTATGTTAATTATTTACTGTATATTTTCCTCCTCTAGAATTCTCATTCTTCTTGAAGGCAGAGATACATTTCTCTTTGTTCACTCATAAATTCCAAAAGTCATGAACACTGCCTGAAACATAGAAGGCATTCCAGATTTGTTCAGTGAATTAATAAATGTTTTTCGTATTAATTGTTCTGATTTTTACTTCCTTAGGTCAGCCTTTATTATTGCCATATAAGCCTTCTGGTAGTACGAAGATGTATTATGTTCCACAATTAAGACAAATTCCTCCATCTCCGGATTCCAAATCAGATACCACCATTGAAAGCTCCCATTCAGGTATTATGCAGAAATTATTCAAAGTTTTATTATTTGAAATTTTATTTGTGTATTGGCTAGTTGATTCTGTAGTGACAAAATCCAGTGCTCTTTAATTTTTCTGTGAAATATGAAACTTTTCATACATTGATCTCTGGTTCAGATAGATGAGTTATTTGATCAGATATATTATATACACATAAGCATTTATAAATATTTGATGAAGGAAATTGTATGGATCATTATTTGGGTTAGTGGGCTCCATCTAGGACAAAGTTTCTAAGCTTTCTTGGTTCACAGTACCCTTAGTGTTTCATTGATTTATTTTCTCCACTTTATGTATAATAAGCAATTATTTTTTTCAAATAGCAACTAAGGAATTAGGACATAAATACTAATTGTTTTGATCTAACAACTAATTTAACAAATTTGTTATTTATTTTTGGTTTTGGTTTTTGAAAAAAGAATTTGTTCATAAATAACCACGATTACTTAACTAATGACATATGTGTAGCTGTTGGACACTATGCAGCTTCTCAAACCATGAGATGAGGTTGGACCCTCTCTTATTTTCTGCTTTTTATTACAGCAGCTGCCAAAAATCCAGCTTTTGCCAAGGCACGACAGCATTGAAAGGAACATAACACTATCTGATGTTGATACTTTGACCTTGAGCTAGTAGTTTATCACTGTCCTTTCCCTAGAATTTTAAAATATCCTGCAGCATCTCTGTGAATCCACTACAGAGGAGCTGCAGAGTTAGGAAATGAATAGTACCCTGTGGAGGCACTAGGTAAATATTTCTTATAGGAGATTTTAAGTTAAGGGTGCAGAGTTGGTGTGGTGTAGCATTTTGATTGGTGGGACAGTGTTTTGAGTTGTCCACAGGAGATGACTTGGTTCACTTTAGACAAATTGTTTTTTCCATGATTATCTATAAATATCAATATATGTGTAGAAATTACAAGAAAGGAGAAGTTGTTCCTGGTCTTAGGCAAATATTTTTGTTACTTTTATCTGAAAGAGAACCAAACTAGCTTCTGATAGTAACTGCATTAAAGCCTCTGATATAACCTTGCCTAATTTCCCACAATGATAGCATTGAAAAAAAAAAAACACACAAAAATACTCACCAAAAGTTAAGATTAATTGTTAAGTTTATAGCCATAAATGAAATGTTTACTCCTTGCAAGGCTATGGTTTTAAAAACACTGTTAATGGCTACCAGAAAGAAAACAAGTTCACTTAATTAATTGTAGGTAGGAAAATCTTCTATCCCACTTACTTATAGTTCAGAAGACAGAATGTCTGTAAACAGTAGAAACCTGGCCAGATGTGCCAGTACTTTCTGAGGCCTCCTGTGTCCTGCTATCCATAGACATCACTAACACTTCCATCTGGTTGGAGAGATTAACTTAAAGATTGAATAGTGTAGGTGATGGGAGAAGAAAATCCGTATCCTGAGAAATACAGTTTCTGTAATAAAGTACTGTATGCATCAGTACGACAAAAAGAGATCTAGTTGCCATACACACTTGAGATTGTTTTTTCTTTTTTTTTTTCTTTTTCTTTTTTTTTTTTTTTTGAGACGGAGTCTCGCTCTGTCACCCAGGCTGGGGTGCAGTAGCCAGATCTCGGCTCACTGCAAGCTCCGCGTCCCGGGTTTACGCCATTCTCCTGCCTCAGCCTCCCGAGTAGCTGGGACTACAGGCACCCGCCACCTCGCCCGGCTAGTTTTTTTTGTTTTTAGTAGAGACGGGGTTTCACTTGGTTAGCCAGGATGGTCTCGATCTCCTGAACTCATGATCCGCCCGTCTTGGCCTCCCAAAGTGCTGGGATTACAGGTGTGAGCCACCGCGCCCGGCCGAGATTGTTTTTTCATGTTCTTCATCTATTCTGAGAGTGAGGAAGTTGGAAACAGAAAACAATCCTTTTTTAGACCAGTAGACCTACACTGGATGAAAGCCTAGGAATTGTTCTAACTCCTGGCCATTTTCTATGAATATGTTGTGCATCTATAGATATGAGAGGAGCCAATAAGAGTTTGGGGCCAGGAGCAAGACGTACATCATTGTTAGAAAATATTTGGGCCAAATAATTGTTCTTCAGTTGAGAATAAGTAAATAATAGAACTCATAAGATCCAAACAACAAGGATGACAAAAATCAAGGGCAAAGGAAGTAGCCATCCAAAGAAAGAGATAAATGTCTGCAAATAAACCAGTCTTAATGGCAACCCAGGGAGTATTTATTCAAGAAAAATGGCCAAATCCCACTAAGAACAGTAAGTATTGGCATTTTAACTTGCCCTAGTCCCATTCCCAGTATCTTAGCTCAGTGATAGACTTAAGAAATATAGCTTTCTTTTCCAAGACCAGAGGATGCAAAATGGAGCTGGGCTCTTTTAAAACTTTTTTCCCACAGAATTGTTAAAATTTGATGTGTCTAGTGGTTCCATGGAAGATTCCTCTCAAAAGGCTTATCTTTACTTGACCTGACTGGGAGCCATCCAGTGCTAAAGGCCTCTGGTGAAAGGGAGGGAAAGATGTTTATCAAAAACATTTACAGACAAGTATTTTAATATCATAGTGGCTGAGGTGAGGACTAACAGTTGAGGTAAACAGTAAACTAACTGAAAAGCTTAAAAGGAAAACTTGAGGATAAGATGTTGATAGATTCTTTGAAAGGCTCTGACATATTCCTAAGACTCTGCGAGACCCCATACATGCATAGGCCTGTGTATGCTTGGGAAAGACCCAAGGCACTAGGTCTTATCTCTGGCTGACCTTAAGGGTCTGTACAAGAAGAAAAGGGAAGGCTAAGGTAGAGTTGGCAGCTGCCTAGGTTAGTGTTGAAGGTACATCCCAACATATGCGTGGAGCCATTTGATAAAGGCTGGGAGATTTATTGGTTCTGGGCATTTAAGGAAATTTCTGTTCAGGCATTAGCTGACCACTAAACTAATTGAGTAGTAACTTCAGTGGCCATATATAACAAAGAATATAGACTTTACAGAATTAGTTTAGAGAAGTTATTAAAACAACCTAAAGCAAAAACACCAAACCTTGGAAATGAAAATCTGATTTCCAGAGTTGCTGCATTGTATTATTTAAATGTCCAGGCCAGGTGCGGTGGCTCATGCCTGTAATGCCAGCACTTTGGGAGGCCGAGATGGAAGGATTGCCTGAGTCCAGAAGTTTGAGATCAGCCTGGGCAATATAGCAAGACCCTGTCTCTACAAAAAATTAAAAATTAGCCAGGCATGATGGTATATGCTTGTAGTCTCAGCTACTTGGAAGGCTGAGGCACGAGTATCACTTGAACCCTGGAGTTTAAGGCTGCAATGAACTATGATTGCACCACTGCACTCCACTCTGGGCAACAGAGTGAGACTATGTCTCAAAGAACAAAAACAAAAACAAAACACAAAGGCAACAAAAGAAAAATATATATGTGAGACTTTATCAAAATTCAGAACTTTTGTCCACAAAATCCAGTCAACAGAATGAAAAGGTGACTCACAGGAGAAAATATTTGCAAATCATTTATCTGATGAGGTATTAATATCTAAAATATGTAAAGAACTCTTACAACTCAACAATAACCCAAACTGATTGATAAATGGGCACAGAATCTGATGGACATTTCTTCAAGGAAGATGTGCGAATAGCCAATAAGCACATGAAAATCTTCTCTACATCATTAATCATGAGGGAAATGCCAATCAAAACCATAGTAAGATACCCCTTCACACCCATTGGAATCACTGTTATTTTAAAAAACAAGCAAATAAAGAGAAATTATCAGTGTTGTCAGGGATGTGGAGAAATTGGAACCACTGCTTATTGCTGGTGGGAATGTAAAATGGTATAGCCATTATAGGAAACACCGTGGCTGTTCCTCAAAAAATGAAACAGAATTATAGTATGATCCAGTAATTCCACTTTTAAATATATACCCCAACAAAGTGAAAGTAGGATCTTGAAGAGGTATTTGTACACCCATGTTCATAACAGCATTATTCACAATGGCCAAGAGGTGGAAACAACCCAAATGTCTATTGATCTATGAATGGATAACAAAATGTGACATATATGTGTAATGGAGTATTATTCAGCCTTAAAGAGGAATGAAATTCTGATACATGCTACAACATGGATGAACTCTGAAGACATTAGGCCAGTTGAAATAAGCCAGTCTGCTTATATGAGGTACCTAGAAAAGTCAGCTTCATAGAGACACAAAGTGAACTGTGTTTACCAGGTGCTGGGGGTAGGGGGAGTGGGAAGTTACTATTTAATGGCTACAGAGTTTAAGTCTGGGAAGATGAATAAGTTCTGGAGGTAGATGGTGGTGATGGTTGCATAACAGTGTGAATGTACTTAATGCCACTGAACTGTACGCTTAAAAATGGTTATTTTTTTGTGGGTTTTTTTGGTTTGTTTTTTGTTTTTTGTTTTTTTTTTGAGACAGAGTCTTGCTTTGTCACCCAGGCTGGAGTACAGTGGCACAGTCTCAGCTCACTGCAGCCTCCGCCTCCCAGATTCAAGCAGTTCTCCTGCCTTAGCCTCCTGAGTAGCTGGGATTATAGGCACCCGCCACCACACCCAGGTAATTTTTGTATTTTTAGCAGAGACGGGGTTTCACCATGTTGGCCAGGCTGGTCTCGAACTCCTGACCTCAAGTCATCTTCCTGCCTCAGCCTCCCAAAGTGCTGGGACTACAGGCATGAGCCACTGCATCCGGTCATGGTTACGTTTTATGTATATTTTACCACAGTTAAAAAAACTTAAGAAGTTACCAAAAAAGCTTAATTGAGTTTTAAAAGTAGATATCTATCTTCCAAATCAGTGTTGAGTACATGAAATTAGCAAAGTAACAGAACAAGAAACATAGGGAACTTTAAGATAGCATAAACAATTAAATCAGATGAGCAGAATTCAGTGAGATGTCTTTAGCTATGGTAAATAATTTTAGCATACATTGATATTGTCTCATACCTGTATTTAACTTAAGTAAGTTCCAATAAATATACTTAACAAAAAAGAAGAGAATTTTAAAAGTACAGGTGTTTTGTGCAGGCACTCTACCCTTTATGAACATATGACTAAGGAAGAATATGTAATGAAAGATGGGAAACTTCATTCTCAAAGTTCATTGTAGTCCTCATTTGCCTTTTATAGTGTAAGCATCTTACCTTGCTTGTCTGGGTATGATTCTAGAGTTTGAAGAAATATCTTTTTGGTACAAATTCAGGTACTTCATCAGGTGCTCAGATTCAGGAGCAGCGATAAGTTGCAAGCCTGGAGGCAAAAATGGACTCTGGTGGGTTTCTTGAGCAGACACGATGTCAGTTTCAACATATGCCTTCCTAAGGATGATTTTGACCCTCTGTGGCAAGGTTTTCACCTCACATGCTGACTTTAAACCCTAAATTCCATTTAAAATATATCTCTACTTTAGTGAAAAAATAGTAATGAGACTGTATATGGTATGATCCTTGTATATCTTCACTTATTAGGATATATAACCAAGGTTTAGTTGGGTTTTCTTTTATTGTTTCCTTCATACTTTCCTGAATTTTCTACAACGATCAGGTTGATTTTTTTTTTTTTTAATGATAGGAAGCTGTCAGCTTGTGTTCATTTGTTTCTTCAAACAATAGATATTAAAGATGTTACTGTGTTCCAGGCAGAAATACTGTGGTAGGTGTTACAATTTCAGTATTGCTCAAAATAAACTATAATGGAGTTTATGTTCACATTGGATGAGAGATGTTCGACCATAAATAAGTACATAATTACAAGTGATAAATGCTAAGAAAATAAAGAAGAGTTCCAAGATAAACAAGTAGACCCAGTTTTGTTTTATGAACTTTTTTTTTTTGAGACGGAGTCTCGCTCTGTCGCCCGGCTGGAGTGCAGGTGGCTGGATCTCAGCTCACTGCAAGCTCCGCCTCCCGGGTTTACCGCCATTCTCCTGCCTCAGCCTCCAAGTAGCTGGGACTACAGGCGCCCGCCACCTCGCCCGGCTAGTTTTTTGTATTTTTTAGTGGAGACGGGGTTTCACAGTGTTAGCCAGGATGGTCTCGATCTCCTGACCTCGTGATCTGCCCGCCTCGGCCTCCCAAAGTGCTGGGATTACAGGCTTGAGCCACCGCGCCCGGCCTGTTTTATGAACTTTTGAAGGTCTTTTCCAGGAAGAAACTTTTAAGCTAAACTCTAGAGGATGAGGATGAATTAGGTAGGCAAAGAGTGGAGTGTGAGAATGTTCTGGCGAGAAGGAACAAGATTAGGAAAGCCCATGAAGCAGAAAAGAGCTTGCTGCATGTGACAAATGGAAAGAAGGCAGCATGGGTTGAAATTTCAACACATTTGAAGATCTAATTGGTTTTTGTAGTGATTCATGAATCAGGCAACATCTCATTCTATAATATAGAAAAAGGTGCACTGGGCATGGGAGAGCAGTTGGTTCTGATAAGGTAGCCAAACCAGGAACAAGGAAACATAATACAGACAGTTCCCAATTTACAGTGGTTCCACTTAACTACTTTTGACTTTACGATGGTATGGAAGTGATACACATTTAGTAGAAACCATACTTCAGTATGGCATTTAATAAACTATATGAACTATTTGACACTGTATTATAAAATAAGCTTTGTGTTAGATGATTTTGCCCACATGTAAGCTATTGTAAGTGTTCTGAGTATGTTTAAAGTAGGCTGGGCTAAGCTATGATAGGTTAGGGGCATTAAATACATTTTTGACTAACAATATTTTCAACCTATGATGGACTTACCAGGATGTAACTCCATTGTAAGTGGTGGATCATCGGTAATACCAAAAAAAGCATATTGATTGACATCAGGTTACTTTCCTGGTAAAGATTAAAGCAGAGATAAGTTCCTTGTTACGTCAGCTCAGGGTGACTGGCCCCTTTTTCAGTTAGTTGCTGTGAATCTCTTGTTTTTAGAAAACTCCAGTCCATTGTGGAACTTTCCTTCTTCCTTAAAGTTTCAGTTGGATTGTATGGCATTTAGTACAAGTGACTACATTTTGGTTTGGTCTGTTGGGGCCTAGTGCAGGAGCTCAGTCTAAAACAATGGACTCCCATAAATTTTATTTAACAGGGTAGAGCATAGTGATGGGCAGATATGGTTGAAGACAGGTAGGTTCAAGATCATGCAGGATCTTAACTGTATTAAAGTGTTTGGATTTTATTCTAATACTACTGCAATTATGGTTTGATTTACACTTGTAAAGTTTATTCTTGCCACTATATGGAGAAATGGTTTATAGATGGGAAGGCAGAGAGCCGTGGTGGGGTGGGTTAAAGTGCAAGTAGAGATACCAGTTAGTTAGAAGGCTCTTGCTGTAGACAGTACCAGAGATGGTAGCATCAGTATCACAGTGTTATCTATAGAGATAGAGAGAAATAGACAGTCAACTTCCTTTTAGAAATAGTTTCTCCTAGATTTGGTAATAAGAGTGTGGAGAGTGAGGGAGAAGAGCGTGAAAAAAATGTCTGGAGTGAGCAACTAGGTGAATAGAGGTGCCATTTACTGAGGTGGAGATTGAGGAAAAAGCAGATTTGGGGATGATGATCAAAATGTCTGCTTTGGACATGTTAAAAATGAGATTCCTGTTGCATAGAGATGTTGGGTCTGCAATCGAATGTAGGCAGAGTTAATTTACACATGTTAAGGTAATAGTGCCACATATAAGGGGCACTGTTCACATTATAAATATATACTTTTATGAAAGCACACAGATGGCCATGAATATTCCAGATCTTTAGTTAGAGTTTTGGAGCAGCAGTGTTAACTCTTGTGCTGCCCCAAACATAAATCTGTACTCGCACATACTATAGCTATGCACAGGTACAGGAAAATAAGTATACATACATTCACTGACACACACACATGTGTGGCTGCACTCTCTCAGCTGCCTCTCACCTCCTCTGAGGTTGATTCTCTTGCTCATTCACCCACTGCTGTCAGGGACATAATTGTTCCCCACCTAACTCTGAACTTGAGGAGTCATCTCTCTTGGAGAACAAGGGGTGGTGGTGCAGACTGTGCGTGTGCATGCTGCTGCTGGTGTGTACTCCCTGGGAGAATTTGTGAAGAGAATGACCACCATTTACAGTAGTTTGTGTTGTACTACAATATATAGTAACTTAAACATTTTTATTTGAGGAAGAGACGTATTTTTCTAATTTCCATAAAAGTGCTGTAAGAGCTAGCCGTGTCCCTGAATGCTGGAGTCGGATGCTCAGAAGAAAGGTCTTGGCCAATGGTACATTATTTGTTGGTCATCAGCATATACCTTGGTGGTCGATAAGTTTACCTAGGAAGGGAAGAGAGGCCAGTTCTGACTCCTTGAGGAACTCTAGCATTGAGAGATTTGGTAGAAAAAAAGATAAAAAATAAGTTTCCGGAGAGGTAAGAGGCAGATAAGAGAAAGTGATGTTACAAAAGTTGAGAGGAGCCCAATATAATCTATTTGGCCCAGAAGTCTTGCTGTTTTCCTTGCAATCTGTCCTGCAGAACTCTTCATGGCTTATTGTACACTGTACTAATGATACAGGTACTTACCCAGCTCTTATTGCCATACATATACTAGGAGCTCAGGAAATACAGGATCTTAGAAAGAAAAATCATCTCACAGAAGATTAGTATAAGCCTTTATATGTCCAGAAATGTTATTTTGCCTGTTAGATGTGGCATGGTTTATAGATTAATTTATTATATCAAAGAATGTAGGAATATTGAAATATATTTTAAAAGAATTAAATGCTTTCAAGTCTTTTACTTATCTGTCATTTTCCTTTCAGTGTTTTGTCTTTTGTGTTGTCAGATTAATCTTCTGGAAACATAGCTAAATATATTATTATTTCATTTAAAAATCTTCCATTATGTTGCATTTCATATACAATAAAGTTTATACTCTTCAGCTTGGGATCCCATGCACTGCTGAATTTTGTCCCAAACAACTATTTTTAAATATCTTCTACCACTCTCCTTAATGTATTCTACAATCCAGCCTGACCATGAAGTGTCTGCCATTCTTAAATACTTCTTGTCTTTGCTTATGCTATAACTTCTGCCTAAAATGCCTTTCTTCCTTCCTTTCTATATCAAAAACTACTTTTTTTCCAAGGTACAATCCATTTTCTCCTTCCGCCAAAACCATCGTGAGCTGAAAATATTCTCTCTCCTGAACTGATTCTCCATTTTTTTTTTTTTTTTGAGACAGAGTCTTGCTCTGTCGCCCAGGCTGGAGTGCAGTGGCCAGATCTCGGCTCACTGCAAGCTCTGCCTCCTGGGTTTACGTCATTCTCCTGCCTCAGCCTCCCGAATAGCTGGGACTACAGGCGCCTGCCACCTCGCCCGGCTAGTTTTTTGTATTTTTTAGTAGAGACGGGGTTTCACCATGTTAGCCAGGATGGTCTCGATCTCCTGACCTCGTGATCCGCCCGTCTCGGCCTCCCAAAGTGCTGGGATTACAGGCTTGAGCCACCGCGCCCGGCCTGATTCTCCATTTTATATCTTCTCTTATATCATTTGCATCTCTGCCTTGTATTATTAGAATTTATATTACATAGCTTACTTCAGTTTGACTGACATTTCCTTCTGATTATCCTACCCATTGTAGTTTTTTTTTGTTTGTTTGTTTGTTTTTTGTTTGTTTGTTTGTTTTTTTGAGACCAGGTCTCACTCTGTCACCCAAGCTGCAGTACAGTGGCACAATCTCTGCTCACTGCAATCTCTGCCTCCTAGGTTCAAGCAATTCTTCTGCCTCAGCCTCCCAAGTAGCTGGGATCACATGCACCTGCCACCACGCCTGGCTAATTTTTGTATTTTTAGTAGAGATGGGGTTTCACCATCTTGGCCAGGCTGATCTTGAACTCCTCCCGCCTCTGCCTTCCAAAGTGCTGGGATTACAGGCATGAGCCATCGTGCCTGGCCTGTAGTGCTTTTTTCATAGAATTGGTCTGAGAGGCAAATTTTTAAAAAGTCTTTCTCAATTTCATGTCACTATTTGTGTTTTGTATTACTTCCCCATTTTTCTTTAGGATCCAATGATGCAGTTGCTCCAGACTTCCCAGCTCAGGTGCTAGGCACAAGAGATGATGATCTCTCAGCCACTGTTAACATTAAACATAAAGAAGGAATCTACAGTAAGAGGGTAGTGACTAAGGCATCTTTGCCAGTGGGAGAAAAACCCTTGTGGAATGAAAATGCAGGTAACTGGATTGGCTTTGTAAACTTTGTGGCATTTTCTCCCCTTTTCATCCTAAATGAGATTACTGTCCAATCTTTATCCTTTTTTTCTGTTTCGTTATACAAGCTTTTCTCCTTGCCATTATATTGAGCATATATAAGAAGGTAAAATTTCATAAAATCATTTATTATGCTTCAGAGATTTTTGAAAACTATAAACTTCATTTTCACAATGGGGAATAAAATATGATACAGCTTTTGAAATGAAATAATACCCAATCAAGTATGTTTTAGATACTAAGATCCATAGAAAATCTTGATTAAATCGCCACATTAGTTTATCTCTGTCAGATATTACAAAGTAATGTCTTATAAGCTGGATTCTGTTGCTGACATGATTTAAAAAAAAAAATTTTTTTTTAAAGACAGGTTCTCACTCTGTCACCCAGGCTGGAGTGCAGTGATGCAATTATAGCTCACTGCAGCATTGAACTCCTGGGCTCCAGTGATCCTCCCACCTCAGCCTTCCAAGTAGCTAGGGCCAGAGGCACACGCCACTATGCCTGACTAATAATTTTTTTGTAGTGATGGGGTTATTTTTGTAGTGATGGAGGTCTCGCTATGTTGCCTGGGTTGGTCTTGAACTCCTAGCCTCAAGCTGTCTATCCGCCTCAGCCTCTCAAAGTGCTGAGATTACAGGCACGAAGCACTGCATCCAGCCCCCATGTTGTTTTAAAATTTTTTAAATTTTCTGCCAACATTTAAAACTAAGATTTTTTATTTCCCTTGAAAAATCAGAAAATCTGGCTACCCTTTGGCTTGCATTCATTCATGGTGGTCATCAGCTGCAGCTGAGCCATGGCTGTCCCCCTGCAGGCAGGACATCCATTCTCCTGTTTGCTTCCATCCCCACAGCTCTGAGACCCAGTCTGCTTCATTCTTCCACCTTATCTGTCTGGTCACTGCTGGTATTTGTGTTTCAATCTTTTTTTTTGAAATGGAGTTTCGATCTTATTGCCCAGGGTAGAGTGTGATGGTGCGATCTCTGCTCACTGCAACCCCCACCTCCTGGGTTCAAGTGATTCTGCTGCCTCAGCCTCCAGAGTAGCTGGGGTTACAGGCGCCCGCCTCCACACCCAGCTAATTTTTTGTATTTTTAGCAGAGGTGGGGTTTCACCATGTTGGCCAGGCTGGTCTTGAACTCCTGACCTCAGATGATCTGCCTGCCTCAGCCTCCCAAAGTGCTGGGATTACAGGCATGAGCCGCCGTGCCTGGCCCCCATTGTTTTATAAAAGATTTTTTTCTTCTGCACCCCTGACATTATACTTTTGTAGCTGAGAGATGATAATCTTTATTAAATGAAAACTCCAGTAGCCACTGAAAATTCTGTATGTATAATTGCCTGTGTTTGTTATATTTATAGTTTTTTATTCCTGTGTATAACTATTAGCCAAATAGGTGCTACTGATCCCAGGGCAGTTTTTAAACGTAGGGTGGCTCTATGTTCTAGTTTTGGTATAGTGTTGATGACTTCATGTGATAGCATCAGTGCCTTTGTGAGAAAAGTAAATGAGGTCTGCTTATTAAAGCACACATTTTTTTAGATAATTTTGTTCTACTTCAAAACACAGTGAAGTCTTTTTATAAATGCCTTTTGAAATAAGACAAGAGAAGCATATCTACCAGCTAACATTGAGACTGCCAAGTAAATAAAAAGAAATAATTTTACAAAATATAGTTCATAAATGAAAACTTTTATGCACCAGGAAATCCCTTACGTGTTTTCCATTATCCATATACTAGTGGCAGTTTGGTTGAAACAGATAATCCTAAGATCCCAGTGTCAGATACTTTAGGTGAGGGGAGATGTGGAAAAGTTGGCAGGAAAGAAGTGAACTGTGTCTGAAGTCTGCACAAAGAACTTACCAACTTTACCTCACTCCCAGGCTTCATTTTGTAAGGATGATATGTTTGAAATAAAGTCAGTCTCAATTATCTGAGGTACCCCTACAATCTCCCATCTGTTGGTCTACTTACAGATTTCACATCCTAAGGAAAAGCCCTCCTCCTGGCTTAGTCTTTAGTAGCCATTTCACCTTGAGAGAAACCTAGCCTCAGAACCTTTTGCCTTAGAGAATTAAAGAAGAAGAATAGAGGAGAGAATGCCTGCCTGGGAAACTGAACAAAGACCTATCTAATAGCTAAAAGAGCTCATAAAAGATCATAAGTAAAATTCTCAGTTAAAGGGGTGAAATATAAAAGTGAGAAAATCTCTTCAAAAATAGAACATAAAGAGATGGGAAAATATTTTTTAAAATTCAAGATTGTCCCAAAAGTTTCAACATCCAAAGCAGGTGTTCTATACAGACAATAGAGAAGGCAAAAAAAGAAAGAACCAAAGGACTAGTATAGGAATAAATTTCAGAACTGAAAGATGTGAGTTTTCATACTAAAAGGGACTACCATGTACATAAAAATATACACCAAGGCACATGACCTTGACATTTTAAAACTGATTTGAAAAGAGATTCTAACAGCTTCCAAAAATAAAACGTACATTCCATATAAAGAAATGGAAATGAGGCCGGGCGTGGTGGCTCACGCCTGTAATCCTAGCACTTTGGGAGGCCGAGGCGGGCGGATCACAAGGTCAGGAGATCGAGACCACGGTGAAACCCCGCCTCTACTAAAAATACAAAAAATTAGACAGGCGCGGTGGCGGGCGCCTGTAGTCCCAGCTACTCGGGAGGCTGAGGCAGGAGCATGGCGTGAACCCGGGAGGCGGAGCTTGCAGCCGAGATCGGGCCACTGCCCTCCAACCTGGGTGACAGAGCGAGACTCCGTCTCAAAAAAAAAAAAAAAAGAAATGGAAATGAGACTGGCATCAAACTTCTCAAAAGTGATAAACAGAGTTAGAAACCAAAGGAATAATACCTTAGAATTCTGAGAGAAAATTATTTCACTAAAATAAGGGAGTTTAAGTTAAAAAAAAAAAAAGAAAGAAAGAAAACATGGGATTGAGGAAATGGAGGGGGCCAACACAGGAAACGGGAAACAAATTCTCGCTGTGGCAGTGGTACACAAGGCCTAGTACCCATTCAGATTGAAGCCTGCAAGGAAAAAGTCAAATTGATAGGGTACCTTATGTAATTGACTATACTTAGAGGAGGTTTTCAGTCTATTTGCAACTGTAAGAATGAAGTAGGGGTTGGCACATAGAAACTCAGAAAATGCAAAAACAAAGCAGTTATTAACTCTTCAGGAAAAGCAGAAGTTTGTAATCGAAAATAAATGTAATTACAGTATACTAGCTGGCTTAGCTGTGAATAATAATGTAAACAATCATATGTAAACACTAAATATCGATTTAATTGAATATTTAATCACTCTGACCATTATTTATGTGACATATAAACACTGAATATTAATATAGGGCTAAAACTTTTCAGAAGATAGCATGAAAAGATATGTTTGGGTAGGAGGGTTTTGTAATGAGATAAATCCATAATTGATCTTAGTATATAGTATAAGAATAAATCCCAGAACTGAAAGATAGGAGATTGTAATTGATCTTAGAAGGAAATCAATAGATAATTTCTGGAACATAAAATGATATGGTAGTATAAAGCATGTTATTAGGAAATAAGGATATTGATCCTAGAATAAATGGCTAGAGGAGTTGAAAATGGTAGCCTTTAGAAATTGGGGATCTGGAGATCCCTGGAGAGGGAACTGCTGACTTTCTTACAAGCCTCATGAAACTATTTGACTTTTAAAACATATACATTATTTTTATTAAATCAGAATTTATGTTGTCCTTCAGCTCAAAAAAGTAAGAAAAAAAGTACATTTGGCAAATATTGACTAAAGAAAAGCTAGTGTTAATATAGACAAAATAGAATTCCAGGACAAGAAAAAAATTAAAGGTAGATACAACAGTTTATCTCATAGTAATAAAAGGGTCAAATATACCAGGAAAGATAAAATTGTGAACTTATATGTATATTCTCAAACATATTCAGGAAAATTACAGGAACGTATAGGTAAATTCAACAATACATTTCAGAAATGTGAAAGATCAGGAAGTAAAGAGAGAAAGTAGGGCCAGGCTTGGTGGCTCACACCTGTAATCCCAGCACTTTGGAAGGCCAAGGCAGGTGAATCACGAGGTCAGGAGATCAAGACCATCCTGGCTAACATGGTGAAACCCCGTCTCTACTAAAAATACAAAAAAAAAATAATAATAACCGGGTGTGTGGTGGCAGGCAACTGTAGTCCCAAACTCAGGAGGCTGATGCAGCAGAATGGCATGAACCTGGGAGGTGGAGCTTGCAGTGAGCCGAGATCACGCCACTGCACTCCAGCCTGAGCAACAGAGCGAGACTCTATCTCAAAAAAAAAAAAGAGAAGGTATTTGAAAAATGAAGTTTTACTTATAATAGATGATTTTCCATTTTTAAAAGAACACAGAAAGTTTGATGAATTTGTTGGTTTCAAAGAATTGATGTGCAGACAGACCAGCTTCACTGACCACACTGTAGCTAAATTAGAACTCAACAATAAAAATATGGAATAATGAAATAAAAGAAAAATCTGTCTATAACAGATTGAGTGGTATTCTCCCAAAATTCATGTCCACCTGGAACTTCAGAATGTGACCTTATTTAGAAATAGAGTCTTTGCAGATGTCATTAAAGATCTCAAGATTAAATCATCTAGATTTAAAATGAGTCCTAAATCTAGTGACTATTTTCCTTATAAAAAGAGGAGAGAAGACCATTGAGGACAGAGGCAGAAATTGAAGTTCTGCTGTCACAAGCCAGAGAATGCCATGGGCCATTACAAGCTGGGAGAGACAAGGAAGAATTCCCACTAGGTGCCTTCTCAAGGAGCATGGCCCAGCTGACACTGTGATTACAGACTTTAACTTCCAGATCTGTTAGAGATTAAATTTCTTTGGGCTAACCTGCCCAGTAGTAATTTGTTATGGCAGCCCTAGGAAACTAATACACCATTCATCTATTTGAAAATTGTATAATATAATTCTAAATAACTCAGAAGTTAAAGAGATAAATCATAATAGAGATTACAATATATTTAGAACTGAGGGATAACAAAATTTTAATATCAAAATTTTTTGGAAGAGAGCCAAAGTGATATTTAGGGGTAAAGTTACACACTTAAATACACATATTAAAAAATAAGAAAAATCCAATCCAAATCCCTGCAGGTTTGTTTTTTTTTCTCAGAAACCAGCAAGCTTATTCTGAAACTGATAAGGAAATACAGAATGCCAAGAATGGCCAAGGGAATCTTGAAAAGAAGAACAAATCTAAAGGTTTTACACTACCAGGTATCAAAACTTATTATAAAGCTAAAGCTGTAGTAATTATAAAGCTGAAGCTTAAGTAATTAAGACAGTGTGATATTGGCACAAGGATGAACAAACTGACCATAGAACAAAATATTCCCGGAACAAATTTACCTGTATATGAATACCTGATTTATGTTAAAGGTACTAAATATAGTGGGGTAAGAATTATTTTTGGGGTAAAATGGTGCAGAATAAGTTAGATATTCATATTGGAAAAAAAAGAACATTGACTTCCTTGCTCACATTATAAATAAAAATGATTTCAAAATGGATTGTAGGTCTAAATATCAAAGGGCATAGATAGATGAATGATTGATAGATCTACAAGAAAATGGAGGAGTATTAATCCAGGGATAGGAAAAGATTCATTAAACTGGATCCCACCCCCCGCTCCCTGCCAAAAAAAAAAACCCATAAAGGAAAATACTGACGAATATGGCACATTAAAATCAGAAATTCTTTTTTTTTTATTTTCTTTTCTTTTTTTGAGATGGAGTCTTGATCTGCCACCTAGGCTGGAGTGCAGTGGCATGATCTCTGCTCACTGCAAGCTCTGCCTCCTGGGTTCATGCCATTCTCCTGCCTCAGCCTCCCGAGTAGCTGGGACTACAGGCGCCTGCCACCATGCCCAGCTAATTTTGTTTTTTTCTTTTTGTATTTTTAGTAGAGATGGGGTTTCACCATGTTAGCCAGGATGGTCTCAATCTCCTGACCTCGTGATCCGCCGGCCTTGGCCTCTCAAAGTGCTGGGATTACAGGAAAATGAGAAGTTCTAAGAGTCTCTCTGAACCTATTCTGGTTCGGGAGACTGCCTAATAATTAAAAATATATAAAATAAAATTTAAAAAATATTTATAAACAACAAATAAGAGAGTAAAATGCAAGTCACAGGGTAAGGAAGGTATTTGTGATGCTTGTGTCCCACAAAAGACATATCTGGCTGGGTGCGGTGGCTCATGCCTGTAATTCCAGCACTTAGGGAGGAAGAGGCGGGTGGATCACGAGGTCAGGAGATCGAGACCATCCTGGCTAACATGGTGAAACCCCGTCTCTACTAAAACTACAAAAAAAAAAAAAAAAATTAGCCAGGCGTGGTAGCAGCCACCTGTAGTCCCAGCTACTCGGGAGGCTGAGGCAGGAGAATGGTGTGAACCCAGGAGGTGGAGCTTGCAGTGAGCCGAGATCGCACCACTGTACTCCAGCCTGAGTGACAGAGCGAGACTCTGACTCAAAAAAAAAAAAAAAGTAAATAAAAAGGCTTATACCCAGAATATAAAAAGAATGCCTACAAATCAATATGAAAAAGGAATTCAGCCCAATAGAAAAATAGGCAAAAGACTTTGATAGATACTTTACAAAAGAGAATATCTAACAGCCAATTAACATGTGCAAAATATTTCACTTCATTAATCAACAGGGAAATGTAAATTAAAATCACAGTAAGATAGCTCCATATACCTACTAAGACGTCTGGCTGAAATGAAAAAGACAATACCGTATTGGTAAGAATGTAGTAGAACAAGCAGAACTAATTCACTGCTGTGAGAGTGTGGATTGGTATAATGACTTTGAAAAGCAGTTTGACATTATCTACTAAGTTCCACAAAAGCAGAACCTATGGCATAGCTGTTCTGTTCCTAACTCTATACTCAACAGATAGGGATGCATACAAGCACCAAGAGAAACATACACTAATATTCTTCACAGCAGTATTTGTAATAGCTCCAAACTGGAAACTACCCAAATGCCAACTATTTATCCAGTAGAATGGATAAATTGTGGCATACTAACATTATTGAATACTGATTAGCAAGTGAGAATAAGTGAAGGTAAATATATGTGACAGCACTTAATGAATCTTGCAAACAACTTGAGAGAAGAAAGCAAGTCACAAAAGAGTATGTGCTATATTATTCCATTTATAAAAAGTTGAAGAATATTCAAAACGAATTTGTTATATTTAAAATCAGGTGTTACCTTCAGCATGGGGGAGATGGAAGGAAGAATGAGGGGAGCATGTAAGTTTCTAGCCAGATTTTATTTCCTAACCTGGATAAGGTTATATCACCTGGTTTTTGTTATTCACAGAGCTCTATATGTGCACATTTTCCCCTATATTTTCCACTGTACAATTAAAAAGATCTTTTAAAAAGCAATATGGTACTTAGAAATGAATCTAAAAGGGCATGTAAAACTATTTTAAGAGAAAATTAGAAAACTACATTGAGTAAATGGACTAAATGCTCCAATTAAAAGACACAGACTGGCAAACTGGATAAAGAGTCAAGACCCAGCCGGGCGCGGTGGCTCAAGCCTGTAATCCCAGCACTTTGGGAGGCCGAGACGGGTGGATCACGAGGTCAGGAGATCGAGACCATCCTAGCTAACACGGTGAAACCCCGTCTCTACTAAAAAAATTCAAAAAACTAGCCGGGCGAGGTGGCGGGCGCCTGTAGTCCCAGCTACTTGGGAGGCTGAGGCAGGAGAATGGCGTAAACCCGGGAGGCGGAGCTTGCAGTGAGCTGAGATCCAGCCACTGCACTCCAGCCTGGGCGACAGAGCGAGATTCCGTCTCAAAAAAAAAAAAAAAAAAAAAAAAAGAGTCAAGACCCATCAGTCTGCTGTATTCAGGCGACCCATCTCACATGCAGAGACATACATAGGCTCAAAATAAAGGGATGGAGGAAGATCTACCAAGCAAATGGAGAACAAAAAAAAAAGCAGGGGTTGCAATCCTAGTCGCTGATAAAACAGACTTTAAACCATCAAAGATCAAAAGAGACAAAGAAGGCCATTACATAATGGTAAAGGGATCAATTCAACAGGAAGAGCTAACTATCCTAAATATATATGCACCCAATACAGGGGCACCCAGATTCATAAAGCAAGTCCTTAGAGACTTACAAAGAGACTTAGACTCCCATACAATAATAATGGGAGACTTCAACACCCCACTGTCAACATTAGACAGATCAACGAGACAGAAAGTTAGCAAGGATATCCAGGAATTGAACTCATCTCTGCAGCAAGCAGACCTAATAGACATCTACAGAACTCTCCACCCCAAATCAACAGAATATACATTCTTCTCAGCACCACATCACACTTATTCCTAAATTGACCACATAATTGGAAGTAAAGCACTCCTTAGCAAATGTAAAAGAACAGAAATTATAACAAACTGTCTCTCAGACCACAGTGCAATCAAACTAGAACTCAGGACTAAGAAACTCAATCAAAACCGCTCAACTACATGGAAACTGAACAACCTGCTCCTGAATGACTACTGGGTACATAACGAAATGAAAGCAGAAATAAAGATGTTCTTTGAAACCAATGAGAACAAAGATACAATATACCAGAATCTCTGGGACACATTTAAAGCAGTGTGTAGAGGGAAATTTATAGCACTAAATGCCCACAAGAGAAAGCTGGAAAGATCTAAAATTGACACTCTTAACATCACAATTAAACGAACTAGAGAAGCAAGAGCAAGCACATTCAAAAGCTAGCAGAAGGCAAGAAATAACTAAGATCAGAGCAGAACTGAAGGAGATAGAGACACAAAAAACCCTCCAAAAAATCAATGAATCCAGGAGTTGGTTTTTTGAAAAGATCAACAAAATTGACAGACCACTAGCAAGACTAATAAATAAGAAAAGAGAGAAGAATCAAATAGACGCAATAAAAAATGATAAAGGGGATATCACCACCGACCCCACAGAAATACAAACTACCATCAGAGAATACTATAAACAGCTCTACGCAAATCAACTAGAAAATCTAGAAGAAATGGATAATTTCCTGGACACTTACACTCTCCCAAGACTAAACCAGGAAGAAGTGGAATCCCTGAATAGACCAATAGCAGGCTCTGAAATTGAGGCAATAATTAATAGCCTACCAACCAAAAAAAGTCCAGGACCAGATGGATTCACAGCTGAATTCTACCAGAGGTACAAGGACAAGCTGGTACCATTCCTTCTGAAACGATTCCAATCAATAGAAAAAGAGGGAATCCTCCCTAACTCATTTTATGAGGCCAACATCATCCTGATACCAAAGCCTGGCAGAGACACAAGAAAAAAAGAGAATTTTAGACCAATATCCCTGATGAACATCGATGCAAAAATCCTCAATCAAATACTGGCAAACCGGATTCAGCAGCACATCAAAAAGCTTATCCACCATGATCAAGTGGGCTTCATCCCTGGGATGCAAGGCTGGTTCAACATTCACAAATCAATAAACGTAATCCAGCATATAAACAGAACCAAAGACAAGAACCACATGATTATCTCAATAGATGCAGAAAAGGCCTTTGACAAAATTCAACAGCCCTTCATGCTAAAAACGCTCAATAAGTTCGGTATTGATGGAACGTACCTCAAAATAATAAGAGCTATTTATGACAAACCCACAGCTAATATCATATTGAATGGGCAAAAACTGGAAAAATTCCCTTTGAAAATGGGCACAAGACAGGGATGCCCTCTCTCACCACTCCTATTCAACATCGTGTTGGAAGTTCTGGCTAGGGCAATCAGGCAAGAGAGAGAAAGAAAGGGTATTCAGTTAGGAAAAGAAGAAGTCAAATTGTCCCTGTTTGCAGATGACATGATTGTATATTAAGAAAACCCCATTGTCTCAGCCCAAAATCTCCTTAAGCTGATAAGCAACTTCAGCAAAGTCTCAGGATACAAAATTAATGTGCAAAAATCACAAGCATTCTTATACACCAGTAACAGACAAACAGAGAACCAAATCATGAATGAACTTCCATTCACAATTGCTTCAAAGAGAATAAAATACCTAGGAATCCAACTTACAAGGGATGTGAAGGACCTCTTCAAGGAGAACTACAAACCACTGCTCAGTGAAACAAAAGAGGACACAAACAAATGGAAGAACATACCATGCTCATGGATAGGAAGAATCAATATTGTGAAAATGGCCATACTGCCCCAGGTAATTTATAGATTCAATGCCATCCCCATCAAGCTACCAATGAGTTTCTTCACAGAATTGGCAAAAACTGCTTTAAAGTTCATATGGAACCAAAAAAGAGCCCGCATTGCCAAGACAATCCTAAGTCAAAAGAACAAAGCTGGAGGCATCATGCTACCTGACTTCAAACTATACTACAAGGCTACAGTAACCAAAACAGCATGGTACTGGTACCAAAACAGAGATATAGACCAATGGAACAGAACAGAGCCCTCAGAAATAATACCACACATCTACAGCCATCTGATCTTTGACAAACCTGACAAAAACAAACAATGGGGAAAGGATTCCCTATTTAATAAATGGTGCTGGGAAAATTGGCTAGCCATAAGTAGAAAGCTGAAATTGGATCCTTTCCTTACTCCTTATACGAAAATTAATTCAAGATGGATTAGAGACTTAAATGTTAGACCTAATACCATAAAAACCCTAGAAGAAAACCTAGGTAGTACC
This sequence comes from Rhinopithecus roxellana, assembly GCF_007565055.1. Taxonomy (NCBI): domain Eukaryota; kingdom Metazoa; phylum Chordata; class Mammalia; order Primates; family Cercopithecidae; genus Rhinopithecus; species Rhinopithecus roxellana. Next base: position 26,919,827 of record NC_044565.1, read on the forward strand.
ATTCAGGACATAGGCATGGGCAAGGACTTCATGTCTAAAACAGCAAAAGCAATGACAACAAAAGCCAAAATTGACAAATGGGATCTAATTAAACTAAAGAGCTTCTGCACAGCAAAAGAAACTACCATCAGAGTGAACAGGCAACCTACAGAATGGGAGAAAATTTTTGCAATCTACTCATCTGACAAAGGGCTAATATCCAGAATCTACAAAGAACTCAAACAAATTTGCAAGAAAGAAACAAACAACCCCATCAAAAAGTGTGCAAAGGATATGAACAGACATTTCTCAGAAGAAGACATTCATACAGCCAACAGACACATGAAAAAATGCTCATCATCACTGGCCATCAGAGAAATGCAAATCAAAACCACAATGAGATACCATCTCACACCAGTTAGAATGGCAATCATTAAAAAGTCAGGAAACAACAGGTGCTGGAGAGGATGTGGAGAAATAGGAGCACTTTTACACTGTTGGTGGGATTGTAAACTAGTTCAACAATTATGGAAAACAGTATGACGATTCCTCAAGGATCTAGAACTAGATGTACCATATGACCCAGCCATCCCATTACTGGGTATATACCCAAAGGATCATAAATCATGCTGCTATAAAGACACATGCACACGTATGTTTATTGCAGCACTATTCACAATAGCAAAGACTTGGAATCCACCCAAATGTCCATCAGTGACAGACTGGATTAAGAAAATGTGGCACATATACACCATGGAATACTATGCAGCCATAAAAAAGGATGAGTTTGCGTCCTTTGTAGGGACATGGATGCAGCTGGAAACCATCATTCTTAGCAAACTATCACAAGAACAGAAAACCAAACACCGCATGTTCTCACTTATAGGTGGGAACTGAACAATGAGATCACTTGGACTCGGGAAGGGGAACATCACACACCAGGGCCTATCATGGGGACGGGGGAGGGGGGAGGGATTGCATTGGGAGTTATACCTGATGTAAATGACGAGTTGATGGGTGCTGACGAGTTGATGGGTGCAGCACACCAACATGGCACAAGTATACATATGTAACAAACCTGCATGTTATGCACATGTACCCTAGAACTTAAAGTATAATAATAATAAAAGAAAGAAAGAAAACTACATTGAAATATATTAAGACCTAAATAGTTGGAAAATTATACAATTATGATAATAAAGATGTCACCAAATTAATTTCTAAGTTAAGCACATTGCTACTCAGAATTCCAGTAGGATTTTTCGTGGAACTTGACAGGCTGATTCTAAAATATTTATGGAAAATCAAAAGTATATTTAAAGAATAAGATAAGGGATCTTGCCATACCACACATCAAGACTTATTACATGGGTACCTTGTTTAAGACATCATTTGCAAAGGAGTAAAAAAAGAAAAATGAAACAAAATGGTGACCCAGAAACATATCCATGAATGTGGAAACTTAACATACACAGAGACAGCATAACAATCTGTGGAGAAAGGATGAAGAGGAACTATTCAATAGAGTTTAAACCAGTGAATATATATCTGGAAAAAATAAAATCAGGTAAATCACTGCTGCACACTAAACAGAAATGTAGAGTATGCCAGGCATATTAAAAGTAAATGGGAGGCTGGGCGCGGTGGCTCAAGCCTGTAATCCCAGCACTTTGGGAGGCTGAGACGGGCGGATCACGAGGTCAGGAGATCGAGACCATCCTGGCTAACACGGTGAAACCCCGTCTCTACTAAAAAATACAAAAAACTAGCCGGGCGAGGTGGCGGGCGCCTGTAGTCCCAGCTACTCGAGAGGCTGAGGCAGGAGAATGGCATAAACCCGGGAGGCAGAGCTTGCAGTGAGCTGAGATCCAGCCACAGCACTCCAGCCCGGGCAACAGAGCGAGACTCCGTCTCAAAAAAAATAAAATAAAATAAAAAATAAAAGTAAATGGGATAACTACATTTTTAGAATTTAGATGGTCTGTCCTATGACTATGTGATAATAGAAGATTTCTTAAACAGGACACACGAAGCACCTACCCTAAAGGAAAAATATAATAAATATGCCATAATTAAAAATGAAAATTTTTTTGCATAAACGATATCAAACAATGAAAAGACATGAAACAGCCTGGGAGAAGATATTTATAATACATGCTACCTGCAAAGACATTTCACAGGAATGTTCATTGCAGTGCTTTTCAAATAGGAAATAGCCTTAAGTTGATCAACAGAGGTATATTCATATATAAATACTATAGAATAATACATAACATTGAGAATCAGAGACGTACATTAATTGACTAAATCTCAAAATCATAATATTGAGTGAAAAAGGCATGGTGCGTAAAGGTACAGACAGTATTGTACCCTTCATATAAGGTTTGAAGACTTGCAAAACAATGCTGTGCATTGTTGATTAATATATGCAATGTAGTAAAGAATTACAAAACGTCCTTGATATTGATAAACTCTAAATTTGGTATAAAGGCTGCTACTGAGAAGTGGGAATGGCGTCATTGGGAACAGCTTACACAAGGAACATTATATTCGTAATATTTCTTAAGCCCTTTGGTAAATGCTTTGGTGTTCATTTTGTTGCCTATACTTTTGGTATGCCTGAAATATTTTATTAACATTAAAACTTTTTTTAACATTAAAACATTTTTTAATGATCTAAACATTTCAGAAGACATTTAGATAAAAGAGATTAGGAGGATCAAAGTAATAGAAGTAAGAAAAATGTATGAATTTAAAAGAGGTAGCAAGAGTTAACTAGTTCTTTGCATTTTTAGCAATCTCTATTCCCTTTCTGACTTTTTTGTTGAAAAATATACTTACAGATAAAAATCAAAAATGATCAAGAAAAACAGAAAGGAAAAGAGAAATAGTATTAGATAAGTTTAAAAGGCTATAACTGCATGAAATTTTTTAAAAGTTATATGAGAATGCTGTATATAAAATCTAGATGATAAAAGTGTTTTTCTTGGATTATAGAAATATAAAAATTGACTCCATAAGTGGTAAACACTTTGAATAGGCCAAATAACTTGAAAGCATTGTTCACATCTTTTTTCCTTTGAAAAAACATACCTGATCTTTCGTTTTTTTGCTTTTTTAACTGTTGCATCAAACCATCAAGGAACAGATTTTATTTAGAATGTTTTTTATTTTATTTTATTTATTTTATTTTATTTTATTTTATTGAGACAGTCTCACTCTGTCGCCCAGGCTGGAGTGCAGTGACACGACCTCGGCTCACTGCAACCTCCGTCTCCTGGGTTCAAGTGATTCTCCGCATCAGCCTCCTGAGTAGCTGGGACTACAGGTGTGCACCACGACACCTGCTAGTTTTTGTATTTTTAGTAGAGTTGGGGTTTCACCATGTTGGCCAGGGTGGTCTCGAACTCCTACCTCAAGTGATCCACCCGCCTTAGCCTTCCAAAGTGCTGGGATTATAGGTGTGAGCCACCGCGCCCGGCTGTAGAATGTTATTTTATTTAAACTGTTGTTCTACACAGTAAAATATGAAAAATTTTTCAATTCATGTCACAGTTTTTACACAGATGGAGCCTAAGAGGTACTTTTTTCCTAATATATAAATTAATTTGGGGATTTGTTTATAATTTGGGGGGAGGATTATTTGTCTGTTGTGTTTATTATCTTTCCTTTTCTGAAATCAAATGATGTCGTTATTCCAGATGCCTCAGTTCAAGTGCTAATCACTGGGGATGAGAACCTGTCAGACAAAAAACAGAAAGAGATCCACAGTACAAGGGCAGTGACTGAGGCTGCCGAGGCTAAAGAAAAAGAATCTTTGCAGAAAGATACAGCAGGTAGCTAAACTGGATTGTCTGCGTATAATTTTCTTCTGGTCTTCTAAAATGAGACTATTCTCTTAAGAACAGAAACAGAAATATATTCTCTATTCTCTTCTTGCTGTCTTCAGCTCTCTTCTATCTTGCGTATATGTGAAATAGTTAAGGTATGTTTAGCTGTATTTATTATATACTTTGGCAGGTAAAATGGACATATTTAAAGTTCTTTGAGATATTTCTGGAGATCTTTTGGATATAGTAAACAAATTAATCTATTTTCCAGAAATTCATTTAATGGACTTTTTACCTCTGCTGGTAAAAATCTCTCAATTCTGTGAGACACGGACCCACTAATACCATTTTTGTACATGATCCTTTATTTAGGAATTCAGCTTGTTTACTTCCTCCCTATCAGTTACTTTACTTCAGAGGGATTATGCTGATTTAAATAACCCTCATAGTGTATTTACGTTAGGATTAGTTTTGGCTCTGAGAGAGGAAAACAAAAGCAAAATAACATAGGCTTAAAGAAGACAGAAAATTTTCTCTCTTTTGTAAAAATCCAGAGGTAAGCATCCAGAGTTGACCTGGTACTCAAGAGTATCGGAACAAAGCTGTTGCTTTCTTGTTACTCTGACATTTTTGGCCTTCATTCTTAAGCTGTAGCCATCAGCCCATATTGCAACCAGCAGGAAGAAAGGAAAAGAAAAATCTCATTCCTTCCTTTAAGGATACTTCTCAGAAGCTATATGTACCATTGTTTTTGCATTCTATTGGCCAGACTTAGACACATGGTCACATGTACCAGGGAAGCTGGGAAATTGAGTTGTTATTCTAATAGCAATGTGCCCAGCTAAAGTTAGGGTTCTGTTTAGAGGAAAAGGAAAGTGGATATTAGAGGACAGACAGTGTTAATAGTTTCTGCCACAATTGTAAACTAAAACATTTTAGAACATAATCAGCTGCTTTTCTTCTTTAGATGTTGCTTGTTTTAAAAGGTTAGATTGTATTCTGGGCAACACTTCTGAATTTTACTCCATTTTACTATTACTAAATGAATGTTCCAAAAACAGTTTTGATCATGTTAATCTCCTAATCAAAAACTTTAGTTTTCATTGCCCATAAGGATGAAATCTAAACTCTTTTAGCACTGTCTTCCAGAACTGTAGAATCCACTCCCAAACAACTTTCTAACACTAGTTCTCACCTCTTTTCCTTATAAATTATATAATCTAATGCTATATACTTGCTCTGTTTCTTAGATGTTAAGTTACTTTCCTGACACCATTCTTCTGTTACGTAGTCACCTCCTTTTTTTCCATCTCAGTGTGTATCCCATCTTAGCTCTCTTCTAATGCCAAAATCAGTTGTCTAGAGTTCTGTAGTACTTCCACCTGCAATTAGTTTTTCTTTCTTTGAATACCGATACCTCTTTTTCTGACTCTTTCTTATGGTATATCTGTTTACGTGTGTGATTTTTTGCCCCAATTTTCAATTATTTTCTTTTTTTTTTTTTTTTTTTTTTTTTTTTTTTTTTGAGACGGAGTCTGGCTCTGTCACCCAGGCTGGAGTGCGGTGGCCGGATCTCAGCTCACTGCAAGCTCCGCCTCCCAGGTTTACGCCATTCTCCTGCCTCCGCCTCCCAAGTAGCTGGGACTACAGGCGCCCGCCTCGTCGCCCGGCTAGTTTTTTGTATTCTTTAGTAGAGACGGGGTTTCCCCGTATTAGCCAGGATGGTCTCGATCTCCTGACCTTGTGATCCGCCCGTCTCGGCCTCCCAAAGTGCTGGGATTACAGGCTTGAGCCACCGCGCCTGGCCTTCAATTATTTTCTAAATGCATTTCTGAGTCATCTTTTTTATTCAATATCACTAACAAAGCCTTTCACATAATACATACTTGAGAGACATTTAAAAATATTTTATGTCCAGTTCCTGTCTGTATAGTGTGTTAATGTCCCTTTTGTAGATTCCGGTGATGCTGCTGCTGCAGTGCACTCAGCTCAAGTAGAAGACCCAGAAATTAAGAACTCGCCAGACACTAAAGCCATTACACAGAAAGAGGAAATCCATAGGAAGAGGACAGTTCCCGAGGAAGCCTGGACAAGCAATAAAGAATCCCTACAGATCAATATTGAAGGTAATGGGATTGGGTTGTGTGTGAGTGTGTGTGTATATGGGGGTCAGTGTTAGTGTGTTTCCATTTCATTCTGATGAGAATATAGCCTCATGATTAAACAAAAATTCCGTTTCTTTTTTTAAAATTTTCTTGTGTAAAGTACTTTGATGCTACTATTAGGTTGCTGTATATATAGATTTGTAAAGTAATTGTTACTTTTTGGAAAAGATATTAGCAACTTAGAAACAGGATTATAAATAAATACCTAAGGCTGATAGTTTTAGAAGTGAAGCATCTTGTCTCACCCCCAAACAGAGACAACCTTAAAGCCATTCCAGAAGGCTATAGCAAAGACAGTGAGACCATCAATACAAACTTTTTTTTTTTTTTTTTTTGAGACGGAGTATCGCTCTGTTGCCCAGACTGGAGTACAGTGGCGTGATCTCTGCTTACTGCAAGTCCCGCTGCCTCCTGGGTTAACGCCATTCTCCTACCTCATCCTCCCTAGAAGCTGGCACTACAGGCGCCCGCCATCACACCTGGCTAATTTTTTTGTATTTTCAGTAAAGACGGGGTTTCACCGTGTTCGCCAGGATGGTTTCGATCTCCTGAGCTCGTGATCCGCCCGCCTCGACCTCCCAGAGTGCTGGGATTACAGGCGTGAGCCACCGCGCCCGGCCCAAACTTTTAAAAAATTACAATAAAATCACATTTATTTACGTTTGTCCATGGGCCCCTTTTTCTGACATAAAAGCATGTAGAACACAAGACATTGCTACCTAGCTGTCAAGCCTTACCTCTTAAAGGAAGATGGAACAGCCTAGATAAGGAGAGAAAAGAGTCAAGGAACTATCTACCCATTCTGGATTTTGGAAATAGTCCGGATTCAACTGCTTACATCAAGAATATAGAAAATAAATGATTTTTTTGACAATAGCCAAGACTACACAATGGGAAAAGGATAGTCTCTTCAACAAATGGTGTTGGGAAAACTGGATATCCACATTTAAAAGAATAAAAGTGAACCCTTTCTTTGTACCATATACAAAAGTTAACTCAAAAAGGGTTGGTGACATACATGTAAGACCTTAAAACTCCCAGAAGAAAACATAAGGGGAAACCTTCAGGACATTGAACTTGGCAGTGATTTCTCAGATGTGACACCAAAAACACAGACAACAAAAGCAAAAATAGACCAATGAAACTATATCAAACTTGAAAACTTCTGCATGCCAAAGTAAACAAGAGTGTGAATAGGCATTCTACAGAATGGGAGAAAATATTTGCAAATCATAGATCTGATAAGGGATTAGTATTCAGAATATATAAAGAACTTGCACAACTCAACAGCAAAAAAAACCCAAACAACTTATTTTTAAAAACACATAACTTATTTTAAAATGAGCAAAGGACTTGAATAGACAGTAGAAGATACACAAATGCCATACCAAACGTATAAAAGATGCCCACTCTCTCTAATCATAAGAGAGATGCAAATCAAAACCACAGTGAGTTATCGCTTACTCCTGTTAGGATGACCACTATCAAAAAAACAGAAAATAGCAAATGTTCGTGAGGATGCAAGGAAATTGAAACCCATTTTCACTGTTGGTAGGAATGTAAAATGGTGTAGCTATTATGGAAAATAGTATGGAGGTTCCTCAGAATAATAAAAAAGAATTAGTATATGATCCAGCAATCCCACTGCCACTGCTGGGCGTATAACCTAAAGAATTCAAAACAGGACTTCAAAAAGATACCTGTATACCCATGTTTATTGCAGCATTATTTATAATAAAAGGTGGAAGCAACCCACATGTCCATCAACGGATGAATGTATTAACAAAATGGGAATTATTTGTCAATAAAGAAAATACGTTACATACATACAGTAGTGTATTGTGTAGCCTTAAGAAAGAAGGAAATCCTATCACATAATACAAGGTAGGTGAACCTCAAGAACATTATACTAAGCAAAATAAATCAGTCACAAAAAGATAAATACTATATGGTTTATTGCAAATGTTGTGGGATTTAGGAGGATGAGAGAGACCTTGGGTTTAAATAGGAGAATCTTTTATTGAGTGCACTCAGGCCCAGCAGACTCACATCCAAAGACAGGGCCCAGAACAAAGACAGCACTTGAGTTTTATACACACTTTACAAAAGGGGGTGGGCTAGCTTGAAGCAAGCTTACAGTGGCATGAAAGCAGGGATACAGAGGCAGGACAAAGACAGTTAATCAAATTGTAACAGGTTCAAAACTCAGGATTGCACATAACTGTTGCTCTGCAACCTAGATGTCCATTATCTAGGTTTGCCTAGGCACGGGCTTATCCCGTAACCTTCACTATGGTGCCCATGCAGCTGTAGTTCAGGCCTACTCAGGCTTCTCATGACCTTTATTGTACTTCTTAGATAAAACAGAATACTTGAAGTCACTAGTTACAGAGAATAGGAATCTATAAACTCATTCCATAAAACAAAGGAAAATTTGTTTTTTTCTTCTCCCTGTGTTGAGGGAGTGCTGCGAGAGTCTCCAGAGCACATTAGATAATATTATCAAGACTTTTCCTGGGTCTGGGCTGTGCCTATCGCTGCCTCTGGGACAAGTCAGCCTAATGCAGGAAAACTTATTTCTCTTTCTTCTTAATTTTATTTTTCTTTAATTTCCTGCCTCAATATGAAATATCTAAAGTAGCTGAAATTGTAGAAGCAGAAAGTAGAACAGTGATTGCCAAGGCCTGTGAGAGGGTGGACAGAGAATTAGTATTTAGTAGGTATAGAGTTTCAGTGTTACAAGATGAAAGAGAGATTGTTGCACAACAATGTGAGTATACTTATCACTACTGAACTGTACACTTAAAAATGGCTAAGATGGTTAATTTAATGTCATACTTTTTGTCACACACAAAAACAATAGATAAGATATAGAAATAGAACATTGCAACTTTGCAGGGGTTAGTGTGGGAGACATAGCTTGCAAAAGAAAGATGGAAATATAATCTGTAAAAGCATACTCTAAAAGATAAGAAATTTTTTTCTAAGTGTTTTACACTCTGAATAACTTTAGAAGACATGAAGTATATGAAATAAAAATTGATAGAATATGAAATGAAAAGGGAGATTTAGGGGATAGGAGAACAAAATGAAATTTTTTTAAAAAAGTACCAATTAGAAGAAAGAGATGAAAGCGATTAGAAAAAAAATGGTGGAATTTGAGGACTGACAGTGAAAATCCAACACAATGATATCTGTTGTTGCCTCTAAAGAAGTTATTAGAAAAATAAAGATATAAGGAAGAATGGAACTTACAATTGTATATATGTATGTATGTATTTTTAGACATGGAGTCTCATTCTGTTGCCCAGGCTAGAGTGCAGTGGTGTGATTGTAGCTAACTGTAGCCTCAAACTCCTGGGCTCAAGTGATCTCCCACCTCAGCCATTAGAGTAGCTGGGACTGTAGGCACATGCTACCACACCTGGCTTGAACCTGCAATTTAAAAGGGTGTACCAAGTCCTAGGAAAATTTTGTATGTGTTCAGTACTGAGATGTATGTTTGCAATAGTACTGAACTTTAAAGAAAAAGAATGAATCATGCAGGCCTCCATACAGAAAAAACAAGTAGAAAAAGCTATAAGATGGGGGGGCAGGCAGAGGATAGGGAGGTTAAAGGAGGTATAAATGAGCAAACTTTACCTTTAAAGTTGTAAAATCAAAAAATACATGTGTAAGTAAGTATAGTGTTGAAAATTATAGGCCAGACGTGGTGGCTCACGCCTGTAATTCTAGCACTTTGGGAGGCTGAGGTGGGTGGATCACTTGAGGTCAGGAGTTTGAGACCAGCCTGACCAACATGGAGGAACCCTATCTCTATTAAAAATACAAAATTAGTCAGGCATGGTGGTGCATGCCTGTAATCCCAGCTACTCGGAAGGCTGAGGCAGGAGAAGCACTTGAACCCGGCAGACGGAGGTTTTGGGGAGCCGAGATCATGCCATTGCACTCCAACCTGGGCAATGAGTGCGAAACTCCGTCTCCAAAAAAAAAAAAATTATAAAATTTACCCCTAAAAGAGTTAAAATTAAACTATAAAACATCCAAAATATTTAGAAAAACAGGTGTGGTAAGCATGGAGGTAAAGGGAGGGAGAAAGAAAACAGCAAATTTGTAACAAAAACAAAAAATTGCCATAAAATGAAAGACGGCAAAGCGTGCAAGTCTATATATAAGTAAACTAAATTCACCTATATTAAAAAAAAAACTTACTGGATTATATTAAAAAACAAACTCAGTTCCATGCTATATAACAAACATATCAAAAGTAAAATGACTGAGAAAGGTGGAAAGCAAAAAGAAAACTTAGATATGTATCAAAAAGAAATTTGGGGGCATTAATATAGATGAGGTTAAATTCACCAAAAGTTTTGCAGGAATTGAAGAGATATATTTTTATACTGATTTGCAATCCACAATGAGAATATTTTGCATAAATCTTTAAACATCAAATAACTTAGCATAAAAAATTCATAAAATGAAAACCAGGAGCTCAATCAATAAGGAAATTTATGTTGCCTTAAAAAAGAATGGAGGGCTGGGCGCAGTGGCTCATGCCTGTAATCCCAACACTTTAGGAGGTTGAGGCAGGCGGATCAAGAGGTCAGGAAATCTAGACCATCCTGGCTAACATGGTGAAACCCCATCTCTACTAAAAATACAAAAAATTTAGCTGGGCATGGTGGCGGACACCTGTAGTCCCAGCTACTCAGGAGGCTGAGGCAGGAGAGTGGCGTGAACCTGGGAGGCAGAGCTTGCAGTGAGCCGAGATCGTGCCACGGCACTCCAGCCTGGGCGATAGAGCAAGACTCCATCTCAAAAAAAAAAAAGAAAAAGAATGAAGGTATGGAATTATATGAAAACAACTCTTAGGATAGATTGTGAGGCAAAAGGTGCTTAAGGCGGGGGGGATTGGAAGGTGGAATTTGCTTGTAGGGAAAAAAATATAAAACAGACAACCCTAGGAAACCTTCAAAGAAAAATGGACAAATACAAAATAATACTGGGGAGCTTGAACACACATAATTAGCTTATGACACCTCAGGGAGATGAAAATTTTTTTTTGTAAGTGAAGTTTAAAAACGCCTGGGAATAATACAAGTAATGAAGTTGATCTGGGGTGTATGTGGGTGTGTGCGTGTGTGTGCATGCGTGCATAAGCCTATATGGTTTAAACTTTAAAAAAACCCTTTCCAAATGACCATAGAACATTTTTTCATACAGCTTTATTCAGATATAATTTACCCATTTAAAATATGTAATTCAGGCTGGGCACAGTGGCTCGTGATTATAATCCCAGCACTTTGGGAGGCTGGAGTGGGTGGATCACTTGAGATCAGGAATTCAAGACCAGCATGGTCAACATGGCAAAACCCTGTCTCTACTAAAAATACAAAATATAGCCGGGCATGGTGGTACATGCCCATAATCCCAGCTATTCAGGAGGCTGAGGCAGGAGAATCAATTGAACGTGGGAGGCAGAGGTGGCAGTGAGCCGAGATCACGCCACTGCACTTCAGCCCGGGCGACAGAGCAAGACTCTGTCGCAAAAAAAATAAAAATCAAATATGTAATTCAATTATTTTTACTGTATTCACAGATAAGTGCAATCAACCATCACCATAATCAATTTTAGAATATTTTCTTCACTTCAAAAAAGAAACCCTGAGACTTAAGCAAATACTGATCCACTTTTTGTCTCAGTAGATTTCCCTATTCTGGACTTTCACACAAATGGGACCATTAAGTTGGGGATATAACATGAAACTTAGGGCCTGCCCATAGTGAAAAATGTTAAAGGAAATTCCCATGTAAAGTAGGCCTTCAGTGGGCTACACTCTTACTATAAGAATGAAAGATAAACACGTCCATGTAGAAGGGGGCAGTAAGAAAACTTTGCCTGTTTCAACCTTGATGATGAGTTTGGGGAGAGAAGACAATTTATCCTAAGAATTTATAACCACAAACTAGTATTCACACAGGTTTACGGTCAGTAATTTTGTACTGGTATAATTTATTAGTGCAGTAAACTACATGTGTGTTCTGAAAAATCTCAAGCCCAGAATTTAATTAAAAATGACAGTAGGTTGGTATTGCAAACTCACATGCCTGTCGGATGCAAATGCACATCTCTCTGAAGAAACTTCAACCCAGACCTCAAAATATTCCCTAAAATACCAAGCTCATAGTCAAGGCACTATTAGTAGAAACAGTATCAACAACAAGAAATAGAAATGAGACCCATAATGACAAATGTCTAGGATTCCTTGGCAAAATGCCTGTTTCTCAGACTGGGACAGGAAATATATTAGATGAGCCTGAACCCTTTTGTGGTGTCAGACAGTAAAGAAAAACAAAAAAAAAATGTACAGGGATGGGGAATATGTCAATGGAACACAGGAACCAAGTAAAAAACTTGCTAGTGGTCAAAGCTGGGGCAATTTCTACAGTATAGCAGTAGTATTGGATCATAACCAAAGTATAAAATAAATACCTGTGAGTCCATATTGATATAAGTAAATGATTTAATAAATAAATGGGGAAAAATGACAAGTCTCCTGTGCAGAATTCTAAATAATATATGTAGACATTCCACCCTCAAGGAGGTGGAACATAACTCCCCACTCTTTAAAGAATGGGTTGCACATAGTAACTTCCTTCCAGAGTGTATTTTTATGGGAAGGGGGAAAAAGAATAACTGTATAGTGAAGAATTCTGGCAAACATTGACTCAGCCAGGTCATCAAGATCATCATCAACAGTGGTAAGTCATGTTGATAGTATATACCCTTAATATGTAATGAGAAATACATTTTAACTTTGAAATCTTCTTCCCAAAAACCCATAACCCTAGTCTAATGAGAAAAACATGAGACAAACTCAAATGAAGGACATTTATACTTGATCAGTACTTCTCAAAACTGTCAGAGTCATGAAAAACAAGGAATGCCTAAGAAATTCTCACAGACCTAAGAGAAGCCTAAGGAGACATGATAATTAAATGTAATGTGGTATCTTGGATGGGATCTTGGAACAGAAAAAGAACAGTATGTACAAAACAAGGCAACACAAATAAAGTATGGACTTTGGTTAATAATGATGTAATTTTACTGATTGATTCATTAAATATATTGTATTAATGTAAGGCAGTAATAGGGGAAACCGGGTATGGAGTATAGGGAATCATTTGTACTGTTGTCACAGTTTTTCTGTAATCCAAATTATTCCAAAATTAAAAATTTATTTTAAAAAATTAATGCATTCTGACATTAAAACAGGTGGATAGATAGATGATAAATAAGACATTTCATCTTTTTAAAGGAAACACTTTACTGCTTCTCTTTGGCATAACCAATTTGCTGGCATTGCTGCTTTTGCACTTTGGGGCTATTACTAACTACAATTAGGATTACTTGAACACAGGCACTGCAGTATCATGACAGTCACTCTGATAACCCAGACAGCTATGAAGTGCCTAAGGGGCAGGTAGTGTAAACATATGGACATGCTGGACAAAGGGAGGATTCACATCCTAGGGTGGGATGGAGCAGGATGACAAGAGGTTTCATCATACTACTCACAACGATGTGCAATTTAAAACTTAGAAATTGTTTTTGCATGGCTTGGCCTTCTATACTTCTGACCAACTAGCTCCAAATTGGGGTGGTGAGGGGAATCCCATGACCCCCTCCTCAGGTTTGGTAATTTGCTCAAATGGCTCAGAAAACGTAGGAAACATTTTCTTACATTTCCTGATTTTTTATAAAGTTATTTCAAAGGATATACATGAACAACCAAATGAATGGGCAAGGTATAGGGAAGGTGCACAGAGCTTCCATGTCCTCTGTGGGCCTGCCACCCTCCCAGCTTCTCCTGTGTTCACCAAATGTGAAGCTCTTCAAACTCTATCTGTTAGGGTTTTTATGGAGGTGCCATTACATAGGCAATATTGATTAAATCATTGGCCACTGGTGATTGGCTCAACCTGCAGTCCCTGTCCCCTCCCCAGAGATGGGGGGTTGGGGCTGGAAGTTCCAGCCATCTAAACATATGGTTGTTCCCTTGGTAAACAGGCCTCCCATCCTTAGGGGCATTCCAAAATTCACCTCATTAACATAAACTCAAATGTGATCAAAAGTAACTTGTTTTGAATAACAGACCCTCCTTGAACCTTTATCACTCACTCCTGAACTGTTTCAACAGCCAGGTACGAAAACCAAGTATATAATAAAAGATGCCCCTGTTGCTGTTATCATGTTTTCCTAAATGGAAATTACAAGAGTTTTAGTAGTTCTGGCCAGGAGCTAGGGATAAGGCAAAAATATGTATTTATTATATCACAGTATTACACTTTACAGGGTATTAAAATGACCATAGTAAAAGAATGCTACTGGGACAAGAGACTGATACATCAGTGAAAATACTTAAATACAGTGGGCACTTACTCTATGATAAAGGTACCATTTCAGCTCCATTTGGAAAAAGATGGATTATTCAACACATAATGACAAGACACTTTGCTAGCTATTTACAGTATGGTGAGAATTTTTAGTAGTAGCCCTTCTTTACTCCTGTCACCAAAATGCAGGTATAAAAGATCCAAGTATAAAAAAGAGAGATCATAAAAGTTCTGGTTATCTGACTTTTCTAATAAATTTGAGCAGAAGACTGTCAAGGTCTGACAAAATCTTGGAGTCATAAAGCCACAGATTTGATAAATGTATATATTAAAATTAAAATGTCTTCATGTTAGAAAATATCATGATGAAAAATCAATTTATAAACAAAAAATGGGAAAACAATTTTAAAAAATTGAGAAACTGAGAAAAGGGTCTACTTTTCTTGCTATGCAAAGAGCTTTTTACAAATCAATGACAGCCTAAAAGGAAAACAAAGGACCTGAACAAAAAGTTTGTAGTAAAAGAAATGCAAATGGCCATTAAAGATATGAAGAAATATTTAACTATCTCAGTAAAGAATGTACTAAACCACAAATTTTGTTTTACCTGTCACAATAGCACAGATGAAAAGATTTGATTATCCCTAGTATTGTTGAGTACATGGGGAAACATTAATGTACTCTTGTAAGACTATTATTAGAAGTGCAAATTTGTTACAACATTTTTGAAAGTGTGGAGCAACTGGATGATATCTAACTAATGTTGAAATAAATATTCCCTTTTCACCCAGACTTCCATTTAAGGGAATTACAGATACACAGATAAAGTTGTACCCAGAAAAGTAAAATAAAGTTACACATAAACACACAGACAAATGTTCACTGCAGCATGCTTTGGAAGAATAAACTACTGGAAACAACCTAAATATTTAGTTAAATTTTGGTAAAGTAAATCAGTTTAATATAAAATGTTTGTAGATGCACAAAATCTTGCTTTGAACAAGTAGTTTTACTCTACTTGGCAGGAATTTTTCTGTAAGAAACCTTGTTTAATATTGGTTATCACCAGAAAGTGGAACTAGGAGGTCCAGAGATAACAGGGAGACCTTTACTTTTCATATTAAATTTGTTGATTTTGCATGTTTGATTTTTGCATGTTTGATTTTTGCAGTTCTAGTATGAAAGAAATATTTAAAAATAAATGAAAAGCAGTAAAACATATTTTCAGTGTACTTTTATATATTCGGGGAGAATTTTGCAAATATTATCTATAAAATTAATTCAATTATCAGAAGTAAATAACTACCTCAATTTATTTGACATTTACTCTTAACAAAGTGCCATGAGATGATGGTGATTATCTAATCCTGTTGTTCTATAAAGCCCTTTATACTTAAGGAATTCAGCTTGCTGCTGCTTCTTTTTCTTCTTTTTTTCTTTCTTTTTTTTTTTTTTTTTTTTTTTTTTTTTTTTTTTTTTTTTTTTTGAGATGAAGTCTCACTGTGTTGCCCAGGCTGGAGTGCAGTGGCACAATCTTGACTCACTGCAACCTCCACCTCCTGGGTTCAAGCAATTCTCCTGCCTCAACCACCCCAGTAGCTGGGATTGCAGGTGTGCACCACCACACCTGGCTAATTTTTGTATTTTTAGTAGAGATGGGATTTCACCATGTTGGCCAAGCTGGTCTTGAACTCCTGACCTCACGTAAACCACCCCCATTGGCCTTCCAAAGTGCTGGGATTACAGGTGTGAGCCACCGTGCCCAGGCTTCAGCTTGCTTATTTTCTACTATTCTTGCTATATTTTACTTCATTCCCAGGCTGGGAGGACTATGTTCATTGAAAATACTGATATTAGGAAATAAACATTTTAGAGCAATGTTATCTATTTCCTTATTGTTTTACTTACTGCTTTAATGAATTCTAGATAGCCCTTCAAATTTTTGCTTTATGTATCCTGCTGCCAAGGTATCCTTCCTGAAATGCAGCCGTAATTATGTTACTCCCCTGTTCAAAATGGTATAGCGGCTCTTCATTTCTTTTAAGAATAAAATTTAAAGTCCTTGGCCTAATGTTCCAGACCCTGTAGAATTTGGCCCCAAATAACCTTTGGTACCTTACTTGCCTCTGCTTTATAAATGGAATAAGCCATACATACTAAATATTGATATCTCCCTTACTGCCTCAGTGCTTTCCTACTTTTAGGCTTTTGCTCATGCTATTTGATGAAACAGGGGAAAGGCCAGCATGGTTGAAGTCTGGTTATCAGGAAGAGTGGTACAAATTGGAGGAGAAAAGTTATGTATACTTGTACTTCTTGTTAAGGAGTTTGGGCTTTGTTCTCAGTGTAAGAGAAGGTCATTGAAAGTTGCTAAATAGAAAGTGACAAGTCCAGTTTACATTTTTAAAAGATTACTTTGGCCACTATTTGAAGAATAGATTGGAAAAGTACAAGAAGGGACAGGAGACCTATTAGAGACTTGTAGTATTGTGACAGGAAATAGAAATAGATGTGATTGTTTGGTGAAGGATTAATGACGAGCAGGAAGAGAAGGGAGTTGGAACTATCAAGAATAACTCCCAGATTCTGGCTTGGGCAGTAGGATGATGTGCCATTTACAGAGATGTGGAAGACCAGGGGAGGTACAATTGTCAAGGAGGCTAGAATAGAGCTCAGGTAGATGGCTGTGACATCCAAGTGGATATATCATGTATATTAGTTGGAACTCAAGAGAAATCATAGCTTGAAATGTAAATTTGAAAACAGGTAACAGCATGAAAATGGTACTAAAAGCCAGAGGGAGAGATGAGATTACCTAGAAAGAGAATATAGAATGAGAATATTTCCTGAATTGGCCATACATTGAGGTCATTGATCATATTAGCAAGAGCAGTTTTAGTCCAGGAGTATGGCTGTACTCTGCAGTAATTTGAAGAGTGAATTGGGGTAGGGAGAGAGGTAAAAGAGAGGAAAATAGGTTCCTCTTTAGAGGCTTGGCTATGAGGAGGAGCAGAGAAATGGGCCAGTACCTGTAGGAAGATGTGAGGATTTTCTAAACATACATACTAAATGATTTTTTCAAGCCATTGGAAATGATTCAGGAGAGAGGGAGAACCTGAAAGATAGAAGAGAGATATGATGGGGAAAGGAAGCAAGGTCTGGAAGGGAAGATGAGTTGGGCTCCAGAGCAGCAGTGGAGGAACTTGCCTTTAAAAGAATGGGAAAGGTGGTGCTGTCTCTGTATCCAGAAGGGTTATGGGAGCAGGTGGATTGGCATAGGTGGCAGCTGACTCAGGACATCCACAGAAAGTGATCCCTCAGCCCAGAATGTTCTTCTGCCTGTTTGTTTGTTTAGCTCTCATTTTTACTTCACATCTCATCCTCCTCAGAGAAATCTTCTGTAGCTACCATTTCCCGGTTAAATTTCTCTTACATCACCTTGTTTTTGTTCTTTGTAGCCACTAATTTAGAATTATATATTTGTTTGTATTTGTTCAGTGCAGAAACTGCAATCTCAAGAACCTGTAGTATCTAAATGAAATCTCCCAATTTTTAAATGTTGCTAGAAAATTCTAAAATTGTATAGTCTACATACTTTAGGTATAAATGCAGGCCCTGTGTGTCCCACTCTACTCAGGGAAAATCCGTAGGGATTCCTAGAGTATTTCATGAAAACTCTGCTTGCCAGTAATCTATAGTGTGGGTGAAAAGGATCCCATCATTGCATGTGTGTATCTTTGTTTCTGCCCATGATGTAGAACTCTAAAATAGTGTTTTGATGTCATAGTGGAGATTAGAATTAGGGCTTATGATTGTGTCTTAGCTCTTTCCTGCCATTGTAACAAAATTCTACAGATCTAAGATCAAGGCACCAGCAGATTGGGTGTCTGGTGAGAGCCCAAAATGGTGTCTTGTTGCTTTGTCCTCACGTGGTGGAAGGCAGGGAAAGGCCAAACAGGATCCTTCAGGCCGTTTTATAAGGACACTAATCCCATTCATGAAGGTGGAGCCTTCATGACCTAATCACCTCCTACCTAATACTATTGTATTGGGGATTATGTTTCAACATGAATTTTAGAGGAACACAAGCATTCAAACCATAGATAATTGTAAGATATTGCATCTAAAAATGCCCTTTTTTTGTATAAAGTGGTGGTTGTCAAAAAGTGAAGATGGAAAGTGGTAAATTTTATGTGTTTTTTACCACAATAAAAAAAATTTGGAAAAAAGTCAAGATGGTCCACAGAAAAGGAATTTCAAAAGGCTGTAAAACATGTAAAAAGGGTTTTTAAAAAAAATTATCCATTTAATTACTGATTATGAAAATGAAGTGTCAGGTTTCTTAGCTGAATATGGGGTTACCAATATCTATCTCTCAGGTTTAATAGCAGGATTAATTAAAAAAACAGATATAGAGCATATATCATAACACCCTACACAGAACAGGTGGTAAATACATATAGCAGTTGCTTTTATGATCTGGAGAACTGAAGTGTCTTCCTCAAGGTCCCATAGCCGGTCAGTGGCAGAGCCCAGGCCAAAATTCATGTCTCTTAAACTTTTACTGTACCAGCGAGGCTACTAAGAACAAGGCATGAGTCTTTTGTGCAGGCATTGAATTTTCTGATACCTTATATAAACTGTTCTTTCCTTTAGTCTTTGTTATATATCTAAAGAATTGTGAATAGTATTTCTAAACAGAATGCTAATATTTTTAAGTTCTTTCAAAATCTTTTTTTTTCTCTTTTTCAGAGTCTGAGTGTCATTCAGAATTTGAAAACACTACCCATTCTGTCTTCAGGTCGGCGAAGTTTTACATTCATCATCCCATACACCTACCAAGTGATCAAGATATTTGCCATGAATCTTTGGGAAGGAGTGTTTTCATGAGACATTCTTGGAAAGATTTCTTTCAGCATCATCCAGACAAACATAGAGAACACATTTGTCTTCCTCTTCCTTATCAAAACATGGACAAGACTAAGACAGATTATACCAGAATAAAGAGCCTCAGCATCAATGTGAATTTGGGAAACAAAGAGGTGACGGATGCTACTAAAAGTCAAGCTAGAGATTATCCAAAATATAGTGGACAAATTAATGATCCAAAAAGGGATCAGAAGGTCACCCCAGAGCAAACAACTCAACACACTGTGAGTTTGAATGAACTGTGGAACAAGTATCGGGAGCGACAGAGGCAAAAGAGACAGCCCGAGTGGGGTGACAGGAAAGAACTATCCTTGGTGGACCGACTTGATCGTTTGGCTAAAATTCTTCAGAATCCAATCACACATTCTCTCCAGGTCTCAGAAAGTACACATAATGATAGCAGAGGGGAACGAGATGTGAAGGAATGGAGAGGTAGACAACAGCAGAGAAATAAGCTTCAGAAAAAGAAGCGGTTTAAAAGCCTAGAGAAAAGCCATAAAAACACAGGAGAGCTTAAAAAAACCAAGGTGCTTTCTCATCATCAAGCTGGGAGGTCTAATCAAATTAAAATTGAACAGATTAAATTTGATAAATATATTCTGAGTAAACAGCCAGGTTTTAATTATATAAGCAACACTTCTTCGGATTGTCGGCCCTCAGAGGAGAGTGAGCTGCTCACAGATACTACCACCAACATCCTTTCCAGCACCACTTCTACTGTCGAATCAGATATATTGACCCAAACAGATAGAGAAATGGCTCTGCACGAAAGGAGTAGCTCTGTTTCCACTATTGACACTGCCCGGTTGATTCAAGCTTTTGGCCATGAAAGAGTATGCTTGTCACCCAGACGAATTAAATTATATAGCAGCATCACCAACCAACAGAGGAGATACCTTGAGAAACGGAACAAACACAGCAAGAAAGTATTGAATACAGGTCATCCCCTAATGACTTCTGAGCACACCAGAAGGAGACGCATCCAGGTACATGGCTACAAATTCCATCTGGCAATGTGACTGCCCTCTTCATGGACTTTTTAGTTAAGCTTTGCACACAGGTGAAAAAAGCCATTTGCCCTTTCCTCTCTATACCATTTCTTACAACTGGAAAAGAGTGAGAAAGTGTAGTACAGTGCTATTGTGAGTTGTCATTATTTTCATCAACATTCATTTACGTATTCCCTTTTGAATGAAGGGCTTTGCTGCTAGATCCTTCAGAATCTGTAAAGTTTACCCCTGAAATGGGGGAGCTTTGAAGTTAGAGTGATCTCTATCCTGAACATTATTGCTGGGTTTATGTTTATTTGGGTTTTGTTTTTTTTTTAATTCATTCCTCTGTCTTTCAAGAAATATATTTGAGGTTCTTTTAAACACACACAGACAAACACGTAAATAATACAGGTTTTTTTTTTTTTTTTTTGTAATCAAAGAATTGAGTTGATTTAAAAAATTGAAGCTGGGTTGAGCTACAATATGATTTTTAAAAAATGAGTAAATAAGGAAATGTGAATAATGGAAAGACAAATCAAAGCTAGAAGGAAGATAAATAAGCCATGTGGATGTGGTCGCTAGAAAAGAGCTACAAATTTGGCTTTATGTTTTCTAGCACTTAGTGTTGCTAGAATTTTGTGATCAGTTACATTCATTTTTTTAATATAAAAAGAGAACAAAATTTTTAGAAACATCATATTTCTGATACAGAGACCTAAGATAAATTTATCTCATCTGTCTTCTTAAAGAAGGCACCACAGTGCGATAAAGAGTATCCTCCTATAAGGCCATTATTGCATTCCTTAGTTTAGGGTGTTAATAAGGGAGATCTCAAGGGGTCAATAAATGTAGGCCATTGCTTTAACCCAAGAGGAAAATTTCAAGTATCAATAGACGTGCTCTCCAAAAAAGGATGCTTGCAAAACAGTTCAGTGGAGTATGGAATAAAAATATTTGAATTTATATTCATTTTTCTCAGCTTTTTAAACTTTATATTTTTGTGTATATTTTATGAGCACAGTAGTGACATAACATACAAATAAATACCTATTTTGGCAATTTGTGCTAAGAAAACATTTTGTCAGTAGGATTACATGATCAAAAGAAAAGAAATTGGAGACCACTGGTCTAGAGGAAGGGAGGCATGAGATGTTCAGACAATTTATTATAAATATTATTTCTCATCATTGAGCTTTTGGTAGTGTTTACATATATAAACAGTAGAATATGCTTTTTTTAAAGTAAGTGAAGAATTGGGAATGACACAGAGTAAGGCTTTTGTTCCATAGGGGAGACAGAGAAATGGATCCAGGAGAGGGTTTGTGCGTGTGTAGTAAAATACACATGACATAAAGTTTACAGTTTTGATCATTTTCAAGTATACAATTCTGTGGCATTGAGTATATTCACAGTGTTTTACAACCATCACCACTATCTATTTCCAGAAATTTTTTATTAACCCAGTGGAAACCCTGTACCCATTAAGCAGTGACTCTCTGTTCCCTCTTCTCACCAACCCCTGGCAACCAGTAATCTATTTTCTGTCTCTGAGGATTTTCCTATTCTGATTGTTTCATATAAATGGAATCATTTAATATATGACCTTCGTATCAGGTTTCTCTCTCTTAGACGTAATGTTTTGAGTATTCATCCATGGCATAACATGTATCAATACTTCGTTGCTTTTTATAGATGAGTATTACTCCATTGCATGTATATACCACATTTTGTTTATCCATTCATTCATTGATTTGGGTTGTTTCCACTTTTTGGTTATTGTGAATAGAACTGATATAGAGCATTTGTGTACACCTGTCTGCAGTTCTTTTGGGTATATATCTAGGAATGGAAATGCTGGGCCATATGGTAATTCTGTGATTAACTTATTGAGGAACTGCCAGACTATTTCATAGTACCTGCACCATTTTGCATTCCCATCAGCAGTGTATAAGGATTCCTCCAACCCTCCTACTTTTTTCCACAGTTACTGCTTTAGTTTATATTCACACCAGCAGTTCACAAGGGTTTCAGTTTTATTGCATCCTTGCCAACACTTTTTTTCTATTTTTTAATATATATGCTAGCCATCCTATTGGGTGTGAGTTAGTATCATTGTGGTTTTGATTTGCATTTCCCTAGTGGTTATTCATGTTGCACATCTTTTTATGTGCTTATTTAACCATTTGTATATCTTCTTTTGAAAAATGTCTTTTAAAGTCATTTGGCCATTTTAAATCTGGCTGATTTTTTGATTTTTGAGTTGTAGGGATTTTCTATATATTCTGGATACTGATCTCTTATTAGATACATGATCTGCAAATATTTTCTCCCATTTTGTAGGTTGCCTCTTTTACAACAGTCATTCTGCTAACCGTGTCTTCTGACGTAAGGAAGTTTTAAATTTTGTTGTAGTCCAATGTAGCTATTTTTTGTTTGTTTGTTTGTTTCTTGTGGTTTTGGTGTCATATCTTAGAAATATTTGCCAAATCCAGTGTCATGAAAGTTTTCTTCTTAAGAGTTTAATAATTTTAGCTTTTACTTTTAGGTCTTTGATCCATTTTGAGTTAATTTTTGTGTATGGTGTAAGATAAGGGTCCACCTTCATTCTTTTGCATGTGAATATCCCATTTTCTCAACACCATTTGTTGAAAAGACTTTGTTTTTTCCCCTGTGAATGTTCTTGGCACTCTTGCCAAAAATCGTTTAGCCGTATATGTGAGGGTTTTTATCTGTGCTCTCTATTATGTTAGTCTATATGTCTCTCTTTATGCCAATACTGCACTGTTTTGATTTACTGTATCTTTATAATGAGTTTTGAAAGCAGGTAGTGTGAAACCTGTAACTTAGTTCTTTTTTCAAAATCATTTTGGCTCTTCGGTGTCCCTTCAGATTTCATGAATTTTTAGTAAATATTTTATTGTTTTTAATACTATCATATGTGCAGTCCTCTTTCTTAATTTCATGTTTGGATTATTCATTGCTAATGTATAGGTACATAAATAATTTTTACATACTTGTATCTTGCAGCTTTGCTGAATTTATTAACTCTATTTTCTTGTGAATTTTTAAGGATCTCTAGGATTTCATGTTGAGGAAATTCCCTTCTTTTTGTATTTTGATGAGTATTTTTGTCATGAAAGCATTTTGGTATTTGCCAAATTCTTCAACATCTGTTGAGATTACTTTTTTTTTCTTTTTCCTTCCTTTTTTTTTTTTTTTTTTTTTTTTGAGACAGAGTTTCGCTCTTGTTGCCCAGGCTGGAATGCAATGGCATGATCTCAACTCACTGCAACCTCTGCCTCCTGGGTTCAACCGATTCTCCTGCTTCAGCCTCCCGAGTAGCTGGGATTACAGGTGCCTGCCACCACACCCAGCTATTTTTTGGATTTTTAGTAGAGACAGGGTTTTACCATGTTGGCCAGGCTGATCTCGAACTCCTGACCTCAGGTGATCCACCCCTCTCGGTTTCCCAAAGTGCTGGGATTACCGGAGTGAGCCATCATGCCTGGCCTGTTTTTTTCTTTTAATCTGTTAATATGGTGTATGTTTATTGATAATCATATTTTGAACCAACTTTACATTCCTGAGATAAATACCACTTGATCATAAAATTCTGTTCATATGCTACAAGATTGTTTATTAGAATTTGAAGAGGACTTTTTACATCTGTATTCACAAGGAATATTGGTCTATAGTGTTTTTGTGATGTCTTTACTGCCTTTAGTATCAGGGTACTACTGGCCTTGTAGAACGAGGAAGTTTTCCCACCCCTTATTTTTGGATAATGAGTTTGAGAAGGATTAATGTTAATGATTGATGTTAATTCTTTAAATGTTTGGTAGAATTCACCAGTAAAGCCATCTGATCGTGTGTTTTTCTTTGGGGAAATTTTTTTTTTCATTACTGATTCAATGTCTTCTTGTAAGTCTAGATTTTGTTTCTTCTTGAGTCAGTTTCTGTAGTTCCTGTTATCGCCATTGAATCTACATTATTACTTCTGCTTGCTTTGGAGGTTTTTTTTTTTTTTTTTTTTCTCATTTCTTATGATTCAAAGTTAGGTTATTCATTTGGGATTATTCTTTAATGTAGGCATTTGTAGCTATAATTGTCTCTTTGAGCCTTGCTTTTGTAGATAAGCTCTGCCTTCATTGCATGCCGTTAAGTTTTGGCATGTTTTGTCTTCTTTTTCATTCAAAGTGTTTGCTGGTTTCTTTTTTGACCATTGGGTGTTTAGGACAGTGTTGTTTAATTTCTACCTGTGAATTCCCCACCTTTCCTTGTTATTGATTTCTGGTTTTACTCCATTGTGACCAAAGAATATACTTTGTATTATTTCAATCCTTCATTTATGGCCTTGCATGTGATCTGTCCTTGAGAATTTTATGTGCATTTAAGAAGAATGTGTATTCTGTTACTGTTTGGAGTGTTCTCTATTGTTTTAGGTCTAGCTGGTTTTGTTGTTCAAGTCCTCCATTTCCTTATCAGTCTTTTGTCCAGTTTTTCTATGGCTATCAGAAGTGGAGTATTGAAGTCTCCAGCTGTTACTGTGGAACTATCTATTTCTCCATTGAAATCTGTCATTTTTTTGCTTCATACATTTTAGGGCTCTGTTGTCAGATGTGTATATGTTCATAATTGTTATATCCTCTTCATGGATTAATCCTTTTATCAGTACAAAATCCTATTTTTGTCTCTTGTAACAATTTTTAATGTAAAGTCTGTTTTATCTGATATTAGGGTAACTACCCTAGCTCTCTTTTGGGTAACTATTTGCGTAGAATACCATTTTTATCCTTTTAATTTCTAACTCTTTGTGTCTTTGGATGTAAAGCCAGTCTCTTTTAGACATAACATAGATCATCATTTTTTATAATCTATTCTGCCCTCTCTGCCTTTTAATTGGCGAGTATAATCCATTTACATTTAATTTCATAAGAAAGGACTTACTTTTCCCATGTTGTTGTTTGTTTTCTTTATGTCATATCTTTTTTGTTTTTCATTTCTGCTGCCTTCTTTGTATCTAACTGATTTTTTGTAGTGTACCAGTTTTATTCCCTTTTCATTTCTTTTTTTTTTTTTTTTTTTTTAACAATTCATAGTTATTTTCTTACTGGTTACATTTAATTACAATTAATACCTTAAACATATAACAACCTAATATGAAATAAAACCAATTTAGCTTCAATAATATACAAACACTGTTGTTAATACATCTCTATTCTTCCCCTTAACTTTAATAATATACAAAAACTGTGGGTAGACATCTCCATCCCTTCCTCTTTAATTGTTATAGTCACAGATTCCATCTTCATTTTGTCCCCACAAAAATAGATTTATAATTATTTTATGCATTAGTTTTTTAAATCAGATAAGGAAAAAGGGAAGAGTTACAAACCAGAAGTATAATAGGGACTTTATTTTTACCTGTGTACTTGCCTTACCCTTATTTCTTATGCCTTATTTCCACGTATATGCCTTAAGCCTTATTTCTATGTGTAACTTCAAGGTATTGTCAGGTGTCCTTTCATTTCACTTTGGAGTGGACTCTATCATTCCTTATAGGGAAGGTCTACTGGTAACAAATTTACTTTTGTTTATCTGGGAATGTCTTTAATTTCTCCTCTATTTTTATTTTTATTTTATTTTTTTTTTTTTGAGACGGAGTCTCGCTGTTGTCAGCCTGGGATGGAGTGCAATGGTACGATCTCAGCTCACTGCACCCTCCACCTCCTGGGTTCCAGCAGTTCTCCTGCCTCAACCTCCCAAGTAGCTGAGATTACAGGCGCCCACCACCATGCCTGGGTAATTTTTATGTTTTTAGTAGAGACAGGGTTTCACCATGTTGGCCAAGCTGGTCTTGAACTCCTGACCTCAGGTGACCCACCTGCCTTGACTTCCCAAAGTGCTGGGATTACAGGCGTGAGCCACTGTACTGGACCTTTTTTTTTTTTTTTTTTTTCTCTTTAAGACAGAGTCTCACTCTGTCGCCCAGGCTGGAGTACAGTGGCACAGTCTTGGCTCGCTGCAACCTCCACCTCCCGGGTTCAAGTGATTATTCTGCCTCAGCCTCCTGAGTAGCTGGGATTACAGGTGCCCACCACCACACCTAGCTAATTTTTGTATTTTAGTAGAGACGTGTTTTCACCATGTTGGCCAGGCTGGTCTTGAACTCCTGACCTCAGGTGATCCACCCACCTCGGCCTCCCAAAGTCTCCTTTATTCTTAAAGTTTTGCTGGAGATAGATTTCTTGTCTTACACTTTTTATCTTTCATCATTTCAAATATGTCGTTTCACTGCCTATTGGCCTCCGTGGTTTCTGGTGAGAAATTAGCAATTAATCTTACCAAGGATCCCTTCTGTGCTCACCCTTACTGCTTTCACGATTCTCTGTCTTTGGCTTTGACATTTTGATTATAACATAGCTCAGTGTGGCTGTCTTTCAGTTTATCCTACTAAGAGTTCATTGAGCTACTTAGACATTTAGATTCATGTTTTCCCCTTATCAAGTTGGAGGAGTTTCCAACCATTATTTCTCCAAATATTCTTTCTGCCCCTTTCTTTCTCTCCTCTTTTGGGATTCCTAATGTGCATATCTTGCTAAGTTTGATGGTGTTCTACAAGTCTCTTAAGCTCTGTTCATTTTTCTTCATTCTGTTTTCTTTCATTTTCTTTCTATTTTTTTAGAGTAGGGTTTCGCCTATCTCCCAGACTAGAGTACAGTGATGTAATCATAGCTCACTGCAGCCTTGAACTGTGGGCTCAAGAAATCTTTCTGCCTCAGCTTCCTGAGTAGCTGGGACTACAAGGCATGCACCACCACATTTACCTCATTCTGTTTTCTCTTATCCCTCAGAGTATGTAATTTCATTTCACCTATCTTCAAGTTCACTGATCTTTCATCCGTGTGATCAAATCTGGTATTGAACTGCTCTAGTGAATTTTTCATTTTAGCTCTTGTACTTTTCAGCTTCATATTTTCTATTCGATTCCTCTTTTGTCTTCATTGATATTCTCTTTGTTGAGACATTGTTATCTTCATTTCCTTTAGTTCTTTATCCATGGTTTCCTTTAGCTCTTTGAGCACATTTAAAACAGTTGATTTAAAGCTTTTGCCTAGTAAGTCTACTGCGTGTTCTTCCTAAGGGACAATTTCTATTTATTTCTCTCCTCTAACCCATGAATGGACCATACTTTCTTGTTTCTTTTCATGCCTCATAATGTTTTGTTAAAATTTTGACATTTTGAATATGATGTGATAACTCTGGACATCAGATTTTCCTCCCCTTCTCTAGGGTTTGTAGTTACTGCTTGTTGTAAGTTAAAGTTGTTGGTTTATTTAGTGACTTTTCTAAATTATGTTTGTAACGACTATACTCTTGATAGGTGTGTGATATTTCTGTTCCTTTAGCTCAGTAGCTAGCTACTTGTTTGATAGAGATTTTCTTAAATTCCTGGGGCAGAAAAAAGAAAATTCCCCAAGTCTTTGCAGATTTTCTGCATTCGGACACTCCTTCAGTGCTTAGCCAGGCCATTCACAACTCTGCCTTAGCCTTGCTTCCTACTTGTACTGAGCCTAAAGGTCAACCAGTGGTGGAAGCGTCTGGTCTTCTCAGGTCTTTTCTGAACATACATCTTGCTCTGTGCATGCACTTTCTAGTTTCCCTGGTGTACATGGGAAATTTTCCAATTCTTTATGCCCCAAAGATTCTCAGTGTTTCTTCCCTGCTTTTAGTATGTCTGTTGTTTCCCTCAAACTGTTAATTTTTGCTCCAGGCAGTAGTGCCTTGTTCATTTGGTTTTCAGTATTTTCAAGGAAGATTCTTCCTCTATAAAACTACTTTTTCACTCTAAGTGAGTTATGTTAGGTGAAACTAAGGCAGGTCCCTTCTGTCAGTCCACAGTGAATACTCAGACATGTCAAAACAAACACAATTCTTTGGGAACAAGGTACTACTCCGTGCTCTCTTTGGGAGAAGGTACCTACAGCAGGACCAAGGGCTGCCATCTTTAAGACCACCATGCTGGGTAAGGCAATAGCAGAAGGCTAAGTGAAAATGCTACAAAATTCTTCTACCTTGTGCTGATGGCCTTTCTCCTGGTTTAGCAAACACTTGGTTACTATAAACCTTTGACTATCTTCCAAAGTTCAGATGAGGTTGGTTTTGACAGTTTTCCATATTTTCTGATGTTTCTAGAGAAGGCACTGGCTCCCTTGGAGGTCTCTACTCCACCATTTTTGCTTGTCGTTCCCAAGTAGAGTTGCGTATTCCTCTGACCATCAAAATAACTAGAGTGACATCAATATAAGTATATGTGATAGGCGTTCTTTTTTTTGAGACGTAGCCTCTATTGCCCAGGCTGGAGTGCAGTGGCACAATCTCAGCTCACTGCAACCTCTGCCTCCTGGGTTCAAGTGATTCTTCAAGCGATTCTTCTGCCTCAGCCTCCTGAGTAGCTGGGACTGCAGGCGTGCACCACCACACTTGGCTAATTTTTTGTATTTTAGTAGAGACGGGGTTTCACCATGTTTGTGAGGATGGTCTTGATCTCCTGACCTCGTGATCTTTCCGCCTTGACCTCCCCAAATGCTGGGATTACAGGCATGAGCCACTGTGCCCGGCCTGTGTCCCGTTTTTAATATCTTTGCCTTTGATTTTACTTCATCCGGTACAGTTTATTTTTAAATTTGCATTTGCACTATTGCTCTTTGCCCATCCTTTTAGACTTTTTGAGTCACTTTACTCAGGTGTTAGTAACATCTGAATTTAACTTTTTTCCCACCCAATCTGAAGGTCTTTCTTTTGAAACAAATTTATTCCATTTAAGTTTATTGTTGTAAATATGTTTGGATTAAATTTTATTATTTTGGCTTTTGTTTTTCATTCTGCTATGTTTATTAAATAAAGGTTTGTTCAACTAAATTTCATTTCAAAGCAAGGAGGGGGTGAATTTCTTGTGTGTGGTAAGAAACACATACCAAAAAATTCCCTTCTTAACTATTCTTAAGTGTACAAGTCAGTAATGTTAAATGTATTCACACAGTGTTGAAACCGATCTCCAGAACTTTTTCATATTGCAAACCTGAAACTCTATACCCATTGAACAACAACTGCCTTTGTCCCCCTCCCCCAGCTCCTGGTAATCACTGTTCTGCTTCCTGTCTATGAATTTGACTACCTTAGACACCTCATGTGAGTGTAAACATACAGAGTTGTCTTTTTGTGACTGACTTATTTCACTTAGCATAAGAGCTTAAAGATTCATCCATGTTGTAGCATGTTACAGGATTTCCTTCCAAGTCTGTATAATATTCTACTGTTTACATTTACCACATTTTGTTTATCCATTATTCGTTGATGGACGTTTGCGTTGTTTCCACCTTTTAGCTATGGTGAATAGTGTTGCTGTGAACATGGGTACGTAAATGTCTTTTTAAGACCTTGCTTTCATTTCCTTGGGATACATACCCAAAAGAAGGATTGCCAGATCATACAGTAGTTCTATTTTTAACTTTTTGCGGAGCCTCAACACTGTTTTCCATAAGTGTTGTGCCATTTTGCAATGCCACGAACAGTGTACAAGGGTTCTAATTTCTTGACATCCTTACCAACACTTTTTTTTTTATATAGTAGCCATCCTCACGGGTGTGAGGTGATATTGTTTTGATTTGCATTGCTCTTATGCTTAGTGATACTGAGCATTTTTTATATGCTTTTTGGTCATTTGTATGTCATCTTTAGAGAAATGTCTATTCAAGTCCATTTTTTCTTTCTTTCTTTTTTATTTATTTATTATTGTTATTTTTTTAAAGGCGGAGTCTCACTGTTTTGTCCAGGCTGGTCTCGAACTCCTGGGCTCAAGCAATCTTTCCCCATTGGCCTCCCAAAGTGCTGGGATTATAGGCATGAACCACCACACCTGGCCTGCCCATTTTGTAGTTAGGTTATTTGATTTTTGTTGTTTTTAGGACTGTTTTATATTTTCTGTATGTTAACCCCTTCCCAGATATATGATTTGCAAATATTTTCTCCCATTCAATAGGTTGTCTTTCACTCTGTTGATTGTGTCCCCTGACGTACAAGTTTTTAAGTTTAGCATGATCCCATTTGTCTATTGTTGCTTTTGTTACCTGTGATTTTGGTGTAATATTCAAAAAATTATTGCCACATTGAATGTCATGAAGTTTTTTCTCTAAGAGTTACATAGGTTTAGGTCTTCCATTTAGGTCTTTAACCCATTTTGAGTTAATTTTTGTACATAGGTATAAGATAAGGATCCAGTTTCATTCTTTTGCATGTGGATATCCACTTATCCAAGCATCATTTGTTGAAAAACTATCCTTTTCCCACTGAGTGGTCTTGGCACCCTCGTCAAAAATCATTTGAACATATATGTGAGAGTTTATTTCTGGGCATGTTTTCTTATTTCATTGGTCTACTTGTTTGTCTTTATGCGAATATCACACTATTTTGATTTCTGTTCCTCTGGTAATACGTTTTTAAATCAGGAAGTGCGAATCCCCCAACATTGTTCTTGTCTTTCAAAATTGTTTTGGCTATTCAGGATTTCTTAGCATTTTTAATGATTTCTTGCTATTTCCAATCTTTCTGGTTGATTGCTATGTAATACATGTTTCTTCAAGTCGGTTTTTTGTTAACTTAGCAACTATGTAATCTAATTAACTAATATGCTTCAACCACTTTCTCAATCTATCACTATCAGATATGAAACTATCTATTGGCTCTATCATATGAAAAATTAAGAAACTGATTTTACTTTTTCCCACCTATCCCCCACATAATTTTCCCCAACTAACCAGTAGTGGTTATATTTTGTGAATTTTGTCTCAGCTCATTTATAGTAGTAGTATTACTACATTGACTAGTTTCTCTTTCAAGAATTAGAATATTTTACTTCCATTTTATAAGATCATGAGTTATTTTACATTAGTTGTATTTAAATATAGGGTCAGTATTTAACCAGGAATCTTTTCACATACCTATTTATGAGTTTGTTAATTTAAATCTGTTGCTTGACTAGAATGTTACATGTTCAGGAGTGATCGTCTTTTATGTTCTTGCAAATTTGAGACTGTTACCTTTATGTACAAGAACAACTGGGTTGGATATAAAAGTTTGATTAACAGTTCTTAATTCAAAACTCTGTTAATTTTGCTTCTCTTTTCTGGGTGCCAGTATTTAATGTTTGTGTTAGCAGAGGAAACCCTGATTTTTTTTCTCCCTAATAGGAGTCCTAGTTTTATATGTGTATATATACACATTATATATATACACACACACATATATATATACATATATATACACACACACAAAGCTTGTTTCTTTATTTCCATAGTTTGGGAGAACAGGTGGTTTTTCGTTACATGGATAAGTTCTTTAGTGGTGATTTCTGAGATTTTGGTGCACCCATCACCTGAGCAGTGTACACTGTACCCAATGTATAGTCTTTTATTCCTCATCCCCCTCCTACCCTTCCCCCCAAGTCCCAAAATCCATTATATCATCCTTATTCCTTCGTGTCCTCATAACTTAGCTCCCCCTTATAAATGAGAACATATGATATTTGGTTTTCCATTCCTGAGTTACTTCACTTAGAATAATGGTCTCCAACTCCAGGTTGCTGCAAATGCCATTATTTTATTCCTTTTATGGGTGGGTAGTATTCCATGGTGTATATGTGCCACATTTTCTTTTCGCATTGGTTGATAGGCGTTTAGGCTCCTTCCATGTTTTTGCAATTGTGAATCATGCTGCTATAAACATGCATGTGCAAGTATCTTTTTCATATAATAACATATTTTCCTCTGAGTAGATACCCAGTAGTGGGACTGCTGGATCAAATGGTAGTTCTACTTTTAGTTCTTTAAGGGATCCTCCATACTGTTTTCCATAATGGTTACACTAGTTTACATTCTCACCAGCAGTGTAAAAGTATTCCCTTTTCACCATGTCCATGCCAACATCTATTATTTTTTTAATTTTTTTATTTATGGCCATTCTTGCAGGAGTAATGTGGTATCTTATTGTGGTTTTAACTTGCATTTCCCTTATAATTAATGATGATGAGCTTGCTTTTTTTTTTTTTTTTTTTTTGAGATGGAGTCTCACTCTGTCACCCAGGCTAGAGTGCAGTGGTGCAGTCTTGGCTCACCAAAACCTCTGCTTCCCAGGTTCAAGCGATTCTCCTGCCTTAGCCTCCCAAGTAGCTGGGATTACAGGCGTGTGCCACCACGTCCAGCTAATTTTTTTGTATTTTTAGTAGAGATGAGGTTTCACTGTCTTAGCCAGGATGGTCTTGATCTCCTGACCTCATGATCTGCCTGCCTCAGCCTCCCAAAGTGCTGGGATTACAGGCGTAAGCCACCACATCTGGCCGATGATGATCATTTTTTCATATACTTCTTGCCTTCCCCTCGATCGAGTCTTGGTCTTGTCGCCCTAGCTGGAGTACAGTGACACAATCTCTGCTCACTGCAACCTCTGCATCCCGGGTTCAAGCAATTCTCCTGCCTCAGCCTCTAGAGTAGCTGGGATAGCAGGTGCCTACCACCAGCCCAGCTAATTGTTTGTATTTTCAGTATTTAACTTTTTGTTTTTGTGTTTTGTATTTTAGTAGTGGTTTCATCACATTGACCAGGCTGATCTCGGACTCCTGACCTCAGGTGATCCACCCGCCTCAGCCTCCCGAAGTGCTGGGATTACAGACAAGAGTCATTGAATCTAGCCCATTTGTATACCTTCTTTTGAGAATTGTCTGTTGTCCTTTGCCCTCTTTTTGATGGGATTGTTTGTTCTTTTCTTGCTGATTTGTTTGAGTTCCTTGTAAATTCTGCGTATTAGTCTGTTGTCGGATGCACGGTTTGCAAACATTTTCTCCCATTTTGTGAGTTGTTTGCTGATTATTTCTTTTGATGTGCAGGTCCCATCTATTTATCTTTGTTTTTTGTTGCATTTGCTTTTGGATTCTTGTCATGAACTCTTTTCCTAAGCCAATGTCTACAAGAGTTTTTCCAGTGTTATCTTACAGAATTGTTATGGTTTCAGGTCTTAGATTTAAGTCTTTAATCCATCTTGAGTTAATTTTTTTGTAAGGTGAGAGATGAGGATCCAGTTTCATTCTTCTGTATATGGCTTGCTAATTATCCCAGCACCATTTGTTGAATAGGGTGTCCTTTCTTCACTTTATATTTTTGTTTGCTTTGTCAAAGATCAGTTGGCTGTAAGTATTTGGCTTTATTTCTGGGTTCTCTATTCTGTTCCATTGGTCTTCATGCCTCTTTTTATACCTGTACCTTGCTGTTTTGTTAACTATACCCTTATAGTATAGTTTGAAGTCAGGTAATAATGAGGCCTCCAGATTTGTTCTTTTTGCTTAGTCATGCTTCAGCTTTGTACACTGTTTTTTGATTCCATATGAATTTTAGGATTGTTTTTCTAGTTCTGTGAAGAATGATGATGGTATTTTGATGGGAATTGCATTGAATATGTAGATTGCTTTTGGCAATATGGTCATTTTCACAATATCAATTTTGCCATCCATGAGCATGGGATAGGTTTCCATTTGTTTATGTCATCAGTGATTTCTTTCAGCAGTGTTTTTTCATTTTCCTTGTAGAGATCTTTCACCTCCTTGGTTAGGTATATTCCTAAGTTTTGTTTTGTTTTGTTTGCAGTTGTTGTAAAAGGGATTGAGTTCCTGATTTGTTTCTCAGCTTGGTCTTTGTTGGTGCATAGCAGTGCTACTGATTTGTGTACATTGATTTTGTATCCTGTAATTTTACTGAATTCATTTATCAGATCTAGGAGCTTTTTGTATGAGTCTTTAGGATTTTCTGGGCATACAGTCATATCATCGGCAAACAGTGACAATTTGACTTCCTATTTTCCTGCTTGGGTGCTCTTTATTTTTTTCTCTTGTCTGATTGCTCTAGCTAGGACTTCAAGTACAATGTTGAGTAGCAGTGGTGAAAGTGGGCATTCTTGTCTTGTTCCAGTTATCAGGGGAAATCCTTTTAACCTTTTCCCCATTCAGTGTAATTTTGGCTGTGGGTTTGCCATAGATGGCTTTTATTACCTGAAGGTGTGTCCCTTCTATGCCAGTTTTGCTGAGGGTTTTAATTATAAAGGGATGCTGAATTTTGTCAGATGCTTTTTCTGCGTCTTTTGAGATGAACATGTGATTTTTGTTTTAAATTCTGTTTATGTGGTGTATCGCATATATTGACTTGTGCTTGTTAAGCCATCCCTGCATCCCTGGATGAAACCCACTTGACCATGGTGGATTATCTTTTTGATATGCTATTGGATTCAGTTAG
Organism: Rhinopithecus roxellana; assembly: GCF_007565055.1. Classification (NCBI taxonomy): domain Eukaryota; kingdom Metazoa; phylum Chordata; class Mammalia; order Primates; family Cercopithecidae; genus Rhinopithecus; species Rhinopithecus roxellana. The sequence goes on from NC_044565.1 coordinate 26,954,455, forward strand.
CTAGTATTTTGTTGAGGACTTTTGCATCTGTGTTCATCAGGGATATTGGTCTGTTGGTCTTTGAAAAGATAAACAAAATTGATAGACTGTTAGTGAGATTAACCAAGAAAAGAAGAGAGAAGATCCAAGTAAGCTCAATTAGAAACAAAATGGGAGATATTACAACCAATACCACAGAAATACAAAAGATCATCAAGGCTATTATGAAAACCTTTACACATACAAACTAGAAAATCTAGAGGAGATGGATAAATTCCTGGAAATATACAACCCTCCTATATTAAATCAGGAAGAAATAGAAACTCTGAACAGATGAATAATAAGTAGTGAGATTGAAACAGTAATTTAAAAAACTGCTAACAAAAAAAAAAGTCCAGGACCAGATGGATTCACAGCTGAATTCTGTCAGATACTCAGAGAAGAATTGGTGCAAATCCTACTGAAACAATTCCAAAAGATAAAGAGGGAATCCTCCCTAAATGATTCTATGAAACCAGTATCACCCTAATACCAAAACCAGGAAAGGACATAAAGAAAACTATTGACTCTCTCTTTCTGTGTTTCTCTCTGCCCTGTGCTGTCTCCCTTGCAGTCCAGGCCCTCTTCTCTCTCTGTGATCTCTTTGCACTCTGTGTGCTTCTCTATTCTGTCTGCCTCTGCTCACCCACACCTGCACTCGTGCCCCACATGCCCCACCCTCTTTCTCTCTGGTTCCCACTGTGTCTGTTGTGTGTCTCTATTCTTCTTCTGATTACTCTTTCCTCCCCCACCCTTATCTCTTATGGTATTGCTATGTTTGTCTCTGTGCTTTCTCTGTGTGTTTTCACTCTTTTTCTTTCCTGTCTCCCTTCTGCAGTTCTGTTTCTTGGTGTCTAGTCGTCTTCTGGTGGGGGAGAAGGGATAGTTTACTACTGTCAGTATAAAAAGTGAAGAAAAAAGGTCATTCAGCAGTTTTTCTTTATGAAGAAAAAGCTGAAAATGGTGAATAATTTCTCTGTATTTTAGATCTCTCCTTAATTATATTAGCTCATGTTTCCAGCAGGTGGGGAAATAAACAACACAAGCAAACTACCAAACAGAGAGACCTCCATGAGAAAAGAAAATGAGAGCTTTACGTCCGACTAAATGTTTATCAATGTTTCATATATTTTTATAAAATGGAGTTCATATCAGACTTTACATGCCTGTATATGAAGAGAAAGTACACTCAAAAGCAGCATCCTGAAATCCAGAGTAAATTTTTTTATATGTTTACAGAGAAAGAGTTAAGATATAAAACTATGTATACATATTATAATCCAAATGTACATACATATATGTGTATATATGTATACATATCAATATCACTGGAGCAAAATATATATCATACATAGAACAAAAAACTGAAATTATTATAAAAATATGAATTATGATTTTTTCTTTTATATTTTTATCTATTTTTTACAAGAAGTATGTTCTAATAAGAAACCATAAAAGTTGTTTTTGTTTAACAATAATAAAATAAGGTAAGCCAGACTGATAAACAGAAAATGTTAGTTATAAGATTAGAAGGTGAATTCTCAAATTTCTCATTGGCTTCTATTTTGGGTGTAAAAGACCATTTTGAGCCTTCCAAACTAGTCATAATGAACCCTTCTAGAAGTATAGAAGTATAGTGAAATAATAGGATTAGAGAACTAGTATACATGGTTTCTGTGCCATAAAGTACAGTTTTCTTTTAACTTCCGGTGCCAAGGGTTGAGTTAAATGTACTCCTCAGTTCGTGACCCCTCTTTTAAAATTTTATCACCATATCCCATACTCATTTCTGTCTCCCCATAGGAAACCAGTCTTATGTAAATATCTTTCAGGTTACACAAGTTCTTACAAAATACTTATTTTGTAAGTATGCATGAACTTTCATATATAAAAGGTATACCATTATTTTTGTTATGTTTGCTAAGTTTTGTATTTTCAAAGTCTGCCTACATTGCTGTAAGTATATCTAATCCAAGTTTCTTATTGCAAAATGCTCCATGGAGTGCAGCTACCCATTTACCCATGAACTTCTCTATGAAGGGCACCCACGTTACTGTCAGCTCCCCAGCACCATAGAACATGGCAGTGCTTGTCTTTTTCCATATCCCCTTATGCATCTGTCTGAAACTATCTTTAGCATATATACCCAGAAGTGGAATTCTTGGCTTACAGACTTGTATACTTAATTTCCTACATTAGTACCGAATTACTTTCCAGTTCATATTCCTACCTGCAGTGCATGAAAATTTCCATTTCTACTTCTCTGCCAATTATTTCTAATTTTTATCAGAACACTAGTAAAACAAGTTTCTGTACCATGGGAAGATAGGTTTTTTTTTCTTTTTCTTTTTAATGAAATAATACTTGTCTTGAACATCTAGAGTATCTCTTTAATTTCCATGGGAAGAGAGTTTTTTATATACTTTACAGTGCTTTCAACCAGAATACATTCATTTGTTTATTCATCCAAACATAATTATAGAATTGACAAAAGCACAGAGTGACATACTTTAATGAGCTTTCCTCAGATTTGTACATATGAGTAAGAAAATATGGAAAATTTTTATAACGATATTTTAAAACTTGATTTAAATATCTGGTAAAACTTCATTGTCAAAATACAGTATCCACAGTTGTCCCAAATACCCATGGAATATTTACAAAATTAATTGTACATTAGACAAAATATTGATAAATTCTCAAAGCAGAAGTTTTATAAGTAAGCCCATATTCTGTAACTATAATACAGTAAAATTGAACTTAACGATTATAATTTTTAATTTTGCCAGTGCTTTAAATTGCATTTCTATTAGGTTTCCAATTTGCCATTTACATTTCTTACTTTGAGAATTACCTTTATGTATCCTTTGCCTGTTTTTCTCTGAAAGTTTTTTCCTGTTCATTTTTGTAAACATATTTGGAGACCACTGTAGTTACTGTTTTTTAAATTATATTTTGTTACTTTTTTTTTTTTTTTTTTTGAGATGTCTCGCTCTGTCACCCAGGCTGGAGTGCAGTGGTACGATCTCGGCTCACTGCAACCTGCGCATCCCAGGTTCAAGCGATTCTCCTGCCCAGCCTCCTGAGTAGTTGGGATTACAGGCGCGCGCCACCACACCCGACTAATTTTTTTGTATTTTTAGTAGAGACGGGGTTTCACCATGTTGGTCAGGCTGGTCTGAAACTCCTGACCTTGTGATCCACCCACGGCCTCCCAAAGTGCTGGGATTACAGGCGTGACCCACCGCACCTGGCCACTTTTTTTCTTTTTTAGAGATGTGGTCTTGCTGTGTTGCCCAGGCAGATCTCAAACTCCTGGCTTCAACCAGTCTTCCACCTAAGCCTCCTGAGTATCTGGGACTACAGGCATGTGCCACTGTGCCTGGCTTCCTATTGATTTTTAAGCGTTAATTACATTGTGTTAATACTGGAATAGTATTGTTATGTACTTCTTTATTTCTGTGTTCGTGCTAAGAAAGATCTTCCAGCCTCAAGATTTGTTTTTAAAAAATTATCCTGCTTTACTTTTGATACTTTTTGAGGGATATGGAAACTTTAAGCTTTAATTTAAGCTTAAGCTTTTAATCTACATGGAATTTATTTTTGTGTGTACAGGTATAAATTTGTTTCCAAATGGTAGCTAGTTGCCAATAAAGATTTTTAAATAAAGTAATGTCAATAAATGAATTTATTAGAAAAATCTAATGTTCTTTTGTTAAGCTAGACTCTAATCAGTTAGAATTGGTAAATAATTGGCATGGTTCTTTTGAAATTTCCATTCAAAACAACTGAAATAACATATGGACACCTTATAAAAATGGACAGACCTAAGAGGAAATTAATTCTGACTGAAATATGAAGGAGTTTTATTTATTAAACTTGAAGTTGGAGCAGATCATCCAAGTGAAAATATCTGACAAGCTAGATGGATCTGACCCCATGAGGACATCATGAGTGAGATGAAGATTTTAGAGTCATCCGTGTAAAGGTGGTGGTAATTCTCATAGTTATGAAAGCCAAGAGGAAACATATTTGGGAGAATGCACAGAATAAACAAATGTGTAGGGCTACTTCCAGGCTGTCATTTTTCAAAGCTGATAGAAAAACCTTTGGGAAACATGCTGTCTAGCTCTGTCACCCTCTACAAAATTGTACGATCATTTGTCAACCTTCTGGTTTTCCTATTAGTTAATTGAGTGTTTTAGCTCTTGGTTCATTTTCTTTCTGTCCAACCCAAAGCCCTACCGTTATCTGGGAAACTTTATTATCCCATTAGAGTTTTTTGACCTCAGTTGTAATGATCATTGACCGTAATAATTTCCACTGCATTTTAGCCATACATTCTCTTAACTGTTGTTTGAATTTTGGATTCACTCAAAATTGTTTGTTCTCTGCAATCTTTACTTCTTCACATACCAAAACAAATTTTTCAAGAGCCTGTTATGCAGGCACAGCACATTGTTAATTTTCTGAGGAAGATTTTCCATAGTTTTCTGATCAACCACACTGGCAGAAATAGATAACTAGTTCTAATTTACAAAAGGTAAGTAATAGATAGTTACCACCTGAGTTCCTGCTTCTGCAACCTTTTTTCACTAGGAATTAAATGTATGTCAAAGCATTATTTTTTGGACAGACACTTGGTAATTATGTCACCCCTTGTTGGTGAGTAAATTTTATTGAAAATATACTTGCTGGTTGATTGACACAGTTCTAGAAACTTTTCACAAGAAAAGACAAAATTTGGTGCCATAGACTATATTTCTCATTTTGACTCTGACCGTTTTATCAATGTGTGTCTCTGGTCCTAAACCTGAGTGATTACAAATGAATTAGCATAAACCCATGCCTCTAAAGGAAAAGCATTCCCAGCAGGCACCTGGCTAGCTGAAGGCCAGCAGTACCAATCCTCCTACCTGAAGAATAGCAGTGTAGGGTCATATCAGAAAACATGGCCCTTTTTCTATGCTGGATATGTTTTTCTAAGCTCAGTTTCCACCTAGCAGGTAATTTTTTAATTGAAAAGCTTTTATTTCTAGGTCTGTCTCATGTCTTTAATCAATAAATATGGGAATGAGTCTCATTTAGTTCTTAAATAAGCTAAAGAGTTCTACAAAAACCCCAAAACATCTCTGACATGGTGTAGTTACTTTCTATTCTTAGTGTTGTATAAGACAGCAACAGGTGAGTTTGCTCTCATTAATGGAAATTAAAACAGAAGCAGCCAGCCAGCATATATTTCCTTCCAAGATTGTGTACAACAGAAAGCCTAACCCATGGTGGCTGACAATGTCATTTAATATATGGTCACCTAAATCTTTATGTGTCAGGTCCATTGCAGTGGGCTACTCCACACCCAAGCCTGAGGGATGAGGAGATTATTAGAGGAGAAGCGTGGGACTCTCCCACGGACTAAGGGAAGTGGACCGTTGTGGTTTACTGACCACATATATAAATGGATTCAGAAGGAAAAAAAAAAAAGTTCTATCCCACGATGGGTCCTCAGCACAAATTGTGGGACACAAATGCAGATGTGTGCATTGTGACTATTGCGAATCTGTGGATGGATTCAAAAATCACATGGCATGGTTCTGATAGTTTGTGCTTGGCCCAGCTTTAGAGTGGTGCTCCATCACACCTACAGCGTTCAGTGCCCACCTTTTTGTTAGGATTGTTTGTTGTTTATTACATGAAAACAACACTGTTTATCACCTTCCAAAGTTGATCTTTTTCTGATTTCGGTAACATAGAAGATGTAGAACTATAGAGTATAAGCTTTTTTTCTCCAAACAAGACTTCATAGTCCACATTTTTTCAGTTTGCATACAATAAAGTGCATTTTATGCCTTTCTTGACGTATTTCCCATGCCGTAAACTTCACCTGTTTAAAGTATACAGTTTAATGGGTCTTGTTATAGTCACAGAATTGTGCAATCATCACCATAATCTGATTTTAGAACATTTTAAACACCCTCCAGAAAAATCCTGTAACCATTAACAATTAATCTTCATTTCCCCAACCTCCCACCTCTGCCACAGCCTGCAGGCAACCACCAATTACTTTCTGTTTCTATGGATTTGCCTATTCTGGACCTTTCATATAAATGGAATCACACAGTCTTTTGTGACTGACTTCATTCACTTAACATAGTATTTTCAAGGTTCATCCACGTCATAGCAGGTACTCATTCCATTTAATGGCCAAAGGACATTCCATTCTATGAATACACATTGTATCTATTCATCAGTTCATGGACATTTGTGTTGTTTCTATTTTTTGTCTATTATGAACAAAACTGCTATGAACATTCATATGAAAGTTTTTTTGAGGGCATATGTTTTCATCTCTTGGGTATATACCTAGGAGTGGAATTAATCATATGGCATGGCAACTCTATGTTTAACCATTTGAGGAACTGCCAGACTTTTCCAAAATGACTGCACCATTTTACATTCCCACCAGCAGTATGTGAGGGTTCCAGTTTTTCCACATCCTAGTAGACAATTGTTTTTGCCTCTCTCTTGGATTGTCATCTTCCTACTGGGCTGGATAATTATATTGGGTTGAGAGAGAATTTATTCTTAGACTGTTTTCTATTTTTAAATGTTTACCTTTTTATAGGCAAGCATTACTAAATGAAAAAGAATTTCAATGAAAACGGAAACATTCCAAGGCTTCTCATATAACCCAGTGTAATTGTGTCTTTTTTCACACCCTGTGGTGCACACCATGACTGCTTGTGTCCTTTGGAAGTGCAGGATGTTCACAGAACCTCAGACTTGGAAGGGACTCTTGGAGTCCTGTGATCCTACCCACTGCCATCAACACTTCTGCTGCATCTGCACCAAATGACAGGCCACCCTCTAGTAGCTCCACCTCTCATGTGCTGCACCAAATGACAGGCCACCCTCTAGTAGCTCCACCTCTCACATGCTGCTTATGGGGCAGCAGTTCCATTTGCCTAAGGCTCTAGTTATCAAAGGCTTTAACTTAGATCCAATATCTCCTTGCATTGGAGTATCTGGCTCTGCTCTCAGAGCTGCTCTCTGAAGGCACAGGAAACAGACCTAGCCCTCTGCCTCTCGGGCCTCCTTTCCTGATGTGTTTTTTCTCAGGTCTTTACTCCATGAACCGTTCCACATGGGCTGTGGTTTCTGCTCTCCTTTCTGAGTTTGGCAGCTTTCCTGGGTATAAGTTTGTTGGTGTCTTGTTTTTAAATATGTCCCTCTCAGCTAAGCTTGTTGTGCTTCAGGTAGTAAGAACGTGTTGACCAACACAACTTATCACCTTCATTCAGTGGCTGGACCATGTCTGTGGCCTAACATATGTTATTCCTGTTCAACTCCTTAAATCTTTACTGCCACACCCTTCCCCACAAGCTTTTGTTTATTCTCATTTCTTGAACTGGTAATACAGTACAACCACATGTACAAAATATTTGATCAGGAGTGTCCTTCCTACTCCTGTTCCCCAGCACCCAACACTTCTTCCCAGAGGTATACAATAAGATTTCATCCATTTTAAGTATACAGTTAACTTTTAGTAAATTTACAGAGTTTCGCAGTCATCACCACAATCCAGTTTTAGAACATTTCTGTCATTACCAAAAGGTCCCTTGTACCTCTTTGCAGTCAATCCTAGTTCCCAGCCCCAGGCAACCTTTCATCTGCCTTCTGCCTCTTCTGGAGATTTTATGTATATAGCATCCGACGTGGTCTTTTGCATCTGCCTTTTTTTGTTAACATAATGATTTCAAGGTTCATCCATGCTGTAGTATGCATCAGTGGTTCCTTTTTGTTGCCGAATAGTATTCTATTTTATGGATATACCACATTTTGCTTATCTTTCAGTTGATGGACATTTGGATTGTTTGATATTTTTGAATAATGTGAATGCTGCTGTTAATACTTGTGTAAAAGTTTTGTGTGGGCATACATTTTCATTTCTGCGTTTTTACTCAGGAGTGAAATTGGTAGGTCATACAGTAGGTTTATGTTTAACTTTATCAGAAATTGCCAAAGTTTTTCCAAAGTGGCTGTATCATTTTACATTCTTTCCTGCAACGTGTGAGGATTTCGGTTTCTCCACTTCCTTGTCAACACTTGCTGTTGTCCACCTTTTTATTTATAGCCATTCTAGTGGGTGTGAACTGGTATCTTGTGAGTTTAATTTGAATTTCCCTAATGACTGATGATATTGAACATTTTGTGTGCTTATTGGCCACTTTTACATCTTCTTTGATGAAATGTCTTTTTAAATCTTTTCACCCATTTTAAAATTAGGTTATCTTCCTACTGAGTTGAAAGAGCTCTCTATATACTCTGGTTACAAGTCCTTTATCAGATGTATTTTTTATAAATGATTTCTCCCAGGTTGTGGCTTTTGAAGTGCAAATGGTTTTAATACAGTAATGACGAAGTCCAGTTTAAACTGTTTCTTTTATGGATTGTGGATTGTACTTGTGGTGTTATATTCAAGAACTCTTTGCCTAACCAAAGTCACAGAGATGTTCTCCTATGTTTTTCATTAAAAGTTTATTGTTTTAATTATTGTTTAGGTCTACAATCCATTTTTAGTACACTTTTTGTGTACGGTGTATTGTCTAACTTCATCTCTTTGCATAGGGATATTTAATTGTCCCAGCATTATTTGTTCAAAAGAATATTATTTTCTCCAATTAGTTGCTTTGGCCCCTTTGTTGAAAACTAATTGATCACATATGTAAGGCTTCATTTGGAATTTTCATTTTGTTCCATTGATATGTCTATATCTTTTTTTTTTTTTTCCTTAAGACAGAATCTCACTCTGTTGTCCAGGCTGGAGTGCAGTGGCGCAATCTCAGCTCACTGCAGCCTTTGCCTCCCAGGTTCAAACGATTCTTCTGCTTCAGCCTCCCGACTAGCTGGGACTACGGGTGTGCAACACCACGCCCAGCTAATTTTTGTATTTTTAGTAGAGACCGGGTTTCACCACATTGGCCAGGCTGGTCTCGAACTCCTGACTTCCTCATCCACCTGCCTCGGCCTCCCAAAACGCTGGGATTACAGGCATGAGCCACTGTGCCCGGCCAATCTATATCTATCCTTATATCAATACCACAATGCCTTGATTGTTGTACCTTTTTAAGATTTGAAATCACGAAATATAAGTCCTCTAGCTCTCTTTTTTTTTTTTTCCAGTAACTTTTGGCTCTTGTGGTGTTTGCCATTTCCATATAAAATTGAGATCACTTTGTAGATTTCTTGAAAAATGCTTGCTGGAATTTTGATAGAGATTGTGTAGAATCTACAGATTAATTTGGGGATAATTGCCATCCTAACAATGTTGAGACTTCCAATCCATGTATGGTGAATGTCTCACCCATTTGTATTGACCTCTGATCTCTCCCAGCAATGTTTTCTAGTTTTTAATGTGCAAACCTTGCACTTCTTTTGTTAACTTTATTCCTAAATATTTTATTCTTTTTGATGCTATTGTGAGTGAGATAGTTTTCTTAATTTTATTTTCAGGTTGTCACTTGCTAGAACATAGAAATACAATTGATTTTTTATCTTATTAATCTTATATTCTGCAACCTGGGTAACCTTGGTTATGAGTTCTAGTTCTTTGTGGTTTCCTTAGTATTTTCTACAGAGAAGATCATGTCATTTGTAAATAAAACCAGTTTTACTTCTTCCTTTCAATCTGGATTCTTTTCTTTCAGAGACATTTTATAAATAAAAAAGCAAACACCTATATACACTTTTTTAGTACCTAACATGCTTTCTTCCCTCCTTTTATAGCTGCAGAGAAGGTATAATGTATTTCATGTCAGTCACTTCTTTTTCATGTTCCTTTTTTTAAGGAGAAAATAAAAAGATTTTTTTTAACATGGTAGTCTCTAGTTTTATATTAGTGTTTTATATTTTACCATCTAAATCATCTGTTCTTTCTAAAATGCAGATTTTTGTTTCCTTTTCTAGATGGGGAAACTGACACAAAAAGGTTGTGTCTTGCCTAAGCAGAGACTGCTAATAAAGGGAAGACCTGAAACTGGCCTAGCTGTTTGGAATCCTGACAGAGCTTTTTTTTTTTTTTTTTCCTGCATCAAAGTTGCTGCCATTCCTCCTGCCTAATGAGCAGACCCTTACAATTGCCCCTACTAAACATACTTTGATTTAGCCCATCATTCCTGTTATTATTTGGGATCCTGACAGAGGCTCTCTCTCTGATGAGTATTGTATGTAAATTCTCCTGCTTTCTATATCTCTAAGACATTTATGTGTAAAATCTTAAGAAGGAATAGCCAGCACCAAACCCAGTGATTGCACATAGTAATTGCTTAGTAAATATTTGTTGTCAAATGCAAGATGCACCACTCAGTAAAGACATCTCTGTTTTTAAATTATATTTGGATAAGGTTGGTTCAATCTGTTATGATTCTATCAACTTGTATTATCATCCAACCCATATAACTCCATCTTGCCCTCAAAGATGCTATGAAATGTTTTGGCATTTTGTTCAAATCTAGGTACAGTATGCTACGTATTCTTTTGGTTAGCCAGTAAAGTGACCTTATCTACTAGAGAAAACAAGGCTAACCTGGCAGGGCATGCTCTGCCTGCCTGACTGAGCCTGGCTTAAATCTGCTCATTTTTTTTTGAACAGTTCCTAGCAAATTATCTGATTCGTAATGCATCCTGAGTTTTACATGTCATCAGTGTTCATCCCACTAGTTTTCAATGCCTACCTTTCTGACAAAGTATTTCCTTTCTTCAACTGTCTAATATAGATCTTCCTCACCAAAATTCTGTTACAAGTTTCTTTATGACTCTGGAATATGGTTTATCTAACTCAAGGGATCAGATATCCTCAGTTTCCTATCCTCACCCAGGCTTTAATTTACCTCCACCAGACCTGCCTAAGTAGAAAATTCCCTGCATTTATTCAAAATATAGATGCCCAGACCCTTCACCTAGAGATTCCAATTCATTATTCTGGGTTAGCCTCCCTCTGTCCTTATTAACGATGGAGATATTAACAATGAACAAGTTTAAGAAGTACTATTTTACACTATAATATTTTGTTCAGCTATATCTTGTTAATCTTTTTGTCATCTACCAACATTCCACCATCAGCTGCAATCTCAGAAATTGCCTTCATTGCTCTACTTGCTCTGAACGTAATTAAAAGGGCTTTGGAACTCTCTAATACTTTTTGCAATACTCTACTCATCAGGATGTCTCATGAGCCTTGCAGGTCTTTGGTGTTTGTCTTAATATATGTGTCTGAGTCAGCTCTTAATTGGAGAGCACTGTCTTCAGTTCATCACTTTTTTTTTTACCTATCTCCAGCCCTCTTTATCTCAAATGAAAATTATATGCAGGTGTCACTTCAGAGTTTCATTCTGAAGATACATCAGACTAATGTTTGGCTAGCATTCTCTTCAGAGTTTTTCCAAGCCCAGTGAAAATAGCCAGGCTTTTTTTGTCTTACCACCTTACAACAGCTTCAGTTCTATCCAACTACAACATTCTCCATATCACAGATACAAGGCAGCATGTTCACAGTATCTCAAGCTTCTTCTAAATGCATCTCAACAGTTTGAATTGGATTAGAAAGAGGACTTGTTGGCTTGCTTATCCTGTGGGTAACTGTGACATTGACTGCAGGTAATAATAACAAGATCTATTTTATTTTCCTAGGTAGCAAACCATGTGATTTCTTCTGACTCTATTTCCTCTTCTGCCAGTAGTTTCCTGAGCTCGAACTCTACTTTTTGCAACAAGCAAAATGCACACATGTTAAACAAGGGCATACAAGCAGGTAATTACTTGAATCTAAACTTTTTCATTGAAATACATTGAAATGGTTCTTAAACATATAAGATACTCAACCTCAATCATAATAAAGGACATGAAGATAAAACTATATCCAAGTGCCAATTTTCATCTTATCAGATTGGCAAAAATTCAAGTTTGATGGCAAGTTTGTGGGCAAGAGTGTAGGGAAGTGGGTTCCCTTGTATATTCCAGTGAGAGCAGAAGTTGGTTCACTATGAAAGACAATTTGAAAATTCCTATCAAAATTACTTTCACTCAGCATTTTTACTTTTGAAATGTCTGCTATAGATATACTATGAATACGTGGAATTTAACCTAAAGATATACTTGCATATGTGCAAAATAGTGTACAAAATTAACCACTAAAACATCATTTATAGCCGGAGATTAAAATGAATTTAGGTGTTCCTCAATAACAATGATTACATGAATTATTGTATATCTAGATAATGAATGAAATTCTGCATAGAATGAGGAAGCTGTCTCTGTACTAACATGGAAAGATCTCCAAGGCATATAATTGATTTTAAGAAAAGGTACAGAACAGTGTATAGCATGCTACAATATGGATTTTTTTTTTTTTAAATGAAAGAAAGAAAGGAGGGAAGAGAATTACTTAAATGTGCCAAGTGAATTCTCTGGAACCATATGGGGTTGTGAACAGAATAAATGAAGACCAGAAGTAGAAAGGAGGTTTTTTAGCTCTTGCCTTTCTATTCCTTTTGGTTTCATAAAATAAAAATAAATAAACTTTCATCTTGATTTGTTTCTTCCCCTCAAATCCTGTCTTTACTTCTGTCAACCTCTTCCTTACCTGGGTGACTACCAAAAGGAATCTAAGTATTTATTGTCTTTCTGACTTGGGATCAGAGTTGAAATCCTTTACCCTTTGAACCCATATATGTTTTTCTTTCCCTCTAATACCTAAAATGACTTACAAATAAAACCCTTTCTTTTTTCTTCTCCCTCTTTTTCCCTCCTACTCTCTCCTGTCCTTCCTTCTCTTCCTCGCTCTCTCTTCCCATCCCTCCATCCCACACAAAGGGATTGTATTTTTGAAACATTAAAAAGAGTTCACGTACTCACTTGAATAAACCTGTCAACTCAGCCTCAAGGTTACTCCCAGAGACACCTATGATCCTTCCCCTCAGGTAACTTGGAGATTGTGAACGGTGCCAAAAAACACACTCGAGATGTTGGGATAACTTTCCCAACTCCAACTTCCAGCGAGGCTAAATTAGAAGAGGACAGTGATGTGACTTCTTGGTCAGAAGAAAAACGTGAAGAAAAACTGCTCTTTACCAGTTATCCTGGAGACAGAAAGTTAAAAAAGAACAAGAAGAATTCCCATGAAGGTCAGTTTCTCATTCCAGATCTTGTAGTAAAGAAACTCGTGAATTTCAAGTCCCCTGCGATGCTGACTGTGTGTTTCCAAGTGACTCTATGTGGCCCCCACCTACCCCCAGCCACCACCTTGTCAGGTTTTCAAAGTCCAGCACTGCAATTACACAGTCATCCCTGCAGTGAAACCAGACTCAGGGGCACCCTGTGGCCGCTGACAACTGAGACCCTTGAGAGACTGTATTATATGCATGTCCTTGATGAGAGCTGGGTGGGACTGTAAAAAAGTGAAAAATCTTTTCCTTCTAACAACTATTTCCTGTAGGAGTTTCCTGGTTTGTTCCTGTGGAAAATGTGGAGTCTGGATCAAAGAAGGAAAATGTGCCCAAGACTTGGGGCCCTGGCGTCTCCTGGTTTGAACCAATAACCAAGACTAAGCCGTGGAGGGAGCCACTGAGGGAGCAGAACTGGCAGGGGCAGCACCTGGACGGTCGGGGCTCCCTGGCAGGCCCAGGCAGAGAGGATGGCAGAGACCCACTGAAGCCATTTGTGAGAGCAACCCTGCAGGTGTAGTGACGTTGACTGAACTTTAGCCCTACGTGTAGGGAGAAGAAGGGCAAGGCACAGAGAAGCTGGCTGTGTCACTTGGCGAGCTGAGGTGTAGGCCTGAGACCCTCTTTCTAGCACCTCTGCAGTTCACCTGTTTTCACGCATGAGGGCTGGGTTTCTCATCGTCCGTCAAAGGCTGCCTTACTCTTAACCATAGATGGTGCATCACCCTCAGGATCTGGGAACAGGGCCACAGGAGGGAGGATTTGCAGTTATGCTTATCGACATTGTGGGTCCTTGTGTGTGGAGGGCCCAGAGGCCT